>NW_006408554.1:20700276-20730274 GCF_000296735.1 Chrysochloris asiatica | reverse complement strand
AGGAGGGACCAGTCACTGGAGAAGGATATCGTATTTGGTAAGGTCAAGGGTCAGAGAAAAAGAGGAAGACCCCCAGCGAGATGGATTGGCCAAGTGGCAGCATCGATGGACTCAAGCGTGGCAACAGTAGTGAGGTTGGCCCAGGAATGGGCAGTGTTTTGTTCTGCTGTGCAGAAATTCACTATGAGTTGGTACCGACTCGATAGCACCTAACAACAACAAGACCTAAGCATAAAACAAAAAAACTATAAAGATCACTGAAGAAAAACTAGGAGCAAAGTTAGGGGTTTTAATACATGGCATAAATACACTATGAAATATCACTAAAATTGCACCAACAGCAGAAGACAAACTAAATGACTAGGACTTCCTAAGAATCAAATTATTTGTGTGCATCAGAAGACTTCACCAAAAGAGCAAAAAAAGAGCCTACAGATTGGCGATGACATCTTGGATAAAGGACCAATCTCTAAAATTTATAGAAAACTTAAAACATCTCAAGAACAAGAAGAGAAATAATCCAATTAAAAAAATGGTCAGAGTACACTAACAGACACTTCCCCAGAGAAGACATTCACATGAAGAAATGCTCACAATTATTAGCCATTGTTATTATTAAGCACCGTTGAGTTGGTTTTGACTTATAGGGACCTTCTGTAGGGTTTCTGAGGAGCAACTGGTGGGTTTGAACTGCCAAACGTGTAGTTTGTAGGCCAGTGCTGACCCTCCAGCACCACACCAGATGAAAACAACATTGAGATATAAACCTGGTATAGCATTGTCGGATGGGCACTGGCCTGAGAACCACAAGGTTGGCAGTTCAAACCCACCAGCTGCCCCTCAGCAACCCTATACAGTACTTAATAACAACAACGACATTAATACCAAAATAACCTATTGCCATAGAACGGATTCCAACTCAGAGCAACCTTATATAGAGTTTCTGAGACTAAATCTTTCTCCCATAGAGCGGCTGGTGGGTTTGAACTGCCAACCTTGTGATTAACAATTCAACACCTAATCTATAGTGCTACCAGGACTCCTTTAATAGCAAAATTTTAAAAAGGCAGAAAACAACAAATGCTGGCAAGGGTGTGCAGAAGATGTAAGCCTCCTACACTACTGGGGGGACTGTAAAATGGTGAAACCACTGTGGAAAACAGTATGCATTTCCTTAAAATGCTGGAAATAAATATCATATGATCCAGCAATCCTACTACTAGGTACATAGCCAAAGAATAAGAGCTGCGAGGCAAACAGATACATGCACACCCCTGTTCATCACAGAATTATCCACAATAGTCAAGAGCATCAATGGATGAATGGATAAACAAACTATGGCACATACACACAATGGAATAAAAAAAAAAAGAAGAAGAATGATGAATCTGCAAAACACCTCATAACCTGGATGATTCTAGGTGACGTTATATTGAATAAAATTAGCTAATCACAAAAGAAGAAATAGTACATGAGTCCACTACTATAAAAAGTCAAGAAAAAGTTTACACACACACAACAAAAATCATTCTTTTAAGGTTACCAGGAATAGGAGAGGAAGGGAGGGTAAATTACTAACTAGAAGTTAGACTTATACTAACTTGGTGAAGGGATACGCAATATACATTAGGAGGGAAGTCAGCACAAAACAATACAGGCAAAGAAAGACATGTGGAAGAACACAAGAGTAAAAGGCAACATAGGTAAATACTATTACAAACACAATCCTGCAATAACATAGATAATAGTAAGCTATGAGTGTATACATTAATAGACACTCAAGGTGTAATGGGGTGAGATACAAATGGGACTACACTCACAAATACACGTAGGTTTGGTAGAGGATTTTTCTACATGTATTTGTATGTGATGAAAACCATATTCATAAATACAGCAGAGTATACAGAGGGCAAAGTTATAAAAAAGTCTTAGCCATAACCAAGCACCTTGAGGGAATGAGTCACTGGACTTGAAGACCATAGTGTAGGGGGACACTGAAATCAACATGTACAACATAGTTCTATATTCTAATTTGGTGAGTTGAATATGGGTGCTTAAAAGTTTGTGAGTGGCCATCTCAGGTGCAACTATTTATCTCTCCCAGTCTGGAGCAGAGAAAAGTGAAGAAAATAAAAGAGGCAAAGAAACAATTAGTTCAAGGGACCAGTGGATCATGTGAACTGCAGTCTCCACGACTCTAAGACTAGAAGAACTAGATGGTACGTGACTACCATTACTAACCTCTCTGAAAGGGATTAATAGGCCCTGGATAGACTGGGTGAGAAATGTGAAACAAAACTCAAAATCATATTAAAAGACCAGGCTAACTGGTCTGCTAGAGACTGGTGGAACCCCAGAGATTATAGCCCTTAGATACCTTTCAGCCAAATGATAGGTCTATAAGGTGAATAGTAGTAATACCAGAAACATAAGCAATCATTAGATCAACCATAGGAGATCAAAAGGGCAGTATTTGCCCAGGGCATGAGTCCTGGTGTGGTACTGGATAAGCACTGGATCACTAAATACAAGGTTGGTGGTTCAAACCTCCCAGCTGTTCCTTGGATATCCTAAACAGGGTCTGTCTGAGTTGGAGCCGACTTGATGACACTTAACAACAACAAAGTGCAGAAGGCAGGAATGGATAAGAAAGGATGAAGGGAAATGGTAAACACTGAGAGGAAGTGGACAGAACATTGTGGGACTTGCTTGCAATCAATATCACAAAACAAATTATGTATGAATTGAGTGGAAAATCAATTTGCTCTGTAAAATTTCACCCAAACCACTATTAGAAAAAACAGAAAAACCTATTAAATATCCCAATGTCTCATTAGAAAATACATCTGGATCATCTGCAGACAACTGCACAGATGTTCATGGAGGGTTCTGTGTTTGCACTGAGCGTGATGGCTGAGGGAGAAATCTCAGAAGTGAGCTGGAGGCTGAACCCTGTGTAGGGCAATGATTTCATAAATGAAACTGACCAAAAATGCCTGCTCAAAACTGTAGGAAATTTGAGGAACAAAGTCCATACTGATTCAATCTCTTGATATGTTAAAATGAAGAGCAAGCAACTTAGCAGAGCTACTGCACATTATATTTCTTACCTTTCTCGCTAAAAGAACTAATTTTTTAAGAGAACTACTTTTGGGGATGAACTCACCGCTGTTGAGTTGAATTGCGACTGATAGGGCCCTATAGAGCTGAGCAGAGCTGACCTACAGGTTTCAAGGTTACAGTCTTTTATCCAAACAGATTGACACATGTTTCTACCAACAAACAGCTGGGGGATTCAAACCAGTCACCTTTGCATTAGCACTAGCATCGGATGATTTAACCACTTGACCAGGAATCCTTCCTGTAAATTATGTTAAGTACTGTTGAGTCGGTTGGACTCATAGTGAAGAGAGGCTGGTGGGTTTGAACTGCTGACCTTGTGGATAGAAGTCCAGTGCTTATCCTACACACCAGAATTTGCTGCTGCTGCATGCCAACAGTGACCCTGTATAGGGTTTCTGAGGCTGTAAATCTTTACGCACAACGCCTCATTTTGCTCCAGCACCAAGATTTGCTGTTGTTAAGTGCTACCAAGTTGGTTTAGACTCATAGTGACCCCTTGTATAGGGCTTCCGAGGAGCGGGTGTTGAGTTAGAGCCGCTGACCGAACTGGCCGTCCGGTGCTTATTTTACAGCGCCACCCCAGGACTCCATACCAGATTTTGTTGTTGTTGTTAAGTGCCGTAGAGTCGGTTCCGACCCATAGCGACCCTGTATAGGTTTCCGAGGAGCAGCTGTTGAGCTTGAACTGACGACCTTGCAGTTCAAACAGCTTTTCAGTCTGACGCAATAACCCACAGCGCCACACCAGGACTCTACACACCAGATTTAGTAGGGGGAAAATGCCCTGGACGAAAGTTGTTATCGTAGATTTTGCGGTTCAAACCGACTTTGAGGTCCAGTGCATTTATCCTGCAGCGCCACACCAGGACTCCTAAATTTAAGGTTCTAAAATATCTACAACCGCAAGGTGGCACTACTTAAGTACACCTGAAAGACTCGGGGCCCCTGGCGCTGGAGTACGATCGCACTCTCCGATGGCGGCAGCAAAGACCCTCCTCCGCCCCTTTGCTCTCGGTCAGCAGCAGGTCCTGCTGGACCCGGGACGCCGGGGAAGACGGTTAGGTCAGGCTCCGTATTCCCAGAAGCGCCCAGGGCTGAGCGGACTCAGACCTGTGAGCGGGTGCAACTGGGTCTCCAACAAACTTTGGTGGCTGAGCGCCCGCAGCGGGAACTCCTGTGGGGTTGCGGCTCCTCCGGCGCCCCTCCCCGCGTTCCGGGCCGCGGGAACCAACCCGAGTTGTTTGGAATCTTCTCCGTCCGCCAAGCCTCGGGGAGGCTCCCACCCCGACGGGGCGGAGGGTGGGACCTTCCCGGTCGGGGCGGGTACAGAGAGAGTCAGCGACACCTCCCCTCGAGCGCCCAGGCAGAGGTCCAGATCCCATGAAGGGGCAGGGGGCTGACAGAGGGCACCTGTGTAGGGGTTGCGAGGAAGACGAGACTAGGGAAACTCTGTGCAGCGGTCCGGAGACACTGGAGAGGTGGGGTGGGAGTGTGGGGTAGGGGCTTCTGGGACCCAGGGGCTCCGCCCCTTCCCGGCCCTCCTCCCGCCTGCCCGTCCCCGGGGCCCGGCGCGCCCCCGCGGGGCCGGGGCGGGGCCTGCGCGTCGCTCGGGGTAGAAAAGGGCGCGGGGCCGGCCCGACTAAGCGAGGTGACAACCGCCGCCCGACGGCAGAGCCGGGCCTCACGCCGCCATGAGCGCCGCGCTCTTCAGCCTGGACGGCCCGGCGCGCGGTGCGCCCTGGCCTGCGGAGCCTGCGGCTTTCTACGAGGCGGGCCGCTCGGGCAAGCCGGGCCGTGTTGCTGAGCCGGGAGGCCTTGCTGAGTTAGGCGCCGCCGCACCCGCCATGTACGACGACGAAAGCGCCATCGACTTCAGCGCCTACATCGACTCCATGGCTGCCGTGCCCACTCTGGAGTTGTGCCACGACGAGCTCTTCGCCGACCTCTTCAACAGTAACCACAAGGCAAGCGGCCTGGCGACCGCAGGCGGCCTTGAGCTGCTGCCCGGCGGCCCCGCGCGACCCCCGGGCCCAGCCGCGCGCCCGCTCAAGCGCGAGCCAGACTGGAGCGACGGCGACGCACCTGGCTCGCTGTTGCCCGCGCAGGTGGCCGCGTGCGCGCAGACCGTCGTGAGCCTGGTAGCGGCCGCGCAACCTACACCGCCCGCGTCCCCCGAGCCGCAGCGAGGCAGCCCCGGGCCTCCCGCGCCAGCCCGCGACAAGGGCGCCGGCAAGAGGGGTCCTGACCGTGGCAGTCCGGAGTACCGGCAACGGCGCGAGCGCAACAACATAGCGGTGCGCAAGAGCCGCGATAAGGCCAAGCGGCGCAATCAGGAGATGCAGCAGAAGCTGGTGGAGCTGTCCGCCGAGAACGAAAAACTGCAGCGGCGCGTGGAGCAGCTCACGCGGGACCTGGCCGGCCTGCGGCAGTTCTTCAAGCAGCTGCCCGGCGCGCCCTTCCTCTCGGCCGGGGCCAATGATGGCCGGTGACGCCGGCCGGCCGGCCACAAAGACTCACCAACGACCCATACCTCAGCCCGACAGGCGGGGCGCGGTCCAGAGCCCGCCGGCCCTTACCGCCCGGAACTGCGCCAGAGCTAGGACTGGTTAATTTCCCCGTAAATTATTTTTATAATGGTGGCTTTTTTCTACATCTTACTCCTATCGATGCAGCTAAGGTACATTTGTCAACGTGACGTCGTAAACAAACCCTTTATATTGTAGCTGAAAGGGAAAGACTGAGCATGCTCACCTTTTTATATTAATTTTTACAATATTTGTAAGAATAAAGCATTTAAAAACCAGCTCTGCCTCCTGTGTTCGCAGTGACACCGCACGCAGGTGGCCCGGGATCCAGTTAATAAACGAAGGGTCCATCCCCCGTCACGGGACAAGGAGTGTGTCCCCATGCGGGAGCAGATCTTCTCAGAAGAGAAGTCCGGTTTGAACACAGGACATGCTAAAGGCTGACTCTGAATTTTCACTTGAACTTGCTTGGTCGGTAAAGCGAGGCTGTAAACGCAGGATAATGGAGCGCTTTCTGGTGGTGGTGGTGGTGGTGGGAGGTGCGCCAAACTCACTCGCCCCCCGCGGTAGATATAGTCCTCCTTCCTCAGGGACGAGGGGCAAAGCAGGGCTCAGTTATTAGAGAAGTCTGTTTACAGATTTTTTTTTTTTTTTTTTTGGCTTTCAAGAAGCTTTGCTTTCACTTTCCTGTATTAGGGACAACTACAAGTAGATTTCCACAGTGAATACAAATACAGAATAGTCATGGCATCAGTGAAAAGGCAGCCACAGAGCTACTGAAAACCGGTTTGATGTTTCAAGACTTATCCTAACAATGTCTTTCGCTCCAGGTTGGTACCAGACACCTTTTCTTGCTCTAAGTTGCTGTCTACGTTTAGTTAGGTAATTAACTATGGACTGTCATGATTATATCACCATAAGGAAACACATGGAAAAATCTGTAGTGTCCAAAGCTAATTCATAGTTTTATGCCAATTTAAATCCCTGCCAACAAAGCAAAAGATAAGCTTATCTTTATCTATATTTGAATAAGGGATTGTCCTTCGTTTAGTATATAGTTCACAACAATGACTACTTGAACCTGTGTAATCTTTGCTCTCTGCACGTTACACGGTGTGATTAAACAGGCATGTTGGTTAGTGAACTATCCTTATCTCTACTCATTATGGTTGTAATCACACTGGTTAACTTATCTAAACTTTATGGGTAACAGTTTCACCTCTGACATAGTTCCTAGTACATTTTCCCAAAAATAATTGAACTGAAAAGTGCTTAGGTTGAACATTTTTTTGTAGAACAGTAATAATAAAATATGGGCCAAAGGTTTAAACTTTCTGGGAGAATTTTCTAGGGAGATATTTAAAACACTAAAAGAAAAACGTGATGAATCATGGTAAAATTTTGAACATGTTTGAATTATAACTAAAGAACCATTTTTCTAATAATATTGACAAATGAAGACATCACACTTAAGCTTTGGTCTTAAGTTTGTAGATGACCTCGGGAAGGTAATAACATTTTTTAAAAAGGTAATAAAAATATAAATTGTGGGAAAGTATTTACAGTTCACATAGCCATTGTACTAACATTTGCCCCAGAAAAATCAAAGTAAACTCTATTTCAAGATCGTAAAGTATGTTCACTCCATTCACTGTTATCAAATAACCACACCACCACCATCAATTCCACTTAGAGTCACACTGCAAAGGGTGTAGATGCTTAGGGTGCACTCAGAAGTTGGATTTCCTCCAGTTCAACAGGGTACATTGGGTAGCTGGCTATGGACCGGACAAAGCAGTTTAACGGCCCCACCTCCTTTCTGAGGACACTCTTTACTTCATAACTCTGCAGTGATAAAGGCATGCTGGTTAAAGCAAACAGAGCTAGTCTGGACGTTCTGTTCCCAACAACACAGCACCAAAGAGCCCAGTCGAAGATCCTTTCCCCAGGACATGACCTTCTACTACTCAAATGGTGAGAACAACATTGGTAAAAAGAAGACACACATTAAAAAAAACCCCAAAACCAAAGGACTGCTCTATAAGCCCTGCCATTATGATAAATGAAAAGATACTTTGATAACTGAATTCTGTTTTTGCATAAGAAAAATACTTAAATCTCTCTTACTGCTGTGTTAGTGGAGGCAGTGATAAACATCTTGCAACTACTGTGCTCAGAAAGGAATTGGGGAAATAGACCAAGGGGCTGCTCTCTAGCTGGAGGCTGGGGCTGGGAGCAACTCTCGCAGCTGTCTCCCACTTCCTGTGGGACACTTCCCCAATCTAGCAACAAAATATTTCCTGGTACTTTGCCTCAAACTTCCCTTCTTCTAGAGTTACTCTGGACTAAAGACACTCTTTACATGTTGTAGTGATGAGATTAAAGCTTTTTCTTGATGAGTAGCTAATGGTTCTAAGGCAAGTCTCATTTCCTGATGGGAGTACAGGACACTAGGGACTGATATATGTGGCCTCCATGGGGCTGACAATGTAAACTGCCCTAAACTGAGAGTGCCTTCTTCTGTGAGTGGGTTAAAAATAAAAGCTCAAAAGCACAGTGACAAATTAGCACCCAAGTACATCCCTGACTTTTGGGAGATGGAAGCCCTGAAGGCAGTATGTTCTTCCAGAAACCAACTTTGCCGGCACTTGTTGACCAATATCACCTGTGCTATTTACCCTTCTCTGTGCAAGGTACTTGATATGCCTTTATAGTCACTTCCAACTATTCATTCATCACAATTGAAGAGATAGTGGCTTGGGGAAGAGGGTCCTTCTGGCCTCAGTGACCAGCTCAATAATGGGAGTGCAGGGAGAGTGGCCCTTAGTCTGTTTAAAGAAATGTTCCAGCTTTGCTGACTTTCAGGACCCAGTCACCATTTTGTGAAGGAAGTCTGTGTGCGGGCCTAGGACAGAGCACACGGAGGTCCCGGCTGATAGCACAGTCAGCCAAATATGTGAGTGACCACGACTGGCCCTGAGTCACACAGCTGTGCCAAATGCAACAGAGATGGGCTGTCCTGGCCAGGCTCTGTGCAAACTGCAGATGTCTAATCAAATGCATGTGCCAGCCACGAAGCTGAGATGGCTGTTCTATAGAGATAAGTATCAGGGTCAGTCTGGGGCCTGAGTCTGACCTGGGGTCCACTCACCATGGGATTTGGGTTTTCCCATCTGTGAGGAGACATGGGGCTCAAGACCAAGCTTACTTAATATAAGTAAAGAATTGTGGCTTATTTAGTTTGTTTTTTTTCAAAAGATAGGATAAGGTTGGCAGTAGTTTAGTGGAGTGATGGGGAAGAATGGGAATTACAGGTCAACATTGGTTAGAGATACAACTAAAGCCATCTGACTTTACAGTGGTTTCTGGAATGGCATGGACAGCAATTTAGCAGGGTCCTTCCCTCATTCATAAGAGCTCATTAAGAGCCCAGGACCACACATTGAGGAGACTGCTAGCCTGGAGGGAGAGTGCAGGCTGGTGCACATTATAGGGAGATGAAGATTTGGAACTAGGAGGATGGAGAATGAAGAACTAGGTTCCACAACCCTGCATGTCAGTGTTTGTGAGTATGAGTTTATGTAATATGTAGGAGTGTGTGTGTGTAAAATAGAAGGTCCAGGTTTTCCAATGCTCATTTACTTGCCAGAAAACAACCATTTCTTTCTTTTTCAAGTTTTTGTTGTGAATTGAGTGATAGTTTACATGGAAGAACATCAGTTTTACACTCATTGTTTTATTGCAATGATTACAATCTCCGTGCACCATCATTCAACAGTATTTGCTTCTATTCCTTCTGGTTTTTTTTTTGTTTTTTTTTTTTTTTGGGGGGGGGGTGTTGATGTACACCAAAACACTCAGGAATATATAATCATTTAAACAACCAAAGGGCACGTTCTGCCAGCCTGCCTCCTGGCCGCTAGCAGTCTTTCTCTTTCCATGGGTCTAGAGTCCTCAGCTGCTCTATCTCTCCATGTTCTCTTCTCTGCCTCTATCTCTGGTGTTGCAGCATCTCTGGATAAGAACCATTTCTTTTTAAAATGCCAGGTTTAGCAGTTGCAGTCTCCAGTAATTCTCTATGAATGGACCTTAAGTTTTAACTGTTTTCTATTTGGATGAAATATTTTTTCTATACACTCACATGGACAAATTAAAATAATCACACCAACAAATTTACATGCATTATTCATATGAATGCCGATCTGAATATGGTTGGTTGGTTATGAGCCATGGAGTCAGTTCCGACTCATAGCGACCCTGTACAGGGTTTCGGAGGCTGTAAATCTTTACAAGAGCAAAAAGCCTCATCTGCGTAACAGCTGGTAGTTTCGAACTGCTGGCCTTGAGGTTTGCAGTCCTATTCGTAACCACTATGTGACCAGAGCTGTATCTATATATATGTATTTTATGCATATATACATCTTTAATTTTAAGACACAATATATTTTACTTTTTTAAAAGCCAAGGAAAAAAACTCCAAATTCTATGTCGCTACAATGTTACCATTGAAAACTGACTTACAATGGAGCCAAGCTTGTGATTTGTTACTTAATTGCATGATAGTTATTGTTGTTAAGTGCCATCGAGTTGGGTTCTGACCCATAATGACCCTGTATTGGGTTTCCAAGGAGCGTGATAGTACAGGCATCAAATTCAGCATTTATGTATCTTGATCAAAAAGAGTGCATTTACTTTAGGGTATGGTTATATTTATTGTGAAAAAATCCTAATTTGACCCTTTGGGTTTTGGTGAGTGTAAATTCTCATTCAGAAAATTAGCAGAACCCAGCACAGTAACTTAGTGGGCTTTGTCTTCACTCATGGCTCTGTCTGAACCAATGTCTCTATCTACACATGTGGCCTCTGTCCACTAACATAAGAATCTACTCCTATACCAGGTCCTTTCTCCAGTCAGGTATGGAGCTATGATTGTCCCCCATGAGCAAATCTGGGACAAGGTCACGGGCTTGTTAAAATGTGACCCTTCAGGCTCTGAATGTAACTTTGTTCTATAGGCATCAATCCTGACAACCGAGCCATACCTGTGCATCTTCAGCCCACAGAAGCGTTCACATGTACACATATATGTATGCTTTTGAGCTCTTTATAACTAGGGCTTTACCTATAGAAGTATTCTAGTTGAGAAGTGAATTGTGTGGGAAGAACACGCCTGTCTCAGTCAAAAGACATCTTCCTGACCTCTAGGTCCCAGTCCTAAAAAGCAATGGGGGCTCAGCAGGTGGGGAG
Organism: Chrysochloris asiatica; assembly: GCF_000296735.1. NCBI lineage: Eukaryota > Metazoa > Chordata > Mammalia > Afrosoricida > Chrysochloridae > Chrysochloris > Chrysochloris asiatica. The sequence continues at coordinate 20,719,379 of NW_006408554.1, read as the reverse complement.
TGGGGCTACAGTCTTCCATGTCTGTTCTTCTCAGGTCAAGTGAGAGGATCAAGCCCTGCCCAGGACCCTTACATCACCTGTTAAGACTCAATTTACTCCTCAAGACTTAATAAAGATCAGCAAAATAACTTGTTAACTGCAAGCCAAGTGATTTTGGTTTTAGTTTGTTTAGGTGGCGAAATCTCATTCATTTGTTATGTTTCACTTCAAGGAATCTTTACAAGGGTAGGATCCTGGCAACCTAGACCTGACTTTTAAATACCTCTTAAACCTTGACTCCTTCTTAAGCACCTCTTAAACCTTTCTCCGACTGGCAGGACCTCTTCTTTCTTTCTTCCGCTTTTCTTCTCCTTCCTTCCAAAGACCACAAAACAAGGACACCAGAAACAAAGCAGCAAGTTCTGCTGCCTCATCACCTATTATACCCAGCAACTTTAATACAAACAGAAGAACACACAAAAAGGCTCCATCATATCCTCTGTCTGGGTGGGCTGCCAACTCTGCAGGTGGTAACTTCTCAGGAGACAATAATGAGAGTTTCCTATGGGCTGCATCCAACATGGAAAATAGCTACCAGCCCTGCACTTCTATGTCCTCAGGAGTAAAATGAGGTGTTAGAGAGATTCAATGAGGTGACATGTTAAAAAGCAATGAACACAGTTCCCAGCATATGGATTTTTGGCACTGGACTGTTAGTTGCAAGGTTGGTGGTTCAAACCCACCAACCGCTCCTTGGAAATCCTATACAGGGTTGTTATGAATTGGAACTGACTTGACAGCACTTCAAAACAACAGCAACTTTTCAATGGGAAGGGAATGCATGTTTATAGACTGCAGTAGTGAGACCCTATCCTACATCTTAGCCTAAAACCCTGTCTATGTACAGCACACTTGCTGAGACAAAGGTCTGAACAGAAAGGCACTGGGCACCACGGCATGTTGCAGAGCTGCCTGTGGGGATAAGCTGAGATAGAAAAGAGGTTTTGCTCTCAGAAACCATGTTTCTGAGGAACCAGAAGAAGCCATGTATTTGGCAGCTTCTAAAGGAGTCCTTATTGAAAATACCATGGCTTGGGTCAGGCGCACCTTAGTCCTCAAGCTGACATCTCTGCTCTTCAACACTTTAAAAAGTTCCTGTGCAGCAGAGTTGCCCAATGCAATACGTCCTCTGATCTCTTGACTACTGCTTCTATGAGTGTTGATAGTTGATCCAAGAAGAATGAAGTCCTTGACAACTTCAATCTTTTCTCCCTTGATAAGAATGTTGTTTATTCATACAGTGTTGTTTTCCTGACATTGAGATGCAATCCATACCGAACGCTGTGCTCTTTGATCTTCATCAGTAAATGTTTCAAGTCCTCTTCACTTTCAGCAAGCAAGGTTGTATCATCTGCATATTGCAGGTTGTTAATGAGTCTTCCTCTAATCTTGACGCCATGTTTTTCTTCATAGAACCCAGCTTCTTGTATTATTTGCTCAGCATACAGGTATTTTCAATAACCTCATATGGATGCGAAAGCTGGACAGTGAATAAGGAAGATCATAGAAGAATTGATGCCTTTGAATTGTGGTGTTGAAGGAGAATACTAAAAGTGCCTTGGACTGCCAAAAGAACCAATAGATCTATTTTGGAAGAAGTGCAGCCAGAGTGCTCCTTGGAGGCCAGGATGGCTAAGCTTCGTCTCTCATACTTTGGACATATTGTCAGGAGAGAATAGTCGCTGGAGAAGGATGTCATGCTGGGTAAGATGGAGGGTCAGAGAAAAAGAGGAAGACCCCCAACGAGATGGATCAGCCAGGTGGCATCATTGATGGCATCAAGTGTGGCAGCGGTGGTGGGGTTGGCACAGGATAGGGCATTGTTTCATTCTGCTGTGCATGGGGTTGCTATGAGTCGGTTCCGATTCGATGGCACCTGACAATAACAACAACAACAAAGGAGTCCAGGAAAGAGCTCTGGTAGCGTAGTGGTTATGAATCAGGCTGTGAACCGCAAGGTCAGCAGTTTGAAACTACCAGCTGTTCTGCGGGAGAAAGATGAGGTTTTCTGCTCCGGTAAAGATTTACAGCCTCGGAAACCCTGTACAGGGTCGCTATGAGTCTGAACCGACTCCATGGCACATAACAACAACAACAACAACAAAGGAATCCTGGAGTCCTGGTGTGGCGCTATGGATTAATGCGTCAGACTGTAAAGCAGTTTGAACTGCAAGGTCGGCAGTTCAAGCTCACCAGCTGCTCCTTGGAAGCCCTATACAGGGTTGTTACGGGTTGGAACTGACTCGACGGCACTTCACAACAACAACAAAGGAGTCCTAGCTTCAGGAGAAGGCTGTTGTTGTTGTTATATGCTGTGGTGTGGGTGCCAACTCATTGCGAAGCCTGTACAGGGTTTCCGAGGCTGTAAATCTTTACAAAAGAAGAAAGCCTCATCTTTCTCCCACTGAACAGCTGGTAGTTTCGAACTGCTGACCCTGAGGATAGCAGCTCGATTGGTAACCACTACGTTACCAGAGAAAAAGAGGAAGACCCCCAACGAGATGTATTGGCCAAGTGGCAGCATTAATGGACTCAAGCGTGGCAAGAGTAGTGAGGTTGGCCCAGGATCGGGCAATGTTTCGTTCTGCTGTGCATAAGGTCACTATGGGTGGGTACCGACTTGATGTCACCTAACAACAACAACGACAACAAAGGAGTCCTAGTGTGGCACTGTGGGCTAATGCGCCAGACTGCAAAGTCATTTGAACTGCAATGTCAGTGGTTCAAGCTCACCAGCTGCTACTTGGAAACTCTATTATACAGGGTCACTATGGGTCGGAATCGACTTGACGGCACATAACAACAACAACAAAGGACAAACATTCTCCCACTCGTCTGTCACTTGGCCGTACTGTGGTGGCTTGTGAGTTGCTGTGATTCTGGAAACTATGCCACCAATCTTTTAAATACCAGCAGGGTCACTCATGGCGGGCAGGTTTTAGAGGAGCTTCCAGACTAAAACAAACTAGGAAGAAGGAGAGACTAACTATTTCCGAAGGTTTAGTCACTGAAAACCTTAGCAGTGGAAGGAACACTGTCATATAGCAACAGAATATTGACTATTGAAACATAACGAAGAGCACCAGAATATTGTCAGATACAGTGCTGAAAAATGAGCCTCTCAGGTTGGAAGGTACTCAAACTACTGCTGGAGAAGAGCTGCCTCCTCAAACTAGAGTTGATCATGATGACACAAAAGGGGGAAAGCTTTCGGGACCTTCATTTGCAGATGGGGCTCAATTTAAAATGAAGAGAAATAGCTGTAAATATCCATTAATAATCGGAATATGGATGTACAAAGTATGAAGTTAGAAAAATTGGAAGTTTTCAAAGATGAAATGGAACACATAATCATTGATATCCCAAGCATTAGTGAACTGAAATGGACTGGTATTAGTCATTTTATCTGACAACCATATGGTTTATTGTGCTGGGAATGACAAAAGGAACAGGAATGGTGTCAAATTCATCATGAAAAACAACATTTCAAGATCTATCTTTAAGTACAATGCTTTCTGTAATATGACAATATCCATACGCCTACAAAGAAGACCAGTTAATACCACTATTATTCAAATTTATGCAACAACCACTATAGCCAGTGATGATGAAATTGAGAAATTCTACCAAGTACTTCAGTCTGAAATTGATCAAACATGCAATTAAGATCTATTGATAATTACTAGTGATTGGAATGCAAAGGCTGGAAACAAAGAAGGCTCCGCCATTGGAAAACATGACCTTGGTGATAGAAAGGTGCTGGAGATTGATGATAGAATTTTGCAAAACCAATGACTTGTTCATTGCAAATATCTTATATAAACAACATAAAAGAGGACTGTACACATGGACCTCACCAGATGGAATATGCAGAAACCAAATTGACTACATCTGTGGAAAAGCTCCATATCATTTACCAAAACAAGGCCAGGGGCTGACTGTGGAACAGACCTTCAATTGCTCATATGCAATTTTAGGCTGAAGCTGAAGAAAATGAAAACAAGTCCATGAGAGCCAAAGTATGACATTGATTATATCCCATCTGAATTTAGAGATCATCTCAAGAATAAATTTGATGAATTAGATATTAATGACTGAAGACCATAGAGTTGTGGGATGACATCAAGAACATCATTCAGGAAGAAAGCAAAAGGTCATTAAGAAGACAGGAAAGAATGAACCAACCAAAATGGGTGTCAGAAAAGACTCTGAAACTTGCATAGAGCTGCTAAAGCAAATGGAAGAAGTGAGGAACTGAATAGAAAATTTCAATGCGCAGCTCGAGAAGACAAAGTCAAATATTATAATGAAATGTGCAAAGATCTGGAGTTAGAAAACCGAAAAGGAAGAACACACTCAGTATTTTTCAAGCTAAGGGACCTGAAGAAAAAATTCAAGGCTCAACTTGCAAAAATTGAGGGATTTTATGGTTTGGCGCTATAAGATAAGGACTCAACTTCAAGGTCAGTTTGAACCACAAGGTCAGTGGTTCAAACTCAGCAGACATTGCTCAGAAACCCTATACAGGGTTGCTATGAGTCAGAACCTATTCAACAGCATTAAACAACAACTCGTTGACACTTAACAACAATAACACGGGCAAAATATTGAATGATGCAGAAAACATCAAAAGAAGATGGAAGGAATACACAAACTTACTGTACCAAAAACAAATGGTCGATGTTCAACCATTTCAAGAGGTAGCATACGATCAAGATCCAATGATACTGAAGGAAGAAGTCCATGATGCACTGAAGGCATTGGTCAAAAACATGGCTCTGGGAATTGATGGAATACAAACTTAAATCTTTCAGCAAACTGATGTGGCATTGGTGGCACTCATTCATGTATGCCAAGAATTGGCCAACTGATTGCAAGAGATCCATATTAGTGCCCTTTCCAAAGAGAGGTAACCCAACAGAATGCAGAAATCATCAGAAAATATCATCAATATTGTATACAAGTAAAATTTTGCTAAAGATAATTCAAAAATTGCTGCAACAGTACATTGACAGAGAATTGCCAGAGATTCAAGACTGATTCAGATGAGGATGTGGAACGAGGGATATCATTTGTGAGATGGATCTTGGCGAAAAGCAGAGAATACCAGAAACATGTTTACCTGTGCTTTATTGACTTCGCAAAGGCTTTTGATTGTTTGGATCATGACAAGCTATGGACAATATTGTGGAGAATGAGTACTATGGAATACTTAATTGTGCTCATGAGGAACCAAGAGGCAGTTGTTTGAACAGAACAAGAGAACACTGAATGGTTTAGAATTAGGAACGGTGTGCACCAGGGTTATATTCTTTCACCATACTTATTCAATCTGTTTGCTGAGCAAATAATCCAAGAAGCTGGATTATATGAAGAAAAATGTGGCATCAGGATTGGAGGAAAACTTATATATACATGTGATATGCAGATGATACAATCTTGCTTGTTAAAAGTGAAGAGAGCTTAAAATACTGATGAAGATCAAAACCTTTGGTTATGGGTTGCACCTCGAAACAAAAATCCCCATTACTGGACCAATAAACAACATCAAGATAAATTGAGAAAAGAGCGAAGTTGTGAAAGATTTCAATTTTGCTCGGAACAACCATCAACAGTCATGGAAGCAGCAGTCAAGAAATCAAATGACGTATTGCATTAGGCAAACCTATTGCACAAGACTTCTTTAAAGTGTGCAAGAGCTAAGATACCAGTTTGAGGACTAAGGTGTGCCTGACCCAGGTCATGGTATTTTCAATAACCTCATATGCGTGTGAAAATTGGACAATGACTAAAGAAGATCACAAAAGAATTGGTGCACTTGAGTTATGGTGTTGGAGAATATTAAAATACCACAGACTGCCAAAAGAACAAACAAATCTGTGTTGGAAGCAGTGCAGTCAGAATGCTCCTTAGAAGCCAGGATGGCCAGACTTCATCTCTCATACTTCAGACATATTACCAGGAGGGACGAGTCCCTGGAGAAGGACACCATGCTTGGTAAAATGGAAGGTCAATGAAATTGAGGAAGACCCCCAATGAGATAGTTTGATACAGTAGCAGCAGCAATGGGCTCAATGATTTATGAGGGTAGCACAGGACTGGGCTGTGTTTTGTTCTGTTGTTCATAGGTGGCTATGAGTTGCTACCAACTTGATGGCACCTAGCAACGACAACAACATAGCACAAACATTAGTTCAGTGCCCATGTGATGAGGACCAATCCCACTCAGCCGAGGGAACCTTAGGACTCCCCACTCTGCCTGAAAGGAAAGTTTACTTGTAATCACCAGTATTTATGCTCTAAACTGCTCTGTCTTAAATATAGTGTAGCAAGGACTGGATGCATAGGACCATTTGTTCTTTGCTTCTGAACAATTAGAAAAGTAATGAATATAGTGCTTCCTATCTGTCACATGCCAAAGTCATCTTGGGGGCCAAGAAAACGGACTTAGAAGGGAATGTAGTGTCCCCAGTAGTTGCCACAGACCAGCGACCCATGTTGTGGTGTATGTGAAGCTGGGCAGGGAGAGAATGTCTGTTCCTCTCACTATTTACTGGTCCCGAGGAAAGTCTTCACAACTCCCAAAGTGACAGACTGTGCAGTACCCAGCAACTCACTCACTTTTGTCTTAATTTTTTCTTTATTCTTTTGACTGATGATAAAGAACAAAATTTAGGATCAAAAAACAGCTCAAAGTGTTTTCTAAGATACAAAGAGCTGCAATAAATAGCAGGAACCTCTGCTATGCAGCAGAAACTCACTCAGCTCTGGCTCTGTTCCTGTTGCTTACACAGGCAGGCATGTTTTTAACTTCTGTGAGGCTTGCTTGGAACTCCCCAGACATCTGGGGGAAGCCAGTTTGATTGGGCCTGATCCTGGGCTGCAGAAGCAAGGAACAAGCCCTGAGATTGATGAGCATGCCCTAGAACTTCTGGCTGAAGCTCTCCAGCTGGCCCTGGCCCTCCTACCTGTGCTCTGAGCTCTGCTCTAATAGCCCATTGCTACACTGCATAAGCAAGTCATGAAAAAGCATTTTTTAAAAATCCATACCAAAGGAGCTCTGGTAGCGTAGTGGTTACGAATCGGGCTGCGAACCTTAAGGTCAGCAGTTAGAAACTACCAGCTGCTCCGCTGGAGAAAGATGAGGCTTTCTGCTCCCGTAAAAATTTGCAGCCTTGGAAACTCTGTACAGGGTCGCTATGGGTCAGAACCGACTTGACGGCACATAATAACAACAACAATCCATACCAGCCACAGTGCTTAGGCCAAGTGAAGAAACTCACTTTGATTTTCTTCTTAAAGGACTGGGGAGGGAGGATATTTCTGCCCTCCAAGCGAGTCTCTGCTCCCAGGATGTATGCAGTGATGGGTATTTTGGCTTTTTTTTCTTCACTTGTGACTTTATATAGATGCTCCTTAGCTTTTCATAATCTCCATTTATTGCACAAACAAAATTGCAACAGTAATTTAAAAGAACATTTTAGCACTTAACTGCAATATCACCATTTAACAAAGTTTTGCTTCACCTTTTCCAGGCTTTCTCCAAAAGCTATTTATATTTAAACAGTTACAATCAAATCATACATGTAATGTTTCACCCTACTTTTTAGGTTGGTCTAAGGTAAATGCACCAGACTGCAAAGCCTTTTGAACTACAAGGTTGGTGGTTCAAGCTCACCAGCTGCTCCTTGGAAACCCTATACAGGGTCGCTATGTGTTGGAACTGACTTGATGGCACTTCACAACAACAACAATAACAAATATTGTTTTGTATATCTTGTTGCTATTCCACTGAGTTGATATATTGTAGCTCTATTAACCATTCTCCATTATTGGACATCTAGGGTTCCAAATTGCATTAGTGCAGTAATGGGTGTCTTTGTACAAAAAGTATTTTCTGTACTAAGACCCTTTTTTTAGGGTTGTTGTTGTTAATGTTGTTAAGTGCCGTTAAGTTGGTTCTGACTCATAGCGACCCTGTATAGGGTTTTCGAGGAGCAGCTTTGTGAGCTTGAACATTCACACCAACCTTGTGGTTCAAACCGACTTTGCAGTCTTACGCATTATCCCACAGTGCCACACCAGGACTCTTTTTTTAAGAGTTGCTGTTGTTGTTATGTGCCATGAAGTCGGTTCCGACCCATAGCGACCCTGTACAGGGTTTCCGAGGCTGTAAATCTTTACGGGAGCAGAAAGCCTCATCTTTCTCCTGCAGAACAGCTGGTAGTTTCGAACTGCTGACCCTGAGGTTAGCAGCCTGATTCGTAATCACTACACTACCGGAGCTATATTTATGGAAAAGAAGTTACTGCATCCAAAAGTATGACTATTAGAGATACATAAACATCCTTTTAGAAAGTGTTTCTTGAGAGGGCTTTCTGATTTACATTGTCACCAAAAATTCTTAGTGTCTTAATTACACTACACTGTGTATTAATGTATCTTAAATATCTGTCTCCTTAATGGTGGTGGTTGTATGCCGTTGAGTTGTTACGACTCATAGTTACCCTGTATAGTGTTTTCCAGGCTGTAAATCTTTTTTTTTTTAATGATTTATTGTGAATTATGTGATAGTTTACATGGGAGAACATTAGTTTTACATTCATTCTATCGTATAACGTCTCATTGCCATGGTTACAATCCCCTCCATGCAATCCTTCCCCCGTGCCCCCCAGGTCTTCAGCACACAGTCGCTCTCCCTCTCTGGATCCAAAGTTAGGCTGTAAATCTTTATGGGAGCAGAATACTTCATTTTTCTTCTGAAGAGCTACTGGTAGATTCGAACTGCTGACCTTTCAGTTAGCAGCACAGCCCCTAATCCACTAGCTACCAGGGCTCCTGTTTCCTCAATGTTGTTGTTGTTAAGTGCTGTTGAGTCGATTGCAACCTATAGCGACCCTGTATAGGATTTCTGAGGAGCAGCTGGTGAGCTTGAACCACCAATCTTGCAATTCAAATGGCTTTGCAGTCTGGCGCATTAGTCCACAGCGCCACACCAGGACTCCATTACATGTAATTAACAAGCAAATGAGACCATTGACATTTCCCTTTTTAAGAAGTGCTAAAATAAGCAATATCTCTGTCTCCTTAACAGGTACAAAGATCTTAATTATTTTAGCACTTCTTAAATATGGAAACCTCAATAGTCTTATTTGCTTGTTAACTGCATCTCTTCTTATGTTATTTCCTGGTTGGTAGCCTTGTCTATTTATCAATTAGTTGGATACTACATAATATAACCCTTTGCTATATTTTCTACAAATTTTTTGTTTGTTTCTTTAATGCAGTTCATGATATAGAGATTTCTTTTTATCTCAAACACTTTTACATTCTTTTATCCAACCAATAGTGTGGAGGGTGTGACTTAATGGGGGATGTATGTAAGGTGCAGAGACCCACAGAGTCTGCTGCAAAGTCTGCTGTGGAGACTTTGCACCAGGTCTGTGGAGTACAGCAGAGAGGACCGTTAGGTCACTTGAGTGGTCAGGGAAGGTGTCATGAAGGAAGGGGCTGGAGATTTCCTCATTGCAGAACAGAAGGGAGGGAGACAGTTGAGTACAGCAGTCAGCACCAAGGAAAGGCAGAACTCAGACCATTCAGGGGCTTGCTGGCGATTTTTCTTTTTTTCGGAAGGGAAGAGATTCCAGTGAAGAATTTAAAGCAGGGAATTGAGGTGGCCTGATGTTATTTAACATGAAACATTACAGAAACCATCTAGATGCACTAGCAAATCTCAGGTCAGTTCTGATTGACAGTGATGAAATTAGAAGTATGAAGAAAAAGTAGGGCATGGCCTGAGTTTCCAGAAAAATAGAAGAGCTAAGCTTCCCATTTTTGTTTTTTCAGCAATGAATTTTATTCCCTCTAGAATAAACATTCAGAGAAAATTTATCTGTAGCGGATAAAAGAAAATTATGAGAACTAAGTAGGCTTGGTTTGTTAAAATGTATTCATGCAATGCATACTTGCATGACTTTAAAAAAAATGAAAATAATAGATCTCGATTTTGAAAAAGCTACCACATCTAATGACATTATCCTCGCAAATCGAATTCAAAAGTGGGTCAAAGGGATGAAAGTAAGTCAACAATGGGTTGTAATGCAGCTGGAAACGAAGATACCACTTCACTGCGGGCGGGCGTGCAGGCGGGCTGGAAGGAGTGGCTGGGTCGAACCATGCCCTTTGCCATGCCTCTTGCCCCACCCCCATACTGCTTGTCACCAGTAGATAGCCTGATTTGTTAAATGATTTCATAAAAAATAGACTTCTATCAAATCAAAGTGGTTTCCCCCTTAGGATATATGTGGGTGTTAATCGAATGTACAATTATATGGGATTAAGCAATTTCCTTCCGAATTATGTACAGTATAATATGTGCAATTATGATGTGCTTCATTTTCTGCACAAGTCGGGAGAAGGGCTTTGAGAAAGATATTTCATTTAGAGTCTACACATCACTTCCCTCTTGGCAACCTTACATAAATTCCAAGTCTGGGAAGCCTATATTAAACGATTGCATCTAGAACCTTCACTTACATGGTTATTGGAAGCACAAACATAATTTCCATAAAGTTTTGGGTTTGATGATACCCACTTCACCGATTGGCTGCAATTTGCTATGAATAGCCTTTATGTTGCATGTCTCATGTACAGAAATATGTTATGATTCAGTTTGGGAAAGGAATAGCATGTTCTTACGGAAATATCTTTTTAGGGGGTTCTTTTCAAAGACCAACCCAGCAGCGAGAGCCCCCTCCCAGACTGCGTCATTGGCTGGTTGTCCCGGTGTGGCCTGGCCCTTTAAGCCTGGCGGCTATTTCTCTACAGTAACCTTTTAACTCTTTCTGACCGTTTCCTCGCCACCAGTTTCCTGATTGAAAGAAGAAGCTGGGACTCTGCATTTTAAATTCTTTATAAGGGGACAGCACTTGGTCCTCTCCCAGTGGAAAGGCATTCCGGACTTTTGAGAAGAGGTGGTAAGCCCTGGCTAGCGGGCGGAGGAGGAGAAGGCAAACTGTGCTACAGAACCACTTCTCCCCAAAAAAACAAACCAGAAAGGAGTCGCTGCGTACTCCAGAACGGACGCTGACGTAGTCCTGGGTGCCTAGGCGGCATGTCTGGACGACTGGGTCCCAGTCACTCGAACCCTGCTCAGGGATTGATGCTGTTCCCGACACACTGCTCTATGGTCCCAGGAACAGCCGACCTGCGGCATTCGCGGGAACTCAGCGTGACACGGCCACCACTGCCCCCAGGCCACTTCAGAGTAGGCTGGAAGCACCCCAAGGCCCAGAGGAAACGCAGATGAAAAGGAGCAAGGTTTTCCAGTGTGCCCTTCCGGTGTGCCTTGGTGTCTGAGTAAGCCCTTGGCGGTTGGTCGTGGCAATGCTGAATTCCTGCCTTTGTCCCAAAGACAGCTTAGATCCTGCAAGTCCAACCACTGCCACCTTCGTCCTCTGGGTGTGAGCACATCCCCACACTGCAGGGTGACAGCAGAGGTGGTGGGTAGGTGAGGGGGACACATTTAGTGTCTCTGAATTATGTACAGTATAGTATATGCATTTATGATGTGCTTTATTTTCTGCACATGTAAAAGAAAATTTAGATTACTATCAAACATAAGTTAGGGAGTTAATCATCCTCTACTGATGAAGTCCAAGTCCCATGCCTTTTAATGCCAGCTGGCGTACTGGATTGTTAATATTTATTATGATGGCTAAAGTCCTACCTGTGTATAATTATTAACCGTTTTCAAAAGCTTACATTAGAATTATCTCATTTCTTTGCCACACCAGCCCTACAAGGTCTGTCTTATTCCCACTGTGTAGTGAACCCACTGAGGCATACCCCTGAGGGTGAGAGGGTCTCCACTCTGTCTTCTGGCCGCTATCTCCAGCTCCATGAATCTGCCCTCCAGGGTCCCAGAACTGCACAGAGAAACAAACACCTGGCTGATCAGGGTTTTCAGAATTTTAAAATAAAATACATGTGTGGACATAAAGGTGCCACTCTGTCTCAGTAATATTTGATCCAGCTGTCACCACTGAGACCACCCTACCCAGGCTTCTAGGCATTTTCCTTGTTCTTCACAGAGCTAAGGTGGCTACCCACGGAAGGGATTCCGCTGCTGGCCTGCCACCCTGAGCTGGGCACTAATGACACACTCACAAATCTTAGGACCTGAGGGACGGAAGAAATCTGGTATCGCTAGGGTCTATTAATTGACTTGTAACAAGAGGCTTAGAATTTTGCATGAACACAAACGCAGCCTGTGTGCCGTCTCTGCAGTCTTAAGGTCTCGCTTACTTCCCTTCATGCTCTCACCAAGCCCTCTTACAGGAAGCGCCTGCCAGGGGCTCCAACTTTTCTCTTTCAAAAAAAGGGCAAGGTAAACACAACAACTCATGATAACACATTTATCAAATGGAATGAAAAAAGAAAATGTGTCTAAGAGAACCGACTTCATTTTGAATGGCATTTGCCCTTTATAGCCTGAGGGCACAGAAAACAAATGGTAATTCAACTCAATAATATGAGGTGACAACTCAGTCAGAGCCTCTTTGCGGCAAAAATATTATTCTGTTCTTCACTAATAGCACCAACAAGATATTTTGTTGTTGTTGTTGCTAAGTGCCTTTGAGTCAGTTCCAACCCATATCGACCCTGTATAGTTTCCGAGGAGCAGCTGGTAAGCTTGAACCTCCGACCTTGCGGCTCAAACCGACTTTGCAGTCCAGCCCATTAACCCACAGCGCCACACCAAGACATTTTAGCTATAGGTAAGACATCCTGGATTCTGGGCTTTAAGTTAGGAAGAGAGCTGAATGAATAATTGGTAAGTGTTGAGGGTCTTTTATACCCAGAATGCCCTTTTCATTGCATAATAAGAGAAACAACTGCTACAGCAGTGATATGGAATGCCACTGAGGAAGCTCTGGAATCCAAGCACAAATCCAGACATTGCTGACCATTGCAGCCCACCAGGCCACTTTGCAGGGGGATGCCATGGTGGAGGGCAGCACAGCATAGGGACCACAGTGCAGGGAGGCACAGAGCAAAGGAGCCACAGTACCAAGGGGAACAGAGTGCAGAAAGGCCATGGGGGCCATGGAGTCGGGGTGTGTAGCATAGAGGGAGCAAAGCATGGGAAAACAGTGATGAGAAGTGGGCTCACAGTATGAGGGGACCATGGTGGGGGTGCTGTAGCAGGGTACAGTGTAGGGAGCTCATGGGCCTTTCATACACAGAGCTTGCCAGAGGTTTGTGTAGATATTTAGCAGCAAAGCCAATGGCAATAGACCCCAACAGGACTTTCCTTAAAAGCAGTTGCAGTGGAGTTGCTTCAGCCTCATGGTAATCCCTTGTGTGTGTGTCGGACTAAAACTGTACTCCATAGGGTTTTCATCAGCCGATTTTTTTGGAAGTGTATCACCAGGCCTTTTTCCGGAGGCACTTCTGGGTAGACTTGAACATAAGCCTTTCAGTTAGTAGCCAAGAACTTTAATTGTTAACCACTTGCACTACTGAAGGCCTCCTTTATCTCTCTCTGTCTCTTTTAAATGTTTTATTATGTGATTTTTTTTTTTAATGTTTTGTTATGTGATCGTTTACATGGGTCCTTTATCTCTTTAGGGAAGTGGTATATCCAGGAAAATCCACAAACCTGAAGTGTCTTAAGTACGCAGCATTATGTAAGGGATCTTGTGTGCATCTCCTTCTACCACTAGCATGCTTAGGAGTTTGAAATCAGAGTTTCTGGACCAGCTAACTTTTTCTAGTACTGTTTTATTCATTGTTGCACCTCTGTCTACTTACAACAATGGTGACTATGGAAACTGTATAAAAACCAAAGGACTGTACCCTGCTGTTGTTAGGTGCTATTGAGTTGGTTCTGACTCATAGCTATCCTGTATAGAGTTTCTGAGGAGCAGCTAGTTGGTTTGAACCATGGATCTTTCAGTTAGCAGTCCAGTGCTTATCCTACAGCCCCACACCAGGACCTCCTAGAAACTGAAAACATATATCCATACACAGACCTGGAATAGAGCTTTGTGACACATTTAATTTCCTATTGTTAACTTAAAAATACTTAGTTCTCACCTTACATGAAGGCTCTAGTTTAAGCAAAGTGGGGCTCAAGAACGACTTGGAATTAAGCCACATGCATGCTCACAGCAACTGCCCCCGTACCATAGCTACCAAGAGGCATGCGTGGGTGCACCTGACTCTCCTGGAACAAAGTTCTCTCCACATACCAACAGCTGACTCATACAACAACAGGAACATATTTCATGATGGCAAGGGTAAAGAAGATGGCGTTGAAGTGCACATCACATGTCCTGGCAGGTATTGACAGTACAAACAGAAGCCTCTAGAGAGAGCCCTTCCTATGGAATGATCAGGATGCTTTGGATCTGGTGCTGGGACCCTGAAGGCAGAGGGCCGAGGGAGATGTCTGCTGCACAGTGAAGATGTTGTGTGTCCTTTCTTCCCCAACTCAGCACTTGGTAGCTGGAGTGTCACAGGTGCCATGGCCAGGGCTTGCAAATCACATTCTTGATTGTGAGTTCCTCTTTTCTAGACTCCATGAATGTTTTTGGTGAACACCATCCCTCTCCAGAGAGTTTACCATGGACTAGACCATGGCTGCAACAGTGGGCTCAAATAGAATGATTCTGAGGATGCGTAGGACTGGGAAGTTTTTTATTGTATTGTACCTAGAGTTGCTATACATTGGAGCTGATTCGCCAATACCTAGCAACAGCATCAGACTATGGTGATCTCTCACAAAGGATTCTATTTTCTGAAACTGTCCCTCAGTCATCTTGTTTGAATTTAAATGTTCCTAAATCTCCTTAATCTCATAGTTCTGTTTCTTTGGAAGAAGGCTGCTAAACATAGATGCCTTTTCCAATCATGGATGTATATATATTATTCATTCTTCCTAGTTTCATTGTGTTTCTGTCTACTTACAACAGTGATGACTATGAAAACTATAAAAAAACAAAAAACAAAACAAAAAAAAACCCAAAAGGAATATGCCCTAGAGATCTGAAAGCATACATCCACACAAAAACCTGTACATGGATGCTCACAGCAGTATTATTAATAAAAGTTAAAAATAAAAAGTAGAAACAATATAAATGTCCATCAACTGATGAATGTAAATAAAAATGGTGTTTCCGTATGATGGAATATTTTTTGGAATGAAGTACTAACACATGCTATAATACAGATAAACCTACTAAACATTTTGAAAAAGAAAAACTCAGTCACAAAAGAACAAATATTGTATGATTCCATGTATATGAAATGTCCTGAACACGGTTATCTACAGAGGCAGAAAGAAGATTAGTAGTTCTGGAATTAGGGAGGGGGATTGAGTATGGAGTTTCATTTTGGAACAATGAACATGTTTGGAAATTAGATAGTGGTGATAATTGTACTGTGAATATACTAAAACCCACTGAATTGTACACATTAAAAGGATGGGTTTCGTGGTATGTGAATGATTTAAAAACTGCTATAAAAATAGGAATATCACTTTGTTTTTATAGTCATGGAGGTATCAAAAGATAAAGTATAAAATATGAGCAGGTTCTTCAAAAACAAGCAAATCAATATCTTCTCTCTCAAAACCCCCCACCCCCCATCCCACCCCCACACCTTCCTCTTATCCCAGCAGCCCTCACTGGCTTTAATTTTCAGTGAGTTAAGTTCCAAGCCCTCCATTGGAAGCTAGCACTCCAGGTAGATATTTTCTCATAAAGCAATTCTACATATGTTGGAGATTCGTAATGTCATACATACACACAGATTCATGCCTCACAGTGTGTAGATGGTTTGTGGCAGAGTGGGAGTCAGAGTTCAGGGAGAGAACACCCAGGGCCTTGTTCTTTCATCCTTTTCCGTCAGAGCCCTTGATGAACCTGGTCAGCTGCTGCTCCAGCCCCTGCCTTAGACCCTGGGAGAGACTGCGGTGAAGGGAGCAGAGTGAAGACAGGAGAGAGGCTCCTATAGAGGCAGCTCAACATTTAAATCCAAACAAGAGGCAGCTCCAGGCAGCTGAGACTGACACAAGGCACAGCAACCCCAGACACAGTGGCCTCACTAGGGTATGTGTCACCCACTGTAGTAACTCATGATGTCACCTCCCCCAAGGACCTCCTCCCATGCCAGACTACATAAAACCTTGTTGCTGTTGTTAAGTGCCATTGAGTTGGTTCCAACTCATGGCGACTCTATATAGAGTTTCTGAGGAGCAGCTGGTGAATTTGAAACACCAACCTTGTGGTTCAAACTGACCTTGCTGTCCAGCGCATTAACCCACCACACTAGTACCCCATTTTTGATAGCCAATATCTAAACTGCCCATTCCTATCAACCCAGTGCACTGAGAAGATAAGCATGCTCCTTTTTTTTTTTTTTTATAAAGCTTTTATTATAAATTGAATGATCGTTTACAGGGCAGGTCATTAATTTTACACTCAACAAATCATATTTTGTTTCATTTCAATATTGCAATCCCCTCTAAGCACCATTGGTTAACAGTATGTATCTCTATTCCCCCTTTTAAAGTACCAGCCGGCACACAGCCTGTCTCATTCCATGGGTTTAGAGTCCTCAGCTCCACTATCTCTCTATGTCTTCGCCTCTGCTATCCCTGTTTTTCTGGTTAGGATCCCATGCTCCACTCATGCTCTTCCCTCTTGATGGCCCTAGGGTCCTCTATTCCTGGAATGAAAGATAAACTACTCCCTCCTTTCTGTTTCACATCTCCTATATTTACAGTTGTGACAATCACAATTAGTCATGATAACACTTTTGAATCTATTCCCATTAACTTTCACCAGACCTCTCTGGAAAAGAAGAAAACATTTAAGTGGGGATTCTACCTCCCCACCCATGTTCTGAAACTAAGCACACTCTTGAAAGCTTGTAAACAGTCACTTCGTGCCTTTATGGCTCCCATTTTTGGTAGCCAATGTCTAAGTTGCCTGTTCCTATCAACCCTGTGTACTGAGGAGACAGGATTGATCCTTGTATGAAGAGTTCTTTCCTTTTGGATGAAATTTTGAACAACTGTACCCATAAAAAAAGGTCCAGTTAATCAGATTGTAGCAATTTATGACAAGCATGTTTTGTGATCTGAAGAATCTTCCATTCCAATTGGAATTCTGAGCAACTGCATTCATAAGCAAAAGTCCAGTCCAACATATTGTGAGCAATTGGCAGTTGCTCAAAGTATCAAACATCTTTATCTTCATCTGATCAGGTTCTAGTCAGCTCAACCCTAGCCATCTAAGCTAGATCAATTGGGTACCAGCTGCAAGTTTGGGAGTTCACACACACCTCCCTGCACTTCAAATCAGAAGCCACTTCACTGTCAGCCCTAACCTCCATGGGCTAGGTCAGTGCCTGTGGGCTCAGGAGTTTGTACAATTCCCTAAACTTCTGACTAGCCAGCCTTCTGCTCCTCTTATCTCAAGGTCAATGGATGCTAATAGAACACTTCCAAACTCAGACATTGTCTTCATTGCTGCGTTTCCCCCAATTTCACTCACACATAGATCCAGGTGGTCAGCTGTTAGCATATGGCTTACCAGTTCCCTTTAACTTTCAGTCCTAGAAGGGGTTTTTCTCTGGAAGACTAACTTTCCTTGCCTTGATGCCTCCAAAACTCAAAACTATCTGCTTTTTAACTCTGCTTGAATCTCCTGTTCTCCCAGGAGTTCTGGGTTGGTCAATGACTGGTTAATCAGATTAAAGGAAGATTAATATATATATATATATATTTGATAGACTGGCCCTAATCAAATAAGTATAAAAGCAAGCATAAAACCACAGCATGCCAAGTGTTCTATGAACCAGCAATCAGGGATCTCACCTTGTCAGGGAGGTCCTGGAAGACTCCCTAAACATGGGGTGGGGATGGAGGGCACTTTTGAACTGAGGTCTGGAGTATAAATCAAGGAGGTGGGGGCAGGAAGAATAAATTGTGGAGAGAGATCAGAATTATAAAGACCTACTGAGAAGAGAGGGCAGGCAAGACACCACAAGGAGATGAGCTGGAGAAGGAAAAGGGGAGATGCTATGGACAGCTCAGGATGCTGGTCCCACCATGCGCAGAGGTTAACAAGGTCCAGCCTCCATTCCTGAAAGCAAGTTCAACAGTGGCGGGGTACCCAACTGGTAGGCCTTTGACAATTCAAAGTTAAGGAAGGTGGCAGAGATGTGCATCAGTGAATAACATTATATTGATTATTATGTCCTCCTGATGGATTGATCCTTGAATCATTCCTTTTCTCTGATAATGGATCTTGACTAAAAGTCTGTTTTATCTGATAATGGATCTTGACTAAAAGTCTGTTTATTGTCACTCATGCTCTCTTTGGTTACAATTCGTGTGATTTTTTTTTTTTTCCATCCTTTGATTTTTAACCTATTTATGACTTTGTGTCAAAGGTGAGTCTGTTATAGGCAACATGTTGATGAATCATGATTTTTAAATCCCTTCTGGTACTCTCTGTCTCTTAACTGATGCATTTAAGTTATTTACATTCATTGTGATTATTGGTAGATATGAATTTACCTGCCCTTTTTTCCTTTTTTTGTGTTTTTTATTGTAGTGTTAATGTTTCCTTTATTCTACTCAATTTTCTGTATTGAGTTCTTTTTGTTTATGCATTTCATTTTGCTTCCTTTGTTGTTGTTGCTTTTATGTTTGTGGATTCTTTTTTATTTTCTTCTTTACTTCGTTGAATAGGTTTATTAATTTTCTTTGTGGTTACTTTGTATTTGGCTTTCCCCCCTAAATTTTAAATGGTATGTCATTCTTGATATCAGTTTGGCATTCCTCCATATGGAAATTCTATAACAACACCATTTGTTCCCTCTTGGGTGGGACCACAGTACACTGAAGAAGAAAATTATGGGGAGGGTCAAATGTGAGGAGCAATCTCAGTTCTGTCTTGGAGAGTATGGGTCTTTTGATACATTTGAGAAGGACATGCTCAGTAGCCAGTTAGATCTGAGTCAGGAGCTCATTTATATATATATATATA
>NW_006408554.1:20684986-20700113 GCF_000296735.1 Chrysochloris asiatica | reverse complement strand
TTCCGACCCATAGCGACCCTGTACAGGGTTTCCGAGGGTGTAAATCTTTACGGGAGTAGAAAGACTCATCTTTCTCCCGCGGAGCGGCTGGTAGTCTCGAACCGCTGACCTTAAGGTTCGCAGCCCGATTCGTAACCACTACACTACCAGAGCTCCTACCACTATGTATATATACACACACACACACACACACACACACATATGTTTCATTGGTTTTGCTTCTCTCAAAAACTCAGCCTAAGAAATGTGGTACTGAGACAGTGAGGTTCTAGAGAAACAAAATTGTAAGGATGATTTTTCTGAATTGGTTCTCAAGTCTGACTGATCTTAAAGGCATTGAGATAGGGTGGAGGCATGTCTCACCTCCACTTCATAGGAATAGGCCTTAGGTTGATTTTGAGCTTGGTCCTCTTTCTCTCTTGTGGAGTCAGAAGTCAGACATGGTCCCCATTTGGTTTAAGCAGTTGGCACTGTGAGCAGGATTAATTGTTATGGCTCCAGACCTATGAAAGTGTGAGGTTTTGTAAGAGAAAGAACAAAGGGGCATGGGATAGAATATTTCAGGGGAGGGGAGAGCAGTAGTTTCTGGAGTTGCCTAGAACCAATGGCATGCTTGTTAAAAATGATGGCTGATACTGGGCCTGGGTCTGCTGGAAACCACTCTGCCAGAGGCCTAAAGTCATATGTATATACATGGGGTTAGTCCAAGGGAGAAGAAAAGATTGAACTTCAGTGTTTTAAAAGGTTTATGTGTTTGACTGCCTTATGGATATTGGTTTCACCTACCTATTATAAAATAGACATATATGTGTGATAGGAATATTGGGAATTATGTTTACAGTGAGTTTGTAAGCCTGCCTTCAGCCTACATGTGATTGGATTTCCTAAAAGGGGAGTTAGAATTTGTCCAGAAAAAATAAAGCTTTTAGCTTTAAGCCTTTGTAGAGAATGGGGATTTAGGTGGAATCCTGAGCTCTACCCAAAACCTTTGGAGTTGGGACATTTGCATTTGAAAAGACATGTAGGGGTGGGGGATTGGGGAGTGGGGGTGTTTTTCATTTTTCCTGCTATCATTCTTTCAAGTAGTAGCTTCTGTTCCCCTAGATGCTCCAGGCTGGTCTGCTTGTCTTTTCAAGTGGGAATTTCCCACCTCAGAAAGTTCTGGATGGGGATCAGGATTTCACCTAAGGTCTTATACACTACAAAGGCTCCACAAGAAGCCTCTTTCACCAGTGATTAATGCCATTCTAGATGGATAGTAAGAATCCCTGGGTTGTAACATCGTTGGCTGTCAACCAAAAGGTTGGCAGTTTGAGACCATCCAGAGGCACTTTGGAGGAAAGTACTGGTGATCTACTTCTGAAAACCCAGTCATTGAAATCCCTATGGAGTAAATGTAACAAAATGCCTCATGTAATTGTTTTTCTGGATTTGAAGGCCCAGAACCTTAGTCTTGTGAAACAACTCAGTCAATTGGCATAATTTAGTTCATAATGTTTACGTTCTACATTCCAGTTTGGTGAATAATATCTGGGGTTTTAAAAGCTTGTAAGCATCCATCCAACATATAACTATTGGTCTTTACTCATCCAGAGCAAAAGATAAAGTAGGAAACCAAAGACTAAAGGAAAGGACTGGGTTATAGGAATAATTGTCTACCTGAACCATGGCCTCATCTACTTTGAGACCAGAAGAACTAGATGGTCCAAGACTACCACTATTTACCATTATGATCAGGGCCACAAAAGATTAATTCTAATAAAATATTAGAAAACTGTGGATCATAACCAAAAATTCTTAAAGAATATAGGCTGACTGAACTGGCTGAGATTAGAGGATTTCCCAAGACTATTGCTCCAAGATACTCTTCCAACCTTGAATGAAACTAGCCCCTGAGGTCATCTTTTAGCTAAATAACAGATTGACTATAAAAATAAAAAATATCATCCATGAGTACTGTACTCCTTTAAAAAACCACCTATATGAGACCAAATGGTCAACAATCACTTTAATACAAAGGTGAACAATCACTTTAATACAAAGGTGAAAAAGGAAAGGGGCAGAGAAACTGGAAATGGAACAACTCGATGTAAATAATGAGGATATTCGTGCATTGTGAAGAACGTAACCTGTCACTGAAGAACTTGCGTAGAAATTGTTGTATATAAATCTAAACTACTGTGTAAATCTTCACTGAAAGCACAATGAAATATTATTTAAATAAAACCTTATGGAGCACAGTTCTACTCTAACACACATGGGGCCACGATGGGTCTGAGTCATCTCTATATATGACAGCTGCTGGGTGAAGCAGACTGTACTCTCTCAGAGACAAGGGCCACTTCTGGTTTGTTCCTTATTGTATCCAATGTCTGAAATATAGCAGGCACTCAAAAAATATTTGTTAAATAAATGAGTAAATAAACTTAAACTGAATAAGGTATTTAAGGAATGCCATCTCTGACAAGATGACTACCTGCTTTGGACACTGCAAATGGACTTTGCTTGAGTTCTGGAACTTGTTTGTCCAGCTCCCTGGGCCTGTCAGGTCAGATGTGCAAACAGCAGAGGCCACACACAAAACGGGCTTTTGAGGCAAGAGGACACTTAGTTCAACACAAATAATATGACCTACCAACGGAGATTACTATAGAGCTGAAGCAAAAGAAATTCTCCTGCGGTAATGACCACCAATTGCCAGCTTCCTTTGAGCCATAGAGAAGAACTGTGCAGGTATGGAGCAAACCCACTCCCTTTACATTTGCATTCTGTTAGACAACATAGCCCAGAGCAGGCTTCATGGTATGCGGAGCATATCTCAAAACAATGAAAAAAATACAATCCAGAAAGGATTTTATTTTAATTGCTAGAAAAATGGACTGTCTGATGCAAGTTTGTGCATTTATAAGGTTGTAGAGTCATGTTTGTCTTAAAGAATAACCTTTTAGGCAATAATTTCAAGGGTTTCTGCATATATCAAGTGTGATCCCCAATCAAACGGTTCTTGAGTGAATGGTAGGGTCTATCACAACGAATGCCAATTCTATAGAGGGAGGAGGGGGTGGCTTGTTCTGTTAAGGTGACTTGTTCCAACTCCTAGTGATAAGGGACCATTGGAAGCCAAGACTGGTGTCACAGATCCTAGTCAACCCAAAAGGCCATGCCCACAGTGGTCTTTGTGGAGGTACCAGCAACTCCAGAGTAAAGCAGATGCATCCAAATCAACAAGAGCCATTTTATTGGAGTCATGGTATCGCATTGTAGGATAACCACTGGACTGCTAACTGCAAGGTTAGCAGTTCAAACCCACCAGCTGCTCCTCGGAAACCCTATATAGGGTTGCTATGAGTTGGAACTGACTTGACAGCACTTAATAATAACAACATTGTTACCACTGGGTCAGAATTGTCAAGAAGAAGAAATCATACTTTGGTCTCGCAGAGCATCCCTGAGGACAGTACTATGTGGGTGGGTAACCAGTGAGCACTCCCAGGACATCTTGGCCCAATACACACAAGGAGGCCATACGGACGGACACCACTCTGGGGAGACCAGAATCACTGTCATTCTTTATCTACAGGGTGGTGTCAGTAACCGTCAGCCACATGTCCCTTTGTTCCACAGGAAGCAAACTTTTGAGCTGCAGTTTTAAGACAGTAAAGACTATTAAGTGAATACCCATCCTCTGCCATTGAGTTGATTGCAACTCAAATGCTATATAGAGTTCCAAGGCTGTAAATCTTTAGGAGCAGAAAACCTCATCTTTCTCCCACAGAGTGGCTGGTGAATTTGAACTGCCTACCTTGTAGTTAACCGTCTAGTTCTTATCTTACAGGACTCCTTAAGAACTTAATAGCTCTCCTTATAACAAAAAAATTAATGCAAAAGTTTAGATAACTATTATTAACACTACAATTTTAGAAGCATTTTAACAAAAACTTAAAAAACATAAAATAAGCTTGCATGTCCTGTAACCAGGCTACATTGATTAACATGGATATACCACAGTAGTTCAAAACCACCAGCTTCTCCTTGGAAACCCGATACAGATTTCCAAGTTGGAACTGACTCAATGGCACACAACCACAATCACCACCACCACCATGGGCACATTCTTGTAGGACATACAATCCCATCCTGCCCTGGCACTGTTCCATATGTCTAATTCAAGTGCAATCTCTTTTCCTCAAGATCTCTGGCCTACCCAAGAGGAATGAATTTGCTTTCTTCCTCCTTATCCCATGCTTATGTACCTAGAATGTTCATTACCACTTTGATTTATAGTAGTACACAGGCATTTTTCTCTCCTACTGTGTTTGCATTTCCTGAGTTTTAGGAATATGTTATATTCACCTTCAGATTTTGCATAGTGCTATCATATAATGTGGACATTATACATTTATTGTATCCATAACATTTTTATTTTCCTTTCATTTTATAATGATTTTCTTTCTTTTTGTTTTTCAGTCCTGGTGTGGCACTGCAGAATAATGGGCTGGACCACAAGATCAATTTGAACCATAAAGTCAGCAATTCAAACTTACCAGCCACTCTTCGGAAACTCTATACAGGGTCACTACTGGCTGGAACTGACTCGATGGCAATTAACAACTACAGTAACAACAATTTGCAAAAGGTATAATGTCTTTTCATTAAATTGCCACTTTTCCTTGGTCAGGGCTTAGGATTCAGAAGAAGCAAATGGGACCAAGAGTTTGCCTGGTAAGACCCATGGGTCAGGAGCGTTGGGGCCTGAGGATTTGGTTGGCTTGCCAGGGTGGCTAAGGCTGAGGTTTCAGTTGGGTTTGCTGGCATGGGTGTGTGGTCAAGTGGAGGACTCCACTTCGCTGGTTGGCAGGGCAGAGCAGAGAAGGTGACCTACATGGTCAGAAGCAGTTGAGTTGGGGCAGAGG
The DNA here is from genome assembly GCF_000296735.1 of Chrysochloris asiatica. Classification (NCBI taxonomy): domain Eukaryota; kingdom Metazoa; phylum Chordata; class Mammalia; order Afrosoricida; family Chrysochloridae; genus Chrysochloris; species Chrysochloris asiatica. The sequence continues at coordinate 20,695,200 of NW_006408554.1, read as the reverse complement.
AAGCTGTTGAGTTGCTCACAGGGTCAGCTTGCCTAGTTAGAGGCTGAGTACATACAGGAAGTTTGAGCAAGTGAGAAGACAGGTTGAGGAAAATGGGAACTAGGATTTTCACTGTTGGACAAGGGAGTTACAAATGTGGAAATGGAAAAACCAAGCATAAAATCTGTGGTATAGGTCTACAATTGGGGGTGTTCTGACTCATAGCGGCCCTGTATAGGGTTTTCAAGGAGCAGCTGATGGGTTTGAACCACCAATCTGTGGTTAGCAGTCCGCTGCTTATCCTACAGGTGGTATACCAGGTCTCCACAACTGGGGGTATTGGTGTGAAATTAAAATTTTAGATAGGTAGTTAGATAGAAGCATTGAAATAGATACAAATATATTTGTATACACACCAGTATACAAACATATTTTCCATTTCTGAAATCAATAACTAATAGAAACATGTACACCAATGTTAATTGCAGTAGTATTCAAATAGCCTAAAGGTAAAAACAACCTACAAAATGTGGTACATTGATATCATGGAATGCTATTCAGACATAATTAAGAAAGAATTCCTGATACATGCTACAACATGGATGAACCCTGAAAATATTATACTGAGTAAAATAAGTCAATCATCTGAAAGGACACATAATGTATGATCCCACTTACATGAAATATCTTGAATGAGCAAATGCATACAGGAAAAAGTTTATTAATGGTTACTAGTGACAGGGTCTCTATGGGTCGGAACCGACTCAACAGCACTTAACAATAACAACAACAAGTGACAGCTGTGGGATAAAGCACTGGACTACAAGGTCAGTTTAAACCATAAGTTCAGTGGTTCAAATTCACCAGCTGCTCCTTGGAAACCGTTTACAGGGTCGCTATGAGTTAGAACTGACTTGACGGTACTTAACAACAACAATAAAGTGACAGGTAGGAAGTGAGAAGGGGGAGTCATTCTTAAAAGGGAATAATAACTTTCTTTTAAGGTAATGGAAACTTGAAATGGATAGTGGTGATAATTCTACAACATGATGAAAGTAACCAATGTCACTGAGTTGTATGTGTAAAAAATGTGGAAATGACAAATGTTTTGTTTTATATACCCAGACACACCAACACAAACGAAGGTGAGTGAAAACGATCTGCACTCCAGTTATATTAAAACACCTATCCAAGTCCATGGCTGATGACAACATTGAGTATGCACTTGAGATGATTCTGAAGAATACACAAGTGACAGTGGATAATGTGGCAAATTATTTATAAATCAGCCATGGCTCTGCCTATGAAATAATCCACTACAGACTTGGGTATTGAAAAGTTTGTGCAAAATGGGTACTGAAACAACTCACAAACGAGCATAAACAGAAGCATTTGTACATCTGCAAACAAAATTTGAACTGATACTCAAAGGAAGGTAAAAGTTTCTTTAAAAAATTCATTACTGGTGACAAGATATGGATTCGTTACTACAGGTTTGAGAGTAAATGGCAGAGTATGGAAAGGAACTACCCTCAATCGCCGACCAAGAAAAAGTTAAAAACATCAACCATCAGCTGGAAAACTGATGCTTACAATTTTCTAGGATTCCCAAGGGCCAGTATTAGAACACCATCAGGAAAAAGGTTCAACAATCAACAGTGCTCCTTACAGTGAGATGCTAACTGAAGAGCGGAAGCCTAAACTTTGGATTAAATGCAAAGGACTGCTATCTTAGGGTGTTGTGATCTTGCATGACAATGTACATCTGCACATCTCTGCCCACACTGTTAACACTCTGCAAAACTTTGTTTTGAGGTGTTAAAGCATCCTCCCTATAGTTCTGATCTTCCTCCATTATACTTTCACCTGTTTGGTGCCCTGAAAGCAGCCCTTCAGGGATGAAGATTCACTTCTGATGAAGAAGTGACAACACTGGTGCATTCGTAGCTAGCTTGCAGCTCAGCCTAAACCATTTTTTTAAAGTTTTTATTGTGAATTGAGCGATAGTTTACATGGGAGAACATCAGCTTTACATTCATCCTATTGTATTTCATTTCATTGCAATGCATAATTCAACAGCATTTGCTTCCATTCCCTCTGTTTTTTTTTTTTTTTGGTATGAACACCGAAGCGCTCAGGAATATACAACCATTTAAACAGCCAAAGGGCACACCCTGCAAGCCCAACCCCCCCCCCCCCCCCGGGCTGTCAGCACACAGCCCCTCTCCCTCCCTGAGTCCAGGGTCCCCAGCCGCTCCATCTCTCCTAAACCATTTTTAATAAGAGAATGCAAAATCTTGTTGACAGATAGACAAATTGTATTGAAAAGCAAGGAGATTATTTGAAAAATTATGTTTTTGTCTTTTTTAAAAGCTGATTAAATAATATGCATATTGCTCTTGTAAGTGCTGTCAAGTTGGTTCTGACTCATAGTGACCTTGTATAGGGTTTCTAAGGAGCAGCTAGTGGATTTGAACTGTGACCTTGTGGTTTGAAGTCCAGTGCTGATCCTAACTATATAACGACTATTGTGGTGTCCTGGTGTGGTGCTGTGGGTTAATGCACTGGACTGCAAGGTTGGTTTGAACTACAAGGCCCGTGGTTCAAGCTTACCAGTCACTCCTGGGAAACCCTATACAGGGTCGCTATGAATCAGAATTGATTTGACCACATTTAACAACAACACTATGGGATTGGACTTCTGGTGTGGCACTGTAGGATAAGCCCAGGACTATAAGGTCAGTTTGAACCAGAAAGTTAGCAGTTCAAATTCACAGTTGCTCCTTGGAAATCATAGAATGGGTCACTATGAGTGGGAACTGCCTTGAGGACACTTAACAACAACAACATTGTGGGTTGGCACAGGACTGGGTGGTGTTTCATAGTGTTATGCATAAGGTTGTTATGAATTGGTACTGATTCGAAGGCACCTAACAACAACAATATAATACATATACACACACATAAATATATGCCATACAAAAAGCAAATCAGTGAGATATTAGAGACTAAAATAACAAATTTAACAATAATAAAATACCTTCAGTGTGCACAAATAATGTCTTTTGGAACAGCAGCCCCACTCACTCACTGACATGCACATCGTGACACCGAGTTGAGTAGCTGTGACAGAGACCACGCAGCCTACAGAGCTTGGAATGCTCACTCTCTGGCCCTTTGTCGATACCATCTGCCATCAGTGCTCCAGATGAAGGATGTATTAATATAGAAAATGTGTGAGGGCCTAGGTTTAGTGATGTTTACTCAGCAGCCGCTTGATTGGAAATTAAGAAGCATATTCTTTCAGTCATTCTATATCTGTTTTACTGCCCATGGATGATCAGAGGAATGCAAAGAAATTCATTACAATGTATAAACAACAGAAATCAATCCTGGATTACTGAAGAAAATAGCTCTGAAGCTGGCAGCTGAACTGCTGTTCTATACAAAGTATGCATTCTCTTCAAAGATTTATATTAAGAGTCATGGGATGAAATGAAGTAAATCTGAGGTTTACTTTAACATTCTTCAGCAGCAGAGAGGTAAGTAGGGGTGGAAGGGTTGTGTTAGTACAAACTCTTGATAACTAGGTATAATCTGGCTAAAAGAAAGACTTGGGTGTTTCCCTTGTCTGCATCCCAGAGATAGGTTTGGGTATCTGGCTTGCACGTCCAGGCCATCTATCCAGGCTCCAGCTTTCTGCCTCTCACTAAGACCCACTCTGAGCATTCCCTTCAAATAGCATGATTATGTGATGCTTGCTGTTTACAGAACTGCGCCAGTTACCCCAATACCTGTCTTAGGAACACACATCCAGAATGCTTCTGTGAGCTACTGATTCTTTCCTGCATCACCACAGATACTATCCATTAGGAAATGAGATTAAAACAATAAAAGGGTTTAAAAACTAGGGTACTGTATAACTCTTAGGATGCTTCTCAATGAATTAAGCAGATGTTTCTGGTAGAATGTAGGTCATGTGTCCAGCTTTCCAAAAATATCTTTTTTTCCTCACCTACTCTTAGTTGAAGTGTCCTGGTGTGGCGCTGTGGGCTAATGTGTCAGACTGCAAAGTTGTTTGATCTGCAAGGTCGGTGGTTTAAGCTTACCAGCTGCTCCTTGGAAACCCTATACAGGGTAGCTGTGGTCAGAATCCACATGGCGGCACTTACAACAACAACTCTTAGTGGATCTATTGAGTAGTAAGGAGGCAAATGTGAAGCTTAACTTCGTTGCAGAATCTAAGAAGTGTTCAGGGCCTACCTGGGGACTGTGGGGCCCCCTATGAGGTGCAGAGCTCTCAGAGTTCTGAGAAGTGACTGAACTCATCCTGATATTTCCACATCCTCCCCACAAACGAGATGTCAACTTCTCCTTTCTCTCTCTGACTTGTCTATGTATCAGAAGGGAACTCCGTTTACTGGAGCAAATATCTTAGGGTTGTTGAAACACTAGGCTATTTTTCATTCGCATTACCTAGTTCAGAGCAGGCAGTTAACAGGGTACTGGTGTGGCTCTGCGGGTTAATGAGCCAGACTGCAAAGCCATTTGAACTGCAAGGTTGGCAGTTCAAGCTCACCAGCTGCTCCTCGAAAGCCCTGTACAGGGTCGCTATGGGTGGGAACCGACTCGACGGTACTTAACAACAACAACAACAACCACCATGCCTGCACAAGCAAAGGATATATTATCAATTCAGTCACAGGGTGGTGATTATGTGCCTTGGAGTCGGTTCTGATTGATAGTAACCCTGATGGGGTTTCCGAAGCTGTTAATCTTTACAGGAGCAGAAAGTCTCATCTTTCTCCCGCATTCAGCAATGAGCAGGCTATTTTGGTACTCCCTTAGTTTCTAAGAGATTATCCTTTGATAAAACTATGACATTTAACACATTACAACATTTTATAAGGGAGAGTGATTAATTGATTACCTGTGGTCTTCAGTAGCTCACTCTGGCATCGAAGTTTCAGTACATGCCAAGATCATGCTGAGGCCACCAGCCTGGAGGGATGGGGAAGATGGATCACGTCACACAGCACATGCAGACACAACAAAGGTACTTGAGGAGCTTGTTGAACATAAAGACATTACCTGCAGGATTTCCTCTAAGCATCTGGAGACTGGAGGTTGGTTGTTGTTGTTAAGTGCCATCGAGTCAGTTCCGACCCTGCATAGGGTTTCCGAGGAGCAACTGGTGAGCATGAACTGCCAACATCTGGAGACTGGAGGCTGGTAGGGCTTAGAAACTGGGTCTTCTTCAATTACATCAATTTGCTCCAGATTTGAATGAGCAATGAGAACTTAACAAAAGCTAGGAGGAGGCAGTTCAGTTTGTACCTATTTAAAATGAAGGCAAAGGTGGGCTGTGAATACATATTTTAAAGACTCAAATACACTATTAAAATCTACTCTTTAATTTGCACATTTTTAATCGGTATATATTGCTGTTGTTGTTTAATGCTTTTGAGTTGGTTCTGATTCATCGTAACCCTATATAGGGTTTACCAAGAAGCAGCTGGTGGGTTTGAATTGCCGACCTTATGGTTAGTAGTCCACTGCTTATCCTACAGCATCACACCAAGATTCCATACAAAATAGATGCATTGTATTTCTGTGGAAGGCTATATCAGTAACAGATGACACTCTACCTGGTTAAAACCTCATGGCTGGGACCAAGTGCAGGAACGTTTGGAAATGTTTATCAATTCAAAATTCAATTTTATAAATCTACTCTTCAGAGTGTATTAAGGAAACCATCCAGAAACTGCTTCCTCTTAAACAATCCAGATATGGTCACTGGCAGTGAAACTGCACTTGTTGAGAAGTCAGCCAGTGAACGGACAAAGCCGCCCCCAGGCTTCACTTTGGGAGCAAGCTCTAGCACAGAGCATGCTGGGTAAGGAGTAGGACAGAGACGGGAGGACACATTTTAATCAGTCCATTTTGCTGCTTGCAGGCAACTACCACAAACAATTTGACGAAGCAGGGAAATGGTATATGTGGCCAACCTGCACTTGTAAGACTACATATTGATTTTATTTAATTATCTTATGCAAGTTTCTACTGTATAAAGTCACTGAATATTGGCGCTCTAAGTAATTAGATGATGGCATAAAAAATGCTGTGTCTTATTTTAGCAGGATCCTAAGACCCCATTTGTAGTGACTGTGTGTGGTGACTGTGGGTTTAGTGTGTCATCATAAGTTAACCTCAAGAAAAATTCTGGTGAAGCCGAGCAGGTGCAGAGGAAGAGCGTGGGCTTTGGAATGAGACAAGCCTGGCTGGGTCCAAGCCCAGCTCTACAATACAGGCATGGATTGCCACAGACAAAGCAATGAACTAGAACTCGAGCTCCTCGAGGCTACAACAGGACACACATTGACTATGTGGGCGGCAGTGAGGGAGAGGAGGGTAGGACCAAATACTAGCTTACCTCTTATCAGGGCTGACTTTGGCCAGGTGTTTTCAGAGGCATCCCTGAAGACCATGTGGTATGGATTAAAGTAAAAAGACCCAAAGGAAAACATTTTTTTCTGTTGTAGAATAGAAAAGATGGTGGTAAAATTGTGTGTCATCTAAGTCTTGCATTGACTCCCTTTATCACTGATAAACTGAATCAGCCTATGCTGAGGAGGCCCACAGACATCAGCCCTCAGGCTGAGGAACTGAACACTAGGGACACTAGGAAAGGAACAGAAATTCTGGTTGGGAGGACAGAGGACACTGACAGACCCAGCCCATGGACAGATAGCACAAGATGTGTGGGCTGCTCACGAAACCATGACACAGCTGCATGATACAATGTTATACAACTACTGAAATGGGTCTTTGGAAGATATTTAAGGACGCAGAAAGATATTTATGATACCTTGCTGTGTGAAAATCAAGACCAAAAATACAATATCTCTAAATATCAAGAGTACTGGTGTGGTGCTGTGGGATAATGCACTGGACCGCAAAATGGTTTGAATTGCACGTTATGCAGTTCAAATTCACTAGCCACTTCTCGGAAGCCCTATACAGGGTCATTATGAGTTGCAACCAATTCCAAGGCACTTAACAGCAACAACATGTATATATCTATACACACACACACACACACACACACACACACACATCTATATAAAGCCAAAGAAGACTTTGAAAGATAAAAGAATATTGTTAGTGGTTACCTCAGTGGCAATTGAAAGTGAAACTTACCTTCTTCCTTGGTTTATTTGTATTTCCTATATGTTTCAAGATAGATACACTGAACTTACAAGGAAATTATATAATAAAAAATACTTCCTGAATAACTAAACCATAACAACAATTCTCAGAATGGCTCAGGAGTTGGCAAACTTTCCTTCTGGTGTGATAGGGTTGCTGTGAGTCAGAGCTGACTCAGTGGCACCTAACAACAACAACAACATCTAAAGCAATGGTGCAAGAGAAGTACAAAGTAGGAGGACTTACACTTTATGAGTTTAAAAAATATTTTTATCATGCAGCTACAATAATCTAACAAGTCTGATACTGGTTGAACAATAGACATATGTTGTTGCTGTTGTTAGGTGCTATTGAGTTGGTTTGGACTTATAGTGACCCTATGCACAACAGAATAAAACACTGCCTGGTCTTGCACCATGGTATTTTCAGTAGCCTAATAAATACATGAAAGGAGCTCTGGTAGCGTAGTGGTTATGAATCAGGCTGCAAACCCTAAGGTCAGCAGTTTGAAACTACCAGCTGTTTCACGGGAGATAGATGAGGCTTTCTGCTCCCGTAAAGATTTACAGCATTGGAAATCCTATACAGGGTCGCTATGAGACAGAACTGACTTCATGGCACATAACAACAACAATAAATACATGAAAGTTGGACAATGTATAAGGAAGACCATAGAAGAATTGATGCGTTCAATTGGGACAATTGGATTTCTACATGCAGAAAAAGAAACTGTAATTTATAGCTCACACCATACATTAAACACAAACTTAAAGTGGATTAAGAATCTAAAGGCGAAAACTAAAATTTAAAAAGTCCCTAGAAGAAAATGCAAGGGCAATGCTTTTAGGCCTAGCTTTTTAACAGCAGATTATCTAATATTATAAAAAAATCACAAACTGCAAAAAATAAATAAATGGGATCTTTAAAAAATTAAAATCATTCATTCTTTAAAAGACTGCCCCAAAAATGAAAAGATAAACTACCTCTTGGGAGAACACCTTCAAAAACCATATATTTCATAAGTATCTAATAACTAAAAAATGTATAAAACTTTGACAACAAAAGGCAAAAGCCCCATCATATCAGGGGTATAGGATTTAAATACCTATTTCACCAAAGAGGACATCAATGCTCACCAAACATATGAAAAGATGCTCAACATCATTTGTCATCAGAGATGCAAATCAAAACCACAATGAAAATACATTTCACTTCCACTAAGATGATGCAGATAAACACACACACACACACACACACACACACACACACACACACACACAAGCAAAAACATAGGATAAATGTTGGCAAGGATATGAGGACTTTGGAACACTTATCCATTGCTGGTGGGAATGTAAAATGCCTTTGTGGAAAACAATGTGGTGTTACTTCAAAAAAACAGCAATTCCACTCCAAAAGATTTGAAATTAGAGACTCAGTCAGAGACTTGTGAGTCAGTCAGTGTTCACTACAGCAGTATTCACAATAGTCAAAAGGTGAAAATTACTTAAATGCCCATCAATGAATAAATCAATGAATGAATGAATTAACAAAATGCAGTATATACATACAATGGAATACTGTTCAGTCAAGAGAAATGTAGTATGGATGGAGTGTGAAGATTTGTTAAGTGAAATAAATTAATCACAAAAAGACAACTACTGAGTGACATTACTTACATAAAAAGTAAGAACAAGCAAATGCATAGAGACCAATGTTTATTAGTGATTGCCACACTTAGAAAGAGGGGAAAAGGAAAGGCTATTGCTTATGAGAGTCCTTCCGTTGGCAGTGATGGAAAACTCACAGTAATTAAGGGTAGGGTTGCACAGCCAATTGATGTAATTGCCATCAATAACTTGTATACTTGCAAAAAGTTGAACTGGGTAAAGTTGTGTGATAGATATGCTTACAACAATGGCCCCTAAACCATAAAATAATAACAATAACAATAATACTTAGAGTAGCTGGGCTGATGCTGCTTATGTATAACCAAACACATCATGGGATTTGGTTCCTTGGTTTAGAAGTTTGTTGTTGTTGTTTTTATGTGCCATCAAGTTGGTTCTGACTCATAGCCACCCTGTATAGAGTTTCTGAGGAGCAGCTGGTGTGTTTAAACCGCTGTGGTTCAAACTAACCTGTGGCCCAGTGCATTTATCCTGTAGTGCTACACCAGGATTCCTTAAGGTCATTGTTTTATGGGACATTCCAGTTAAATGGCCCAATAATGTGCTCAGTGCTTTTGTTTTACCTCCTAGTTTGTTGTGTCTTACTTAGTCCCTAGGTTAAAACATCATTTAAGGTATAATACTTGGTCTCTGTATGTCTGGAGCAAGAGAGGAAGAAGGAGTGTCAGGAATCGGAGAAGGAAATGGAATGCATGAATAGTTTTGCCTTCTTTGCCAAGAGACCAGAAGAACTGTGTGGTGCCCAACAGTTAACATTACTGAATGTTTTGATCAAAGATTCTATAAAAGAATTGTGATCAAAAGTGAGAAAAGGCAAACTAAAATGTCAAATTCTCATAGATTTGAATCATTCTGGGGCCATGGAGGCTGGATGATCCCCTGAAAAGATTGCCTTGAGATAATCTTTAATTCTTAAACCCATAACATCCTTGAAGTCTTCTTAAAATCAAACAATAGTTTAACTTAACTAGTAAAGTTCACCAGTTCAAATCTACTAGCTGCTCTGTGGGAGAACAATGAAGCTTTCTGTTCCTGTAAAGATTTACAGTCTCAGAAACCCTATACAGGTCGCTAGGAGTTGGAACTGATTTGACAGCACTTGACAATGACTGCTACTGACCATTCAGACCAGGACACAACAGATGGATCATTATGGAAAGGGGAAAAATGTGGAACAGAACTCAAATTCTCAAAAAATCCATACTTATAGACTGACTAGACTGGATGACATCAGAAGATTTGCTAAGATTATTGCCAGTCTACATTGTAAACCTTAAACCAAAATTATCCTTAGAGGTCACCTTTAAGCTAAATAACAGATTGTCTCCTAAAATAAAA
>NW_006408554.1:20639433-20683851 GCF_000296735.1 Chrysochloris asiatica | reverse complement strand
ACTTTGCAGTCCAGTGCATTAACCCACATTGCCACACCAGGACCCCTAGATAAGTATATAGGGTAGACAAAAACACTAGTAAGGTTTGCTCTCCATGGAATGGTCAACCATTCAAGATCCAAAGAGCAGAATTAACCTAAGAACAAAGTTAAAAAGGGATAGGAGGGAAGGTGGAATGGAATAAGAATCACAGGGAGGAAGTAAGATAATTGAGGTTACATGGAGGGGATTGCCATCATTGAAATGAAATGAAGTGTATGATTCATTGAATATAAACCTGATTAATATACTCTGTAAACTCTCACTCAATTCTCAATAAAAGTTAAAAATAAAATAAAGTGAAAACAAGTTTTGTTTTGATAGAGACACAAAGGCTACATGGGTGCATTGGTAGACCAAATGGTCAAAAATTATTCTAAACCAAAGATTAGAAGGCAAGGGGACAGTGAAACTAGAGTTCTGGAAATGATACAACCAGAATAGAATGAATGAGAATGATAATACATTGTGAAAAATGTAACCAAGTATCATTGAATAATTTGTGTAGAAATTGTTAAATGGAAACCTAACTTTTTGTGTAACTTTTTTTTGTTGTTGTTGTTTTAAATATTTCATTGTGAATTGGGTGAAGATTTACAGAGCAAATTAGCTTTCCATTCAACAATTCATACATATTTTGTTTCATGACATTAACTGCAATATTTGCATTGTAATATTACTTAGCCCACTTCCTCCTTGTGTTTCCTATTTACTTTCCTAACCCTTCTGAACTTTGTCTTTGAGCAAATGTTTCCCTTTTGCTCACAAATGGTTGAAAATTCTAAGGTGTACATATCTTCCTAGTGTTAGTGTTCCCTTAATAAATATGTCTAGTTTTTGGCTGAAAATCGAGCCATGCAAGTGAGTTCATTTCCAGATTTGGAAATGATAAGGGGGTCACCCTTATAACCTGGGGGGAGGGTGTCAACCAGTATTTATCTGACCAGTAAGCTTGGCCTTTTCTCCCATTTTTCTCCCACTCAATCCAGGACCTTCTAACATGGTCCATTTCAGAGCACTTAGTAGTGGATTCTAGTCACTACCTAGTTATGGACTCAGAAGATTGTGGAGGCTGATGTTTGTGTGGTAAATTAGTCCACTGGACAGATTATATCCATGCAGCTTCAATTTTCTTCACTCGTTTTTGCTCCAGACAGGGAGAGACCATGAGTTGCACCTGAGATGGCCTCTCACAAGCTTTAAGACCCCGGTTGCTATTCACTGAAGTTGGATGTAGAACATTGCCTTTGTGGACTATGCTATGCTAATTGACCTTGGTATCCCCTGAGCGTCAGGCTCAGCGATTCATTCTCTCAAGGTGTTTGATTAAATAGTTTTTATAACTTTGGCCCCTATCTGTTCCATTACATTTATGAATACACCTCTTTGCAGCAGAGGTAAATATACATGTAGAAATATCCTCTGTCAAACCTATATTTGTTGTTAAGTGCTGTTGAGTCAGTTCCAGCTCATAGTGACCCTGTCTGTATTGGATTTTTGAGGAGGGGATGGTGACTTGAACTGCTGACCTTGGGTTCAAACTGATCTTGCAGTCCAGTACATTAGCAGGCAGCACCACATCAGGACAAACATGCACTGGTTGTGGTGGTTATGTGCTGTGGGGTTGGTTCCAACTCAAACCGACCCTGTGTAGGGTTTCTGAGGCTGTAAATTTTTACAGGAGCAGAAAGCCTCATCTTTCTTCTGTGGGACTACTGGTCATTTCAAACTGCAGCCCGGCTTGCCACCATTACACTACAGAACTCCTTAAACCTATACTAGGAGGCTTCAAAAAGTTCCCATAATAATTCTATATATCTTTTAATTCCACTTTCCATGACTTCTTGAAGTGCCCTCATATAGTAGACATAGTTATGTCTTTCATATCCATGCAGCCTTTGTGTCTATACATGCATCTACTTCTAGATTATTTTTATTGTAGGTTTGTGCATAGAGCAATATTTATCTCTGTTGCCTTTAACTCTTGTACTTTCCCAATGTCTTCCTCTGCCTTCATCATATTTTTCTGACCTTCCTCGTATAGTACCCTGCCTTCCCCTTCACCCAGTTTAATATGTCTACCTGAGTTGGAATCAACTCAATGGCACTTAACAACAACAACAACAACCCTGTAGTTAGTAAATTGTCTTCTATTCTCCTCCTACATTGGTAACCATTAATAATTATTACTTTTAGAGTGAAAGCCTTTTCTTGATATTTTATAATAGTGGTTTTATATAACATTTGTCCTTTTGTAATTGGGTTATTTCACTTAGCATAATGTTCTCGTTTCATCCATGTCGTGAAGTGTTTCCCAAATTCATCGTTATTCTTTAGCTTTGTGTATTTTTCCATTGTGGATTTGTACCATAGTTTGATTATCCATTTTTCTATTGATGAGCATTTAGGTTGTTTCCATGGTTTTGCTGTTGTGAATTAGATATGGAGGGGTGTGCATATATCTGTTCATGTCAAGGTTCATATTTCTTTAGGATATATACCAAGTTGAGAGACTGCTGGATCATATGGTATTTCTATTTCCAATTTTTAAAGGAAACACCATACCATTTTCTATAGGGATAACGCAATTTTACAGTTCCACCAGTAATGTATGAGGGTTCATTCAGGTCTTTTCAAATTCTACTCAGAATTTGTTGTTTTATGTTTTTTAAAGTTTGTATTGTCAATTGAGTGACAGTTTACATAGGAGAACATTGGTTTTCTACTCATCCTATTGTATTTCATTTCATTGCAATGATTATAATCCCCTCCATGCATCATCATCCAGTAGTATTTGCTTCTATTCCCTACGTTTTGTTTTGTTTTTGTTTTTTTTTTTAACACTCAGGAATATATAATCATTAAAACAACCAAAGGGCACATTCTGCAAGCCTGTCTCCTGGCCTTTCTCTTTCCATGAGTCTAGAGTCAGCTGCTCTGTCTCTCCATGTCATCATCTCTGCCTCCATCTCTGGTGTTGCTGCTTCTCTGGATAGGGTCCCACATTCTGCTCATGCTCTTTTCCTTTGATGGTCCTAGGTTCCTCTGTTCCTGGACTGTAGGACTAACGACTCCCCCTTTTTGTTACAAAACTTCTACCTTTGTTGTTGTGTCAATCATGTCAATTGTAATTAGTCATAATAACAATTACTCACTATTGAATCATAAGAATCTTATCCCCATCTCCTTTCACCAGATCCATCTAGACAAGATGAAAACTATTCAGTGGGGATTCTACCTTCCTCTTCACACTCTAAAACTAAACTCCCTCTTGAAAACTTGTAAGCCCATCACTTTGTGCCTTTATAGGCCTCCCCACCACCCGCATTTTAGGTAGCCAATGTCTAAGTTTTCCATCTCTATCAACCCTGTAGGTAGAGGGGATAGGATTGAAGATTCCTTTCCTCTCAGTTGGTATTTTGAGCTACTACAACCGTAAGTACCATAAGTATAGGTCAAGTTCATTAAATTGTAGCATTTTTACACTTGCTTCCTTTATCAAAAATATATTTTTTAATTTTCCTCTAGTCAAGTTCTGATCATCTAGCCAATGAAACTAGGTCAAATGGGTGCTATCTACAAGTTTGGGCATCTTGTGCTTCTCCCCTCATTTTATATCAGCTGGATGCTTCACTCTTAGCTCTAGCCCTCTGTGGCTATGTCCTTGTCCATGGGCTCAGGAGTACCCAGGTATCACCATACTTCAGATCAACCAGCTCTTCCTCTTCTCTCTCTCATTTCCAGGTCAACAGGAGTCTATGGAACATGGCTGAACTCAGCCCATATCTTCATTGCTGCCTTTATCCCACTTCCACTCACCAGTAGACCAACTTGGTCACCAGCAAGCTTACATGCTCGCTTGTATGTTCCCTTTGAGTTTCAGTTTTGGAGGGGGGTTTGTCCTGAAGGGACTTGATTGCTTACCTTGATGGCACTCCTTTGCTTTTAATGCTGGGGCAAGATGTCTCATTGTTGTTTTGATTTCCATCTCTCTAAAGTCCTGGTGAGGCATCCTGGTGTGGTGCTGTGGGCTAATGCATCAGACTGCAAAGTCCTTTGAACTGCAAGGTCAGTGGTTCAAGCTCACCAGCTGCTCCTTGGAAACCCTATACAGGGTCACTATGGGTCAGAATCGACTTGACAGCACTTAACAACAAAAATGCCTAATAATTTCGAACATTTCTTCAGATGTTTGTTCGCTGCCTGATTATCTTATTTGGTGAAGCGTCTTTCATGTCCTCTGCACATTTATTAACTGGGTTATTTGTCTTTTTATTGTTGAGGCTTTGGATTTTTCTATAAATTTTAGAAACTAATATCTAGTTCGATATGTAATTGCCAACATTTCCCCCCAGTCTATCGGTTCTGTTTTTACTCTTTTGATAAAAACAGAAAACAAAAACCTTTTAATCCTCATTAATGTCCAATTAATGGAGGCTCCAGCCATCTGGTCCAGTCATCAGGAGTCCTTGTGTGGCTCTGTAGGATAAGCACTGGACCACAAAGTCAGTTTGAACTGCAAGGTCGGTGGTTCAAATTGCCTGCTGTTCCTCAGAAACCCTACACAGTGTTGCTGAGTTGGAATCGACTCAATGGCACTTAACATCAACAACCAGTCATCTAGTTTGTTGTCTGCTAATTATGTGTTTTCATTTATATTTGATGGTGTATTTATACCATGTATTAGTGTCCTAAATTTGTCCCTATTTTTCATTGATGGTCTTTATACTTTTAGATTTTACATTTAGGTTTTTGAACCATTTTGAATTCATTCTTGTATATGGTGTGTGATATGAGATATGAGTCTTGTTTACTTTTTCTGCAAAAGGATATTAAATTTTGCCAACATTATTTGTTAAAAAGACTATCTCTTCCCCATTTAAAATGTTTCAGCTCTTTGTCAAAGATCAGCTGATCGTATGTAGATGGATTTAGAGAATTATATCAGAATCTGGATTGATTGCTTTGTATAATATTGACATTTTCACAATGTTAAGTGTTCCTATCCATACACATGGCCTATTTTTCTATTCATATAAGTCTCTTTTGGTTTCTCGTAGTAGTGACTTGTAGTTTTCCTTGTATAGATCTTTTGTTTCTTTGGTTAGATGTATTCCTAAATATTTCATCTTTATTATGGTTATTAAATGGTATTGTTTCCCTGATTTCCCTTTTTTTGTTAGTGTATGTTGATCTTGTACCTTGACACTTTGCTGAATCTTTTAATAAGTTCCAATAATTTTTTTCTTGAGTCTTTGGGATTTTTTTCTATACAGGATCATATAATCTACAAATAGTTTCATATTTCATATCCAACTTGGATGCCTTTAGTTTACCTTTCTTGCCTTATTGTTCTGGTGAACACTTCCAGCACAATATTCAAAAGGAGTGGTGATAAAGGACAAATTTGTCTGGTTCCCCTTTCATTTTTTTCTCCATCAGAACTATCTATGCTGGTTGTTGGTTTTGTATATGCACCCTTAATTACACTGAGGAATTTCCTATCTGTTCTTACTTTGCTGAGCATTTTAATTAGGAATGGGTGTTAGATATGTAATCTGCTTTCTCTGCATCATCTGATATGATCATGCATTTCTTTTCTTTTGCTTTATTTATGTGGTAGATGACATTGATTGTTTTTCTAATGCTGAATCATCTTTGATTTAATACCTGGCATGAATTCCATGTAGTCATGCTTTTTAATGTGTTATTGTGTACAGGATGGGAAGACTTCGTCTCTCATACTTTGGACATATTATCAGGAGGGACCAGTCCTTGGAAAAGGACATCACTCTTGGTAAAGTGAAGGTCAGTGAAAAGAGGAAGACTCCAAACAAGAAGGATTGGTACCATGGTAGTAGCAATGGGCTCAAGCATAGCAACAATTGTGAGTCTAGCACAGGGCCGGGCAATATTTCATTCTCTTGTACATAGGATCACTTTGAGTCAGAACTGACTTGATGGAGCCTAATAACAACCACAAATGGCTGCACACCTCACCCACCCCACCTGTCTTCCTCACCAGCCGTTTTCATTCAGCATCTCCTCGTCCATCTTCAATACACTTCACTAACCTTTCCTCTGAAGCCCAGGTTTCCAGCATTAACATCCATATTGATTTCATTTGGTTTCTCCACTTTGTTGTAGAGGGTCTGGATAGCAAGTTGGCCTAGTCCGTCATATTGTTGGAAGTCTTCTCTGCTGTGTAACTTTCACCTTAAACACAATAAAAAATATATAATATTACATATACATATAAAATAGCATATACAAACACATACACACACATATATAATAGGCAATCTTGGAGTCCTGGTGTGGCACTGTGGGTTAATGCGCTGGACTGCAAAGTTGATTTGAAGTGCATAGTCAGTGGTTCAAGCTCACCAGCCTCTACTTGGATATCATATACAGAGTCGCTATGGGTTGGAACCAACTCGATGGCACTTAACAACAACAAAAACAACAACAAAGGCATTCAAGTGCTTAGGCTATATTATTTAACAAAACAGAACATCTCAGAACCTGAAGTTTAGGGTTTTAGCATCATAAACAAAAGCAGAGCACTTTTCTACCACCTGGCTGTTATTCACATCAGTCCAACAGATATCATGTAGGGTGCTGTCTAGAGCAAAGCTCAATAAGGGTACTGTCATGCTGATGAATAGTCAGGGATTTGAGAATCCTTGTGGTTAAAAGCTCCACTGCTGAAAGGTTGTTGTTAGGTGCCATTGAATCACTATTGACTCCTAGCAATGCTATTCACAACAGAACAAAACACTGCCTGGGCCTGTGTCATCCTCACAATTGTTACGTTTGAGCCCATTGCTATTACTGTGTCAATCCCTCTCATCAGGAGTCTTCCTCTTTTTTTGCTGATCTTCCAATTTACCAAGCATGATGTCCTTCTCCAGGCATTGGTCCCTCCTGACATCATGTCCAAAACCAGAAGGATAAAGTCTCACCATCCTCGCTTCTAAGGAGCATTCTTTTTTTTTTTTTTTTTTACTTTTTATTATGAATTATGTGATAGTTTACATGGGAGGACACCAGCTTTGTATTCATCCTATCGTATTTTGTTTCATTGCAACGATTACAATCCCCTCCATGCATCATCAAACAACCAGAGGATACACCCCGCAAGCCTGCCCTCCGGCTGTCAGCACACAGTCCTTCTCCCTCCCTGAGTCCAGAGTCCCCAGCTGCTGAGGAGTATTCTTGCTGTACTTCTTCCAACACTGATTTATTTGTTCTTCTGGCAGTCCATGGTACTTTGAATATTCTTCTCCAACAAGATAACTCAAATAAATAAATTCTTTTAGAGTCTTCCTTATTCATGGCTCAACTTTCTCACACATGTGAGTCAATTGAAAATTCCACAGCTTGTGTGAGGTGCACCTTAGTCCTCAAACTGTCATATTTGCTCTTGAACATTTTGCTCTGATTTGTTTAATGCATTATGTGCTTGATTTCTTGATGTTGCTCACATGTGTATTGGTGCCAGAAAAATTAAGTCTTTGACAATTGCAATATTTTGTCCATTTGTCATGTTGTTATTTATAGGTCCAGTGCTGAGGATTTCTGTTTTCTTTACATTGAGGTGCAACCCATACTGAAGGTTGTGGTCTTTGAGCTTCATCAGTATTTTAAGTCCTCTTCACTTTCATCAAACAAGGTTGTATCATCGCATATCACAGGTTGCTAATGAGTCTTCTTCCACTTGTGATACCATTCTATAATCTAGCTTCTTGAATTATTTGCTCAGCATACAGATTGGATAAGTATGGTGAGAGAATAACTCCCTGGTGCACACTTATCCTGATTTTAAACCATTCAGTGTTCCCTTGTTCTGTGTGAATAGCTGACTCTTGGTCTATGTACTGGTTTCTCATGAGCACAATCAAGTATTCTGAAATACCCATTTTTTGTAATGTTATCTGTCATTTGTCACAGTCCATACAGTTGGAAGTCTTTGCCTAGTCAATAAAGCACAGGTAAACATTTTTCTGGTATGCTATACTTTCAGCCAAGATCCGTCTGACATGAGTAATGAGATCCCTCATTTCACACCCTTGTCTGAATCCGATGTGAACCACTGGAAGTTCCCTGTCAATGTACTCTGACAGCCATTTTAAAATTATCTTTAGCAAAATTTTATTTGCATGTGATATTAACGATATTGTCTGATGACTTCTGCATTCCATTGGGTCATCTCTCTTTGGAATGGGCACAGATATGGGTCTCTTCCAATTAGTTGGCCAGGTAGCTGTCTTCCAAATTTCTTGGCATAGATGAGTGGGTGCCTTTCAAATTTTCTGCTTAGCTTTTTTACTTCCTCATTTTTTCATTTGCTGTAATGTCTCTATGCTGAAGAGCAAATTTCAGAGTCTCTTCTGATATATCCATTTTGGTCTTTTGCTTCTTTTCTGTCTTCTTAATGACCTTTTGCTTTCTTCCTGTATGATGTTCTTGATGTCATCCCACAACTCTTCTGATTTTTGGTCATTAGTGTCCAATACATAAAATCTGTTCTTGAGATGATTCAGGTGGCATATGTCCAAGGTCATATTTTAGCCCTCAGGGAATTGTTTTAATTTTCTTCAGCTTCAGCCTGAACTTGCATAGGAGAAATTGATGGTCTGTTCCACAGTCTGCCCCAACCTTGTTTTGGCTGATGACATGGAGTTTTCCCACAATCTCTTCATACAGATGTAGTTAATTTGATTTCCGTGTATTCCATCTGATTAAGTCCATGTGTATAGTTATCTTTCATGTTGTTTAACAAGGTATTTGCAATTAAGAAGTCATTGGTCTTGAAAAATTCTATCATATGATCTCTAACATTGTTTCTACCAAGTCAGTATTTTCCAACAGCTGATCCAGTCTGTTTCCAACTTTTGCATTCCAATCATCCATAATTATCAATACATCTTGATTGCATGTTTCATCAATTTCATAGTCAGGAGGTTGATAGACTTCTTCAATTTCATGATCACAGGCTTTAGTGGTTGTTTTGTAAATTTGAATAATAGTGGGTCTAAATGTCTCAGAAATACCTTGACAGCACTTAACAACAACATCTGCTTGGGATACTCTCATTAAGAATAGTCTGAAAAAATGTTTGTGGCCACTTTGGAGTTTCAGTGCAGTAAATCAGAATCTCAGAAGATTGATTCCCTGCTAGGAATTTTATTTGACCCTTGAAGTCCTGGTGAGGCGCTGTGGGTTAAGGTGCCAGACTGCAAAGCCATTTGAACTGCAAAGTCAGTGGTTGAAGCTCACCAGTCACTCCTTGGAAACCCTATACAGGGTCACTATGGGTTGGAACCAACTGGATGGCACTTAACAACAACAACAACTTGGAAACAAAAGTTTGAGACTAATTCTGAAAATCCATGATAAATGAGTCTAGATACCTCCTCCTTACTGTCTCCTCCCCCAGTCTTCCAGGACTCGGGTTTGGGGTTTATCCTTTTTTAAAATGAATGTGTTAATTGTGTTAAGTGCCATCAAGTTGGTTCTAACTCATAGTGATCCTGTCTGAGGAGTGACTGGAGGGTTTGAACTGCCTAACTTGTGGTTCAAATCGTCTTTACGGTCCATTGCATTATCCTACAGTGCCACACTATAGGACTCCATTTAAATGAATGTTGTTGTTATGTGGAGTCGGTTCCGACTCATAGCGACCCTGAACAGGGTTTCCAAGGCTGTAAATCTTTACAGGAGCAGAAAGCCTCATCTTTCTCCCGTGGAACAACTGGTAGTTTCGAACTGCTGACCTTCGGGTTTGCAGTCCGATTTGTAACCACTACGCTACCAGAGCTCCTCATTTAAACGAATACACTCGAACTGATTTGGGATTTCAGTGATGACTTTGAGAAAATGAGTTTCCATTTATGTCTTTTCTGAACATCTTGTTTAATATTGTGCTGTTGGAGAATTGTGTCTCTGGTTTTTCTCTTTGCAAATGCTTTGGTCTGCTCTCTTGCAGATGTTTGGTCTGGGACTCAAGTCCTGTTAACCTATCCTGTGTTTATATACATTGGTGAGGGTTGCTTCAAGGAATCTCTCTTCTGACCCAAACACTGAGAAATGAAAAGCAGTTTTTCACTGTTGTCAAGTGTTGCTGTCTGACTTACTGTGTGCATGATTTGGGTGGAATCACCAAATCTTGCAAGAAATTCACAGGGGGAACTGGCAACAGTTCCTGACCTGGTTTGTGAAATTCACAAGGGGAACTAACAGTTCCAGCCTGTTTTGCAGAAACTTTGAAATGTGCTGTTGCTTGGTAAGAAGGGGAATGGCATGTCTGAAGATCAGTTAGGGCGTCTCTTGAGTGCTCCAGTGGCTTATGTATATTAGCATTTTAGGCCCCACTGCTATTTTCATACAGTAAACATTGGCATGCAATTGACTATAATTATTTAGAAAGCCAGTTGCCTCTTTGGAGCAAGGATTATTGGTCATTTGTGTGTAAAGTGTGAGGTTTAGGTTGAGATTCATATTTCTATCAGCATTATTTTGTAGTTTATAGCATATAAATCCTGTGCATGTTTTACTAGATTTATATGTATGTTTTTAATGTTTTTGTATTTTAAAATACTATTTCCCAGTGTGCATTGCTAGTATGTAGAAAAATAATTTATTTTTGCATATTGATCTTATATCCCAACACCTTGGGAGAATTCACTTAATCGTTGTAGGTTTTCTAAGTAAATTCCTTGGGATTTTTTAAGACTATTATATCATCTACAAATAGGGACATTTTAATTTTTTTCCTTTCTTTCCTTTTCATGATTTACTGTGTTGGCCAGCGCATTTACTTTTAAAGCACGCTATCAGAATCTAACATTTGATGTCCACTGCTAGCCAGATCCAATATAGAAAACAAACTCATCAAGAACATTAAATATAATGAAGAGTTGTATTTTTGTTAAAGTGCTGTCAAATCGATTCCGACTCATAGCGACCCTATATAGGGTTCTGGGACTTTGAATCTTCGCAGAAGCAGAATGGAAGTGATGAAAGTGACATGACATTGTAGACACATGCTAACTTGTTTTTGTTCTTTAGTGCTCTTAAGCCAGTTCCTTCTCATAGTGATGCTGTAAAGGGTCTCAAAGGAATCTTGAGGTTAGCAGTCCAGTGTTTATCATGGAGCACCTTACTTGGGTGAAGGGGGAAAAAAAACAAACAAACTAAACCAGAGTATTTAAGATTGTAAAATTAATTAATGAGTTAATTAAATAAAAAGTTTCTGATTTGTTGTTACAATGATTATCAGATCCTTAAAAGGGAAAATAAATGCTCCAAAGATTTTAAATGGGTTAAGGGGCAAATAGAAAAACATATATGAAGGAGCATAGTTACTTCTTAGATTACAAAACATTTATGTTTTTGGATTTTGTTGTTTGTGGGATATTCTGGAAACTATCAAAATATAACTAGTGTGAAAGAAAACATTACTTAGGTTTTAATGTTTTTTTCTTACCCATGAAACCAAAAGTTAACAGTGAAGAAGTCAGATCCAAATTGCAAAATGGGAGCTCTGTGTTTCTATACTTTAAATACTGGACTGAGAACCACAAGGTTGGCGGTTGGAGCCTACCAGTCACTTGGAGGAAGAAAGATGAGGCTTTCTCCTTCTGCAAAAGATTTACAAACTTGAAAACCCTATAGAGTTGCTATGAGTCAGAACATACTCGACGGCACTTAATACCAACATTTCTTTCTATATAGGAAAGCTGCTCTAATGCATTGTAAATTTTCCTAGGAAAGGGTTGGTGCTGCTAGGCACCATTGAGTGGGCTCCAAATTCATAGTGATCGTGTGCACAACAGAACAAATCGCTGCTAGGACCTGTGCCATCCTCACGATTGCTTTTACACTTGCGCCGTTGCTGCCACTGTGTCAATCCATCTTGTTGGGAGTCTTCCACTTTTTCTCTGACCCTCCATTTCACCAAACATGATGACCTTCTTCAGGGACTCATCCTTCCTGATAACATGTCCAAAATATGAGAGATGAAGTCTCACCATCCTTACTTCTAAGGATCATTCTTGCTGTACTTCTTCCAACACTGCTTTGTTTATTCTTCTGATAGTCCGTGGTACTTATAATATTCTTCTCCAACTCCATGACTCAAATCATCAATTCTATGGTCTTCCTTATTCATTGTCCAACTTTCCATGCATATAAGGCAATTGAAAATAACATGAGTTGGGTCAGGCACACCTCAAACTAGTATCTTTGCTCTTGCACATTTTAAAGAGGTCTTGTGCTTAATGCAATGCGTTGTTTGATTTCTTGACTGCTGCTTCCCTGAGTGTTGATTGTGAATTCAAGAAAAATGGAGTCCCTGACAACTTCAATTTCTTTTCTGTTTATCATAATGTTATCCACTGGTCCAGATGTCAGGATTTTCATTTTCTTTAAATTGTGGTGCTACCCAGGTTCACTCTTGGCTACTGTCTGCATGGAAATTGCTTTCCATCCTTTCACTTTCAATCTATGTGCAAACTTGGGCCTAAGGTTTATGAGTTTTTTGTCCATTCTGTCACTCTGTTTTCTGATTTGAGGATTTAGTCCATTTACATCCACTGTAACTATAAATTAAGAAGTAACTTACTTCTCTCATTTTGTTATTGTTTTCAGTGTGCCTTAAGATTCATTTGTCTTTTTTCTTTACAAATACTTGCTTTTGTGTTTTGTTAGACAGTGTAGTAAGCCATTTTGGTTTCCTTCTTTCCTTTTCTGTTGTTGTTAAGTGCCATCGAGTCATTTCTGAGTGGCTGGTGGGTTTGAATGGCCAATCTTGTGGTCCAAACTGACCTTTAGTATGTGGTTTTTCAGTTACTTTCTTACTGGTTCACATGAATATTACATTTAAGAGCTTGTATTTATAACATGCTAGGGTAAGTTTTTTGGGAGTGTGGAGGCTGAGGCTATGTAGGACAAGCATTGGACCGTGAACCACAATGTCAGTGATTTGAGCCCACCAGTTGCTCTGCAGGAGAAAGATGAGACTTTCTGCTCCCGCAAAGATTTACAGCCTCAGAAACCCTAAACAAGGTCTCTATGAGTCGGAGCTGACTTGACAGCACTTAACAATTTAATGTCAGTAATATGCAAGAAATCCTTTACTTAAACCATTCCTTCCCACAACTGTCATTTTTTTGTTGTCACCACAAATTATATCTTTATATTTTATGCTACCAGCAGCATACTTTCGTGTTTGTATTTTATACATTTGCCATTAAAGAGCATGAAAGACAAAACAATTACAATTATTAAGCATGGATACCTTATTTGTGGCCCTTTTATTTGTTCATGCAATTCCCTTTATTAGGATATTTCTTTTTTATGTATGAATTTGAATTACTTTCTAGGGTTTTTTCCCTTCCATCTGCAAAACTATCATTGGTCTTTTATGTAAGAGCCCTGGTGTGGTGCTGTGCGCTAATGCATCAGACTGCAAAGTCGTTTGAACTGCAAGGTCAGTGGTTCAAGCTCACCAGCTGCTCCTTGGAAACCCTATACAGGGTTGCTATGGGTTGGAATCGACTTGACAGCACTTAACAACAACAATACTGGTGTGGTGCTGGTGTGGTGCTGTAGGATCAGCACTGGCCTATGAACAACAAGGTCAGCAGTTCAAACCCACCAGCTGCTCCTTGGAAACCCTTTACAGGGTCACTATGAGTTGGAACCAACTTGATGGCACTTAACAACAGCTATCTGGTGGATATGAAATCTCTGTTTTTGTTTTTCTGGGAATGTTTTCATTTTTATTTTTCTGGGAATGTTTTAATTTTACCCTAATTGTTTAATTTTAAATACTATTTTATTTTATTATATTTTCAGTGAAAGTTTACATTGTTTCCATTTGACAATTTCTACACAAATTGTTTAGAGACATTGGTTACATTTTTTTCACATGAATCACCACTATCTTTAGTTTCATTTGATTGTTCTGTATTCTATACTTTAGTCTCCCTGCCCCCTTAACTTCTCGTCTTTGCTTTAGAGTAGTTGTTGACCTTTTGGTCTCATATATATGTTTTTTGTTTTTAAGTTTTTATTGTGAATTAAGTGACAGTTTACATGGTAGAATATCGGTTTTAAGCCATCGTTTCTTTGCAATGATTACAATCTCCTCCATGCATCATCTTTCAACAGTATATGATTCTATTATCTCTTGTTTGTTTATTTTTGGGGGGATGGGGATGGGATGTACACAAAAACACTCAGGATTGTATAATCATTTAAACAATCAAAGGGCACATTCTGCAAGCCTGCCTTCTGGCCACCAGCACTCAGTCTTTCTCTTTCCATGAGTCTAGAATCCTCAGCTGCTCACTCTCTCCATGTCCTCATCTCTGCCTCCATCTCTGGTGTCACTGCTTCTCTTGATAGGGTCCCACATTCTGCTTGTGTTCTTCTCCCTTGATGTTCCTACGGTCCTCTATTCCTGGACTGTAAGATTAATTACTCCCCTGTTTTTGTTACAAAACTTCTGCCTTTACAGTTTGACAGTCACAATTAGTCATGATAACAATTGCTCACTATTGAATCATAAGACTCTTATCCCCATCTCTTTTCACCAGACCTGTCTAGACAAGATGAACACTATTCAGTAAGGACACTACCTTCCCCCACACACTCTTAAACTAAATTCCCTCTTGAAAATTTGTAGGCCAGTCAATTCGTGCCATTATTGCCCCCATATGGATTTTTTTTTATTTTTTATTTTTTATGAAGCACTGTGTTGTTGTTGTTAAGTGCTACCAAGTTCATCAGGATTCATAGAGACCTTATATACGGATTCCAAGGAGTGAACCTTGATGTTAGTAGTCCAGTATTTATCCTATAGCATGATACCAGGACTCCAATGAAGCATTATATTCATGGATAGTAGCCTTTATTTTTTGTGCCAACCTGTTATTACATTAAAAAGTGACATCAGGAGATAGTTTTGTTTCAAGGTATAAAGAGTATCTCAGGAGGATAGTCTCAGGAAGTTACCAACTTTCAACTGATCTGGACTTTTTTCAGAATTTGCATATTCTTCCACATTTCACCCCATTCTATGTCCATCTTTGGTATTCTGATTTAGAATGGTCAGTAGGGGTAGCTAGGCACCATCTAGTTCTTCTGACTTCAGGGTATATAAGACCGTAACTTGTAAATGCTAATCAAACCAACTGCCTTCACTGCCAGCTTACAGGGAGACTTTTTATAGAGTTTCAGAGGCTACAAATCTTTACACAAGCAGAAAGTATCATATTTCTCCCACAGAGCAGCTTCTGTGTTTGAACTGCTGACCTTTCTGTTAACAGTCCTGTGTTTATCTTACAGTGCCATGAGGGCTCCTTTGTACAGGCTTATGTTCTGTAGAATACTTTCTTCTCTGAGACTTTAGTTTCCTTTTTTCTCTTTTGCTCCTAACAAATAGAGACCATATGTGTTGATGGCTACATACAAACCTTTAATGCCCTACATGCAACTTATTTCACTAATTGTAGAACTAGGATGTAAAGTTTGTGATACAAATTCACTGAGGTCCTAAGGCATCAACCCCAGAAAATCATTCTTGCAAGTTGGTTGTTTATGGCTTAGAAATATCTGTGACTGTGTCTTCTATGAATATGTATGCATGGATAAACATTTCTGTACATAAATGTACATATAGCCACTTTTATGTGGGCACACATATGAGGGTGAATATAGAAATATTGCTACTAGGTTTTAGTTCATACATGAATCCGTTTATTGCAAATAAAACATTTTTGTACATGGTTCTGTGATCAGTGGTGACTGCAGACAAGTTTTCTAAGTAAAACAGTGGCTTCTAAGGGATCTATTGGGTCAGTTAAATTCAAGGCATAGAAGTCAGCTCAGAAGGTTATGATGCCTGTTGTTTGGGATTCCCAAAGGAGTAATTTTGATAAGTTTTCTCTAAGGAAACAGGATGATCATAGGGTCATATTATGAAGAAATTTTAAGAAAATTGAAAATGACAGTGGTGTGAAAAAACCCAGGAAGGTTGTGCCAAGTTTTTTTTTTCCATCATGGCAAATTCACTTGCTCTCTCTTTGGAGGTAGGAAGGGCTGTCCTATGAGAATTTTGTTGAGAAACCTTACCTCCATCTATCCTATGGCCTTGATCATGTCTCTTTAGATTTCTTTTGATCCCAAAGCTCAAAGAACAATAAAAAGAAATATGACTTGAGTCTTTCAAGGATGCCCATTCAGATATGGTGTAAATTCTTCAGGAATGGGAGTCCAGAGAGATAGAACCCTGCCTTCAGAAATATATAGACCTAGAAGGAGGATAAGTCAAAAAACAATAGCTTCACATTTTGATACTTTTGTTTCAAAAAAATTCTATGATTTTATCACAATACTTTTTGACTTACCCTTGTATATACTAATCTTCACCTACCTGTACACACAAATAAGCATATGCTTATTTATTTACATATTTAACCCAAAACTTACTGCTATTATGTCGATTCCAATTCATCGAGACCCTATATAGTCTTTTAAAGACTATAAATCTTTATGGACACAGACAACCTCATCTTTCTCCCACTGAGTTGCTGGTGGGTTTGAACTTCCTGCCTTGCAGTTAGCGGCCCAACATTCCACAGCACTATAAGATCTCCTTACATATGTGACTATATATTTGTTTTTTGATTAATTCGGTGTTGTTGCCAAATTATCTATGCCGTAATATATATTTAAGATTTAAAATTTATTTTGATGTTGAGAATATATGCAGGAAAATATACACCAATTAAAATTTTTGATATGTACAATTAAGTGACAAATATTGTATTCTTCAAGAGGTACAACTATTCTCACTCTTCTTTTCTGAGTGTTTTTCCCTCATTAGCCCCTCATTGCCCCCGAAAGTTCCTATATAATCTCTCAAGTTGTTGTTGTCAATATAATTGCATATAAGTAGTTAAAAGAGCATAATGCTCAAACCCCAATCCCAAACCAAACCCACTGCCACTGAGTCAATTCCAACTCATAGTGATCCTTTATAGGGTTTCTGAGACTGTAAATCTTGACAGGAGCAGATAGTCCTATCTTTCTCTCATAATGTGGCTGGTAGTTTTGAATTATCAACCTTACAGCTAATATCCAGTGCTTAACCCACTGCACTATGAGGACATGTTTTACTAGTTAAGCTAAGCTATTGTTTGGTTTTGAGATGATTGCAGGGTATATTTTTGGTTTAAGGTTTAAAGATTATCTCAGGGAAATAGTTTCAGAGTTTCATCTAGATTCAGTGACTCCAGGAAGTTTGGATTTCATGAGAATTTGAAACTGTTCCTCAGAATTTCAGAATCCTTTTGATCAGGATTCTTCCATTGAATCTTTGATGAAAATTTCCATAATGGTAGCCAGACAACATCCAGTTCTGGCCTTATGGCAAAGGGGGCAGTTGTTCATGGACACAATTCGCCACACATTCAATTTCCTTTTCTTATTTCTGACTTGCCTTTTTCTGCTGGTCTTCCAGGTGACTAGAGACCAACTGTGCCTTGGATGGCTGCTTGGAAGTTTTTAAAACCCCAGGAGCCACACAATGAGCTGATATAGAACAGATGCACTGAACACGTTATTAGGCTAATTAACAGGCATGTCACATGAAACCATGACCCTGAACTTCCAAATCAAGGAACCAAATCCCATGAGGTGTTTGGTTGTACACAATCACCTGTTCCCTCCACTCTCTGTGATAGCTCCTTCTCCCTCCCTGGTTAATTAGGATTTGTAAATTCCAGATCACAGTTTCCAAATTTAAATGTCTCCCAAACAAATCAGAGAACATGTTTTGGACAATCTGTCCACTGCCACTCAAGCAAGATAACACATACAAATAATCTATCCTTATTATTCCTTTCTTTTTTCTCTCATTATTACACCTTTCATTTCTCTGTTTCTGCAACCATGTTTTCAGTTGGAAATCCTACACCCAATAAATCCCCCTCATGGTTGTATTTACCCTCCTATTACACCTGAGTTCCCCCCCTCCCCCATCTGTGGTGCCTGCTTATATCTAAGCTGGCATTCAAGGGAAACATACAAAGACTTTCCTCCATTTCAGGAGAGGAAGTGTTGGCCCTCCTCAGAAGAACCTCTGAGAGATACTCTTATTTGTTTCAGAGCCCTAGTGGTCCTAAGGTAGATGAACAAACAGTCACAACATAGCTGATCCTCTGCCTGGTTCCACTGTTGGGAACCTTTTGTTGGAGTTCTTATTAGTGCTGCAACAACAGTTACCATGTGGGGTATGGGTTGCCATGCTATGAATGGACACCCAGGGAGGTCTGTCTTATTGCTATCAAAGTCCCCCAAGTAGATTCCTATTTGTCTATCAGTTTAGCATCCACTCAAGATACTTGTTTGTTACCAAACAGCAATCTCAGTCGGTAGTCTACAGTGCTGACCAGAAAGGGGAAAGGGGGACAGATAGATCTAAACAGGCATCCAGGGATATCTATTCTGTTGGTTTTGGGGTTCTAAACTCTGGAGTGTACAGAGAGGCTGATAATATTGATCCTGAGAGCAGACTTCACTGCAGGGGCCTCTGTAACAATTCTCAACAGCCTTTCATCTGACAGCATTTGAGTGGGAGAGGTGATAACACATTGCAAATGGACCCTTGGGGAGGTCTGTCTTGTTGATTTTAGATCAGAAATGTGCAGTCTTGTCTCTTTGTACAAGCAGGGGTATGATGATTAGGGAAGCAGAGTCTTTTGATAGGGCTGCTTTATTTATTCACAGTAGCCAACAGCCTATGTGTGACTGGGAGTAAGGGTAGGGAGGATGGGAGAAGTAATTTCCAACTGTATGCAACTTGTTGACTTGTGGATTTTTGCCTACCTGCAATCCCTACTGCTATCCTCTGCTCCCTGATTCAGAATTCCTCAAGGCCAATCATCTTTTCTTTGTTGTATTTCTTGTTGTAGTTATGGAGGATGGTTGGAATGATGGTGTGTTTATACTGTCATTTCCCCAGAATTCTCCTTCATGAAGTTGTTTTAAGTCTTAGCTCATATTTTAATTCCAAGAAAACCTGCTATTTACACTTGTCTTATGAGTTGGTTCTTCAGTAGGTACTATGAGAAACATTTTTATATAAATTGGTTCCTTTGGAAAGTGCACTAAAAGAAAAGGATAGATTGTTTATTTTTGAGGCTTCATTGTACCAATAAAAATACACTTTTTGATCAGTATAAGGAGGCTTCAAAAAGGCAAAAATTATTCTAAATTTGTTTAAGAATGTTCTTGTTAAGTGCCATTGAGTCGGTTATGACCCATAAGCGACCCTGTATAATGTTTCCGAGGAGCGACTGGTAAGCTTGAACTTCTGACGTTGTGGCTCAAACCAACTTTTCAGTCCAGCACATTAACCCACAGTGCCACACCAGGACTCCTGTTTATTCATTTGTTGTTGTTGTTGTTAGGTGCCAATGAGTCAGTACCGACTCATAGTGACCCTTTGCACAACAGAACGCAACACTGCCCGGTCCTGGGCCAACCTCACAATTGTTGCCACACTTGAGCCCATTGATGCTGACTGACACTTTGCAAATCCATCTCACTGGGGGTCTTCCTCTTTTTCTCTGACCCTCCACCTTACCAAATATGATAGCCTTTTCCAGCGATTGGTCCCTCCTGACAATAGTATGAGAGACGAAGTTTGGCCATCCTGGCCTCCAAGGAGCACTCTGGCTACACTTCTTTCAACACAGATCTGTTTGTTCTTTAGGCAGCCCATGCCACTTTCAATATTCTCCTCCAACACCATAACTCAAAAGTATCAATTCTCCCATGGTCTTCCTTATTCACTGTCAAGCTTTCGCATGCATATGAGGTTATTGAAAATACTATGGCTTGGGTCAGGTGCACCTTAGTCCTCAAGCTAACATCTTTGCTCTTCAACCTTTAAAAAGGTCTTGTGCAGCAGATTTGCCTAATGCAATACGTTGTTTGATTTCTTGACTGTTGCTTCCATGATTGTTGATAGTTGATCCAAGAAGAATGAAGTTCTTGACAACTTCAGTCTTTTCTCTGGTGAAAAGAATGTTATTTATTGGTCCAGTAGTGATAATTTTTGGTTTATAAAATATAAGTATAGGTTTATAAAAATATAACATTTTCCTACCTCTAGTGGTTTTTATCAAATTAGATGATACTTACTGCAAGAACTTTATTCTGATTGCTTTATAGTTAAATATGCACTTAAATAAATGAAATATTCCAAAAAGTTTCTCAAATTAAGGAAATTTAACCTAAAATTTTTTCTCTGGTAAAAATATTATGGAAATTAAAGCAATAATTTAAAATATTGTTTAAATAATTTTGTTAGGTACTTGAAAAACTAGATTCATTTAATAATTTTAATATAATAAAAATGATTGTTTTCTGAGTACCACTGTTAACTCTATAATAAGCATATATTTTTACTCTGCTTAAGTATGCTTTTCCGAATTTATACAAGTTTACTGATAGTACAAGTTAGCCTTATTTCTGCTATGTTAAGATTATAAATACATAAATTTATAATTAATCAAATTATATCTTAATTCTGACATACTTTCAGTAATTATGTCACAAGATATATATGTTTGGAAATTATATAATTTCTAAGAGTTTCAAATCATTTTAAAACTTTGAACAGACATTAATTCGATTTAATTTTAGTGACCAAAAATTGTCACTACTGGACCAATAAATTATCATTGCATACTTAAACTGTTCTTACGATTGAATACTGAAACATCGATTGCTCAGCATTATCCTGCAGCACCACACCAGGACTCCTTAAAAGTTATAATATTGGGGGTAGGGTGGGGCTTGATGGCGGATAGGGTAGAGATGTCATGAAGTTCTCCATCAGCAATACCACAGAATACCAGGCAAAGCAGGTTCAGGGCAGAGCTCCAAACCGCTGAACCAAATAGGTAGGAATATTTTTAAAGTTTGAAGGCTTATAGCTAGTGGAACTTGTAGCGGAAGTAAGAAATCTGGTACTTTAGAATTAGTGGGGCTTGGTAGCCCTGAGCCGACAGCTTGGGCAAGACCAAATGGCAAGACCAAGCAGGGGAGCAGACCCACCATGTAATAAGGCCACAGGAACCTTGGAGCATAGGTGGACAATATACTTTGTTGGTTTTGCTTTGTTCTGATTTTTTTTTTCTTTTTGGTATCTGCTCATTGGCCCCCCACAGTTTGTGCACCTCCGTTCTGGTGACTAGAGGGGGTGCCTGAGCAAGTGGACACCCCCCACACCCACCACTGGTGGGTTCTTCTGCCACACATGCACACAGATACTCTCAGCATTTAAAGAGACCAGCAGCCCAAGAGCCAGCCCTGAACTGTTTTTTAATAGAGAAAGGGCCAGAACAAGGGGTGTGGAGAGGGAAAGACAGTTTAAAATCCAAACAGGCTGAAAATTAAGTCCTGAGGTACAGCATACCAAACAA
Organism: Chrysochloris asiatica; assembly: GCF_000296735.1. Lineage (NCBI taxonomy): Eukaryota > Metazoa > Chordata > Mammalia > Afrosoricida > Chrysochloridae > Chrysochloris > Chrysochloris asiatica. The sequence goes on along the minus strand of NW_006408554.1, from coordinate 20,662,306 downwards.
CAGCAGCATCTTGAAATTTATCAGGTGGCCTTGAAGGCAAGAAGCTGAAAGAGGACATTAAAATCATACTTATATTAGGCTAAAGATTGTTTGTTTTTTTTTTCTTCTCTCCCTCCTCTCCCTTTTCTGTGATTATAGACTATAGTATCCAGTCTAGTTTTTTGTTGTTGTTGTTTTTGGTGTTTTTTTGTTTTGTTTTTCTGTTGTTGTTTTTTTGCTGTTGCTGTTTTATGTTCTCCCTTTTACCTTTGGGGGACTCTTTCTCTCCATATATTACCCAAGAAGAGACAGAAACTGCTGCCATATAGTCAAGCTACAATCACACTCTATAAAACACCAAAATTCAAGCAAGAACCAAAGCCAACTGCCATACACCAGGGAGGCAGATCACACCTGTGAAAGTTATGCTGAGTTAAGCATATACGAAAACCGGAAAGGGAAGCCCACATCCTGATCACATATACCTGGAGGCAATCAGAAAGCATAAAAAATACCAAAACATATACTCAATTAAGTATTAAGGTCACAGATAAACACTAAACATGTCCAAGAAGCAAAAGCAGATGACCATATCAGCACATGTCCAGAAACAAGATAAAATGTCTGAGACAAATGACCTAGAGGTAGACTTGAACGACTGACCTTGGGGTTCAAACTAACATTGCAGTCAAGTGCTTATCCTACAGCATCACACCAGGACTCCAAAATTAAAAGAACACAAATCCAATTTTTGAACAATCAGGAGAAGAGTTAGATAAGTACAATGTTGTTGTTGTTATTGTTGTTGTGAAGTGCCATCGAGTCGGTTCCAACCCATAGTGACCCTGCATAGGGTTTCTGAGGAGCAGCTGGTGAGCTTGAACCGCTGACTTTGTAGTTCAAATGGCTTTGCAGTCTGGCACATTAACCCACAACGCCACACAAAAAGCAGAAAGAAATGCAGGGCACACAAGCAAATTAAACAGCTCATTAGATAGAGAACTGAATACACTGTGGCTAATCATTGGATATCCTTCTACAAGAAGTGATTTACGATTTCAAATTTTAAAAATCTGAAGAATCTAGTAACAACATTCAACAACAACATTAAGTGTATATGGCCATCTTTGTGATTTTCTATCTACATAACCCTAATACATCACACAATAATACTTTGCTTGCTTTCAGTGAAGGTTTGCACAGCAGTTTAGGTTCCCTTTTAATAATATCTACACATAGCTTAGTGGTTACCAATCGGGCTGCGAACCGCAAGGTCAGCAGTTTGAAACTACCAGCTGTTCTGTGGGAGAAAGATGAGGCTTTCTGCTCCCGTAAAGATTTACAGCCTCAGAAACCCTGTACAGGGTCACTATGAGTCGGAACCAACTCCACAGCACATAACAACAACAACAACACATGTTGTGACATTGGCTACAGTTCCCACAATTCATGAACATTCTCATTATTTCTATTTTGGTTGTTCAACTTCCATTAATCCAGTTTCTTTCACCCTTACATTTTCATCTTTGTTTTAAAGTAGTAGTTGACAGTTTGGTCTCAGAGAGATGATTTTTTAAAGGAGCACAGTACTTACAGGTAATATTCATTAATTTTTTAGCTAATTTGTTATTTAGTTATATGATGATTCAAGAGTTCATTTCAGTATAAGGTTTGAATATCTCAGGTAAATAGTTTTGTCCTCCACTCTCAACCAGTTCAGTAGATTTATATGTTTGCTTTTGGGTTGTCTTTATTTATTTATTTTAGAAATTTGAGGTTATTCCACATTTTTAACCTTCTACCAAGATTCACCTATGTGGTCCTGATTAAGAACGCTGGTAGTTTTAGCTGGCTACCATTTAGTTCTTTTGGTCTCAGGGTAGATGAAGCCATGGTTCATGTAGACTATTTGTCCTATACGCTAATTTCTTCTTTGAGTCTTTGATTTCCTTTAGCTAGGGACAAATAGGTAACAATAGTTTTTTCTTTGGTAGTTGCTCACAAGCTCTTAAGATCCCACACACTATTAACCAAACTAGGATACAGACTATAACTATATGGACTATACAAAAGGGCTTCAAAATTTATGGAAAAATTTCATTATCTTTTAATTACATTTGCTACAAACTTTTTGAAGCCCCCTTATATTATGCCAACTAGGTGAGACTATAATCCCAATCCTTAAAACCCAGAAATCCAATTCTGCTGTTGGTTATGTACAATTTATAACAATTTAATAGATTATGTTTATGCAAACAAAAGGAAATGTTTGTCTTTTCTTCTGCTTAATCCTTCCAGAATTTAAAACAAACAAAACAACAATACAACTGTTAATGAGTGTTCTTATTTCTATGGGAATTTACTTATTTGCATAAATTCAGTAGGATCTGTTCCTTTTATTTTTAACAAGGCATAATTGGAAGATTGCTCCATCACATTTTAAAATAGTTTTCAGAGAATCACTTATGACCAGATACATGATTTTTTCCCGTCTGTTCCTGAAATGAAAGATGACCTATTCCTTCCTTTTAGTGACACATCTGCTACAATTATATTTGTGAGAATCACAATTAATCCTGCTAACAATTATTCACAATTGAGTCATAAAATTCTATCAACGTTGTTCCTCATCACATTTCACCAGATCCATCTGAGAATGAGGGAAACTCTTCAATGGGAATTCTACCTTACCCCCTTATTCTGCAATTAAGCACACTCATGAAAGCTTGTAAGCCAGCCACTTTATGCCTTTGTAGCCCCCCACCCCCATTTTTGATAGTCAGTGTCTAAATTCCTCATCCCTATCAACCCAGTACATTGAGGAAACAAAGTTGTTCTTTGATATGAAGAACCCTTACATAATGGTTGGAATTTGGAGTCACTGCATTCATAGGCAAAAGTCTAGCTCATGAAACTGTAGTAATTTGCACTTGTTCTCAGTATCAAACATATTTATCTTATTTGGTTCTAGTTCTGGTCAACTAGCCATCCAAGCTAGGTCAAACGGTATTAGCTGCAAATTTGGGAGTTCACACACACACCTTTCTGCACTTCAGACCAGTTGGCTTGTTCACTCTCAGCCCTAGTCCCAGAAGCTAGGTCAGTGCCTATGGGCTCAGGATTTCATATATCTTCCTAAACTTCAGAGCAGCCAACCCTTCCTCTTCCCTCTCTCTCATCTCAAGATGACCAGATACTTTTAAAGAACTAAGGTTTATATATGGAGCCATTATTTACAAAGCCGTGCTACGAAATCTAACTGGATACCTGACCTACTATGTTCCCAGTCTCCTAGATAGGCCTAAGCATCTCACAATGTTTTGAAACCTTAAGTAAGGAGAAATCACACAAATCTATGAGATGTGCTGCCTTGGCTTCCTGGCCTACAGAAGTTCTTACAAATTTAATCTGAAGTTCTTTATGAAAGCTTCCAGCTAAGCAGATTTAAGAGATGGTAAATTACCATCCTTATTGCACCTATGTAAATAATAATAAACAGACATGTTTTAGATCAAGAAAACTTTTGCTTTGAGCTTATCTTTTGGTCCAGATGAAGCTGATCATAAAAAGAAATGATATGTTTCAATATGTAATTATGGAAAACCTTTGTGGGCTATAGAATTCTGGTTTGTTTCTTGTCTTTGAGACTTTTTTTTTTTTTTAAATAAACCACAGACAACTAATGGATTTTTTTTCTACTGGCAGATTGTCACATAGTTTATAATGTTCTTGATGTACCTAAACAGTCAATTACCCAAAGGCAAAATTAGAAATATGAGAAAAACTAAGTCTGATAAGCCCTGAACTGCTAACTGCAAGGCCAGTGGCTCAAATTTACCAGTTGCTCCTCAGAAACCCTACACAGGGTTGCAATGAGTTGGAATTGATAGCACCGAACAACAACATGATCAATTACAACTATGAAACGGCCATAAAGTAACTGACTAAACTATCATTTCAGGATCAATTGACAAAGAGAGCATTAGTTGGTTGTTCCACAGCAGCCATAATACCTTTAGTTATTGGGATTTGTTTTACCTGTATAAAAAAAAGTTTTAAATTCACTTCTAGATATGATTTTACTTCTTAAAATTCAAACTGAAATGAATAATTATATGTTCCCAATGCCTAATACAGAGTATAATTTATTTGCCATTAGGATGGTATTTGTATGTTTTGGGATAAGTCATACTCTTTTAGATCTGGGTTACCTGATTTTATCTGGTCTACATTTATAGTGACAAAAGTATTCCTATCTAACAGCTGTTTAGCAATGACTTCAAAGCAGATTGATGATTTCAGAGTTCTCGAATTAAGCAAGCACGATGTTAAACCAATGTGCATGGACTGCTATGCGGTTGACCTGCATTGTTCTCGATGGCCTGGAGAGAATGAAGCCTCATAGTTTTTGTTTTTCTCTTTGAAGAGACCTAGTTGATGGTACAGGCATAGTTTTGAATTTGCATGTCTTTGCGTCATTCACGGTGGACAGATTCCAGTGGAGCAGACAAACTAAGGCAGTCTAGGGGAGAAAGACCTAGTGATGGATTTGGGAAAATTATCCAATGAAATCTTATAGATCACAGAACACAGTTTGACTCACTTGCTTTGAGCATATCATCAGAAGGAGCAATAGAGGGGGACACACGTGGGTGAGGGAGACCCCCAGTGAGATGTATTGACACCGGAGCTGCAGTGATGGACTTGAGATGCTGGTGACTGTGTATGAAGAGGATGCAGGACTGGGTAACATTTCATTCCATACATAAGGTCGCTGTGAGTCAGAGTGAACTTCACAACAGCTAACAACAACAAACTGTCAGAAAACAGGATAAGTTACCAAAAATATCCTGGAATGAAAGAGAAAAACTGTACAATTTTCAAAACACTGGAACAGCTTGTTCATTAACAGACTGTGGAGATCTGTCTGTTACTTGAATCCTCTTTGGAATTTTTCTAATGACTTACCCTCTTCAAGTGTGTCCCCTGACTTTTGCCCTTCCAAGCAGTTCTGTGAAGCAGGTAGTAGATTAAATGAGCTAAGAAATCACATAACATTGGAACCATAATTTTATATATGTGTTTTATTTTTTCATCGCTGATTACTTTATCTTTTTATATGATTTTTGTTGTTGTTAAGTGCCATTGAGTTGGGGTACAACCCATAGCAACCCTGTATAGGGTTTTTGAGGAGCAGCTGGTGAGCTAGAACTACCAATCTTGCAGTTCAAACAGCTTTGCAGTCTGGCGCACTAACCCACTGAGCCACACCAGGACTCCTTTTATATGATAGGGTAATACTAATCCACGGTATCATTCTAGAATTTCTAATGGAAGTCAGACTCAGTGAGTATGTTACAGAGTGAAGGAAGGCACAGCCTAAATCCTGACCCTGGAATTTCTTGTCTAAGGAAAGGTATTCAGTGATATTCATAGGTTGATTTCAATAATATCTGCATATCAGAAATGCTCTAAGTCTAAAATATTTATAGTGGTAAAATTCTACATATAAATTAAGGAATCCATATGAAATTGTAAAATTTTCATATGTTTTATTCTAGACTACTAAAGCTGAAGTCCTGGTGTGGCACTGTGGGCTAACATGTCAGACTGCAAAGTTGTTTGAACTGCAAAGTCGGTGGCTCAAGCTCACCAGCTTTTCATTGTAAACCCTATACAGGGTTTCTATGGGTCAGAACCGACTTGATGGCACTTAACAACAACAACAACAAACTTGAACAGTCCTTAAGATTTGTAATTCTATATACATGAATAGAACATAATTAACTTTTGTACTCAAAACTCACTATTGTTGTTTCTTAAAATTTTATAAAAAGTGACTGTAACAGAAAAAAATATCCTGCATGATAAAAATAGAGTAAATTAAAGATCCAATTAATAAGGTATGGTTTAAATGCCAACTTTTGTTTCCATGGTAACAGATTGTTGCTGTTGTTGTTGTCAAGTGCTGACTCATAGCAACCCCCTATAAGGTTACCCAGGAGTGGCTGGTGAATATGAACCACCGACCTTGTGGTCTAGTGCATTATCCCACAGCACCACACCAAGTCCTATTAATTATACTGTGTTTGGATTGAAGCCACACTTAGCATGCTCACAGACTAGGCAGTTCATGGTAAGGGTGACAGTCCTTCACAAGCCGTCACCTGCTTCCCAAGCTACTGCCCTTCTGGCCCCTCACACCCCACCACTTGCAGCCTCTTACAGTGTTCCTTTGACTTAAACAGTCTTTGGTCTTACTGAAACCCATTTTGCTTCACAACAGTCGAGTCTCATGCTGCCTCTCCATGAAGACTTCTGGCACCTCCAATAAAAGGTGCCTCCTGAGTCTCCACAGCAGTTATTCTGGGCCAACAGTGAACAGAGTGGACTCTTGTACCCACTCTCCACTATGACTGCCTCTTGTGTATGCACCTAGGGGTGTGTATGGTTCTTGCTTTCTCAGTCTCCCACTAAAAAAGTATATTATAATGAAGTTCTGGAGGGGTGCCTTAGGATAAGCACTGGGCCACTAACTTCAAGGTTGTTGTTATTAAGTTCCATCGAGTCAGTTCCAACCCACAGTGACCCTATATAGGGTCCTGAGGAGTGGCTGGAAAGCTTGAACTGCTGACCTGGCAGTTCAAACCAACTTTGCAGTCCAGTGCATTAACCCACAGCACCACACCAGGACTCCAAGGACCTCAAGTTTAGCTCCTGGGAAAATCTATTTCAGGGTCATGGGAATCCTGGTGTGACACTGTAGGATAAGCACTTGACCACAAGGTTGGCTTGAATTGCAAGGTTGATGGTTCAAAATTACCAACCACTATTCAGACATGGAGCTCTGGTAGTGTAGTGGCTATGAGCCGGGCTGCTAACCTCAAGGTTGGCAGTTCGAAACTACCAGCCGTTCCACGGGAGACAGATGAGGCTTTCTGCTCCTGTAAAGGTTTACAGCCTTGGAAACCCTGTGCAGGGTCACTATGCATCGGAACCGACTCCACAGTACTTAATGATGACCACGATCGGAAATCATATAAAGCCACAGGGTTGCTATGAGTTGAAACCAACTCAACAGCATTTAACAACAACAATGAGTCAGAACACCACTTGTCTCTCAGTTTTCCCACGTGGTGGTTTGTGTGTTGTTATCATGCTGAAAGTTATGCTGCTGGTGTTTTAAATATCAGTTAGTGTGGTGCTATAGAATAAGCATTTGACCGCAAGATCTGTTTGAACCTCAAGATTGGCAGATCAAACTCACCAGATGCTCCTTGGAAACTCTATATAGGGTCAACATAAGTCTGGGAATTGACTTGATGGCACTTAACAACATAGCAACTGTTCAAGAGCAAAGATGTCAGTTTGAAAATTAGGGTGCGCTTGACCCAAGCTACAATATTTTCAATAGCTTCGTATACAAGTGATAGCTGTACAATGAATAAGGAAGACCATAGAAGAATTGATGAATGTGAGTTATGGTGTTGAGGAAGAATATTAAAAGTACGATGGATTACTAGAAGAACAAACAAATGTGTGTTGAATGCATACAGTCAGAATGCTCCTTAAAGCCAGAATGGCAAGACTTCATCTCTCAGACTTCAGACATATTATCAGGAGGGCCAAGTCTCTGGAGTAGGACATTATGCTAGGCAAAATGGAGGGTCATCACAAAATCAGAAGTCTCCCTTCCCCCGGTGAGATGGATTGGCATAGTGTCAGCAGCCGTAGACTCAAGTTTAACAATGATTGTGAAGATGGCTCAGAATTGGGCAGTATTTCATTTGGTTGTGTATAAGGTCACTATGAGTTAGAACTGACTTAATAGCACCTAACAACAACAAGGTCACTCATGGTGGACAGGTTTCAGCTGAGCTTCCAGATGAAAACAGACTAGGACGAAGGAGAAGCGAACTACTTCTGAATCTTTAGCCACTGAAAGCCTCATGAATAGCAGTGGAATACTGTCAGATAGCACCAGATTATTGAATATTGAAACATTATGAATAGCACCAGAATTCTGTCAGAAATAGTGTCTGAAGAGGAAGGATCAGCGTGGTGACAGAAATTATGCTGGAGATCACAGGATAGAATTGCAAGACCAATGACATTTATTGCAAGTATCTTTTCCAAACAACATAAAGACCACTATAGACATGAACCTCAGCAGATGGAATAAACAGAAATCCAATTGACTGCATTTGTGGAGCGAGACTATGGAAAAGCGTCATATTATCAGCCAAAACAAGGCCAGGGGCAGACTGTGGAATAGACCATCAATTACTCATATGCAAGTTCAGGTTGAAACTGAAGAAAATTAAAACAAGTACATGAGAGTCAATATATGACCTTGACTATATCCCAGCTTTATTTAGAGACCATCTGAAGAACAGATTTGATGCATTAGACACTAATAAGCAAAGGCCAGAAGATTTGTGGGATGACATCAAGAACATCATGCAGGAAGAAAGCAAAAGGTCATTATGAAGACAAGAAAGAAGGAAAAGACCAAACTAGATGTCAGAAGTGACTCTGAAACATGTTCTCCAGTGTAGAGATGCTAAAGTAAATGGGAAAAAAAATGAGGTAAAAGATCTGAACTGAAAATGTCAAAGGGAAGCTCAAGAAGACAAAGTCAAGTATTATGATGAAATATGCAAAGACCTGGAGTTAGAAAACCAAAAGGGAAGAACCCACTCACATTTCTTAAACTGAAAGAACTGAGGAAAAAATTCAAGCCTCAACTTGTAATACTGAAGAAGTCTCTGAACAAAATATTGAATGATGCAGAAAACATTAAAAGAAGATAGGAGCAATTCACAGAATTAGTGTACCAAAAATAAATGGCCAAGGTTCAACCATTTCAAGAGGTAGCATATGATCAAAAGCCAATAGTACTGAAGGAAGAAATCCAAGGTGCACTGAATGCATTGTTAAATAACAACACTGCTGGAATTGATGGAATACAAATTGATATATTTCAACACACCGATGGAGCCTTAGAGGTACTCACTGACCTATGCCACGAAATATGGAAGACATCTACCTGGCCAATTGATTGGAAGAGATCCATATTTGTGCCCATTCTAAGTAGAGTTGACCTAATGAAATGCAGAAATCATCAGACAATATCATTAATATCACATGCAAGTAAATGTTTGCTAAAGGTAATTTTAAAAAGAGCTGCAACAGTACAGTGACAGGGAACTGCCAGAGGTTTATGTCAGATTCAGATTCAGATGTGGAATGAGGGATATAATTGTTGACATCAGATGGATATTAGCTGAAAGTAGAGAATACCAGAAAGATGTTTACCGGTGCTTTATTGACTATGCAAAGCCTTTCGACTGTGTGGATCATGACAAGTTATGAATAACATTGAAGAGAATGGATATTTGAGAACTTTTAATTGTGCTCATAAGGAACCTGTGCATAGTCCAAATGGCAGTGATTCAAACAGAACAAGGGGATACTGAATGGTTTAAAATCAGGAAAGGTGTGTGACAGCATTGCATTATTTCACCATACTTATTCAATCCGTATGCTGAGCAAATAAGCCAAGTTGTTGTTGTTGGTTTTGTTGTTATGTGCCGTGGAGTCAATTCTGACTCATAGCGACCCTACACAGGGTTTCTGAGGCTGTAAATCTTTACGGGAGCAGAAAGCCTCATCTTTCTCCCGCGGAGCAGCTGGTAGTTTTGAACTGCTGACTGAAATATGAATAAGAATGTGGCATCAGGATTGGAGGAAGACTCCAATTCATTAACAACCTTCTACATACCAATGATACAGTCTTGCTTGCTGAGAACAAAGAAGACTTAAATTACTTAATGATGAAGACTAGTGACCACAACCTTCATTATGGATTGTACTTCAATGTAAAGAAAACAAAAATCCTCACTACTTGACCAATAAATAACATGATAAATGGAGAAAAAATTGACGTTGTCAAAACCTTCATTTTGCTTGGATACACAATCAATGCTCATGGAAGCAGCTGTCAAAAAATCAAACAATGTATGTCTGTACAAGACCTCTTTAAAATATTTAAGAGCAAATGTGTCAGTTTGAGAACTAAGGTGTACCTGACCCAAGTCAGGATATTTTCAATATCCTCTTAAACATGTGAAAGACAATGAATAAAGATGGTCGTAGAAGAAGTGATACATTTAAGTTATAATGTTGGAGAAGAATAATGAAATTACCATGGCCTGCCAGAAGAAGAAACAAATCTGTGTTGGAAGAAGTACTGCCAGAATTCTTCATAGAAGCCAGAATCGCAAGATATCCTCTCACATATTTCAGACATATTATCAGGAGGGACCAGTGCTTGGAGAAGGGCATCTTGCTTGGTAAAATGGAGAGTTAGCAAAAAGGTGGAAGACTCCCAATGAGGTGGATTGGCATGATGGTAGCAGTAATGGATTCAAGTGTAACAATAATTATGAGAATGGGCAGTGTTTTGTTCTGTTGTGCATGGGGTCTTTATGAGTCGGAAATGACTCGAAGGCATCTAACAACAATAATATAAAGAAAAACTCTTTGGGGTCTTCAATAACTTTTAAGTGTATAAAAGGGTCTTGCCACCAAAAGGGCTGAAAGTGCTTTTGTGTTGATCAAGATTTACCCCATCATCCCCACACAGCTCCTACTTTCTGTACCAATGGCTGCACCTATCAGAAGGAGACTCAGGTATAGGCATTTTTAGTAGGTTGCATTTCTTAGACATAATCTCAATGTAGTTCTAGGGAATACTTTCCTTAAACATACAGGTTATTGATAGTGTTTATAAACTCAGAGACATGTCCTATTTTGAGTTGCAAATATGACTTCTTACTATATGTAATATTAGGTCAATGTGCTTGAGTTCAATGTATTTGAGCTATCTGTCAATAATGTAACACTTTTCATCATTTCATCTTTACTGGGGCCCAATACTCACTGAAAAAGAGCAGTTTTAAGAGCAGGTAAATTTGAGTGTGAGAAAGATTTATGGGGTCCTGATGAAGATGTCTGCCTGGGTGGGAAGCATGCTCTGCAGATGGGCGATCTGTTCACATTAGAGGTATATAGCTCACACTCCTATTGGAGGTCTGCAGTCATAAAGCCCATCCAGAGAGGAGAGTCCACCTTGGTCTGTGAGCAACACCCCAGTTCCAAAGGGGACAACAAAGGCAGGACACACTGAGGATTTAGACCCAGAGAAATGACAAGAAGGCATTTCTTCAGGAGTCTTGTGAGTTTTCCAGCCCAGGGGGTCCTATATGGCTGGCCTGGGCATCACTGAATTTTTGACAGAGGTATGTTCCCAGAGAGCACAGAAATTTAAGGGCTTTTATGGGGTAGACAGTCTGTAGATTTCACCATTCCATGAACATCAATGCCATCTTGAAGCTTTCTCATCATAGAGATCATCTTGTCTGCTTGTAGCAGGTGATCCCCAGAGAGGTTGTGGGAGAAAGACCTTTTCATCTGGACTTCTCTGTAGACAGAGGTGGAGACTACGGTGGAATGAAATTCATAGAGAACAGGCTGATGCTGGAGATTCAGAGAAGTTGCCGCAGGAGTTTTTATAAGAAGGTGACAGAGAAGAGAAGGAATAGTCACTGTACTAACTTGGTGAGAGAGGCCAGGAGGTATAGTAACAGGTCGCACCCCACAGCCCTTCTTGGTCAGCATGATGACTTTGACATAGGGTGGGGAAATGCTCCCAGAGCAGTCTGGGCAGAGAGGAAGGAAATGTTGGACCATTGCTGCACTTTCCTGACCCAAACTAAAGGCCGTGTGGAAACCTCCCCGCCCTCCTGGCTGTATCTTCTAGGACTTATGAAGCATCATCAGGGGCTGGGAGTGAAGCTTTTCCAGGAAATACATCCAGAGCCACCTGCTGGGGGAGGACGGTGGTACCAATGCCCACTTAGTTTGGTCTAACTGCCCAGTTCCTATACCAGCCCCAACACAAGAGGCTGCGTGGAGCCACCCATGGGCTACCCCACTGCAGGGTCATTGGACCAAGTCAGAGAGATCAAGAAAGGTTTCAGAGAGGACTGTCCTGACATCCTACCCCAGCTGGAAACTTGAACTCATCTTTTCTCCCTGAGACTCAGCACTGGGTGGTGGCTGTGTGTCCTCCCTGGACTATACTCTGCAGAATATCAGAGACAGCAGTAGGTGCCTAGACTGGCCTTGCCAATCTCAGGAGAGAGGTTTGAGAAGGTGGGTTGGCACTGCCAACCCTTCCAAGTCCTCTTTCTTTCTAGGACTTCACACACTCAAGATACACAGCATCCTCAGCCACAGTTTCTCCTGTCACCTGTACCACACACCACACTGACCCTCCGTGAAAGTCAGGGCTTCTAATAAATTTATTTTTCATCTAACCTCACTTATTCCCTTAATTCATGTTGTATCAAATATTTTTCTAGCTAGAGAAACACTTCAGAAAAAAATTTAAGAAAAAAGAGAATGCCTTCTAGAAGGTGACTTATCTTCTTTATTTCAACTTACAAATAGGACGGAGTCCTGGTGTATTACTGCAGTTAATGTGCTGGACTGCAAAGTCAGTTAGAATCACAAAGCTGATGGTTCAAGCCCGCCAACCACTCCTAGGAAACCCTATACAGGGTCGCTATGAGTCGGAACTGACTCGATAGCACTTAACAATAACAACATACATAGGAAAGACAGTTTTAATTGAATTAAACTGCCCAGGAAATAGTCAATAACCGATAGCAGCAATGGGAACCTTGATACATTGGGATGGGACACTTTGAAAGCTGTTGAGGGAACTGAAAGTTTAGGTTTACATGAATACAGATACATGAACATTCACAGCAGAGTGATTCATAATAGCCAGAAAGTGAAAACAATCCAGATTCCCATTACTTTATGAATGAAAAAACAAAATGCAGTCAGTCGATATAATGGAATATTATTTAGCCATAAAGAGGGATGAAGTATTGAGAAAGTATACAACATAAATGAATTTCAAAAATAAAAACAAGTTAGACACAAAAGTCTAAATAGTGTCTGATTTCATTTCTTTGAAGTATCTCGAAAAGGCAAAGCAATAGAAACAGAAAGCAGATGACAGCAGGTGCTAGAGGCTGGTGTAGGGAGTGTGAGGAAAAATGACTGGTGGAGGGCATATTGTTTCTTTTTGGGGTGACGAAAATCTTTTGGAATTAGTGGTGAGGTTGTATATCTTTGTAATTATATTAAGAACCACTCAATTGTACACTTTAGAAGGGTAAATTTTATGCTATGTAAATTACATTTCAATAAAGCAGTTACTTAAAAAGTATGTCATTGACTTAAAACGGGAGTCTCCAGCAAGTCAACCTCTGACCTTAACTTGAATTAAGTCCTCTGCTAGAGCTTCTTCAGTTCTGCTTAATGATTTTGCTGCAAACGGTATCTTTCCTCCTTTCCTAGCAGCCCCCACCAAACTAATCTCAAAATTTCTAGGAAAATAACATCATATGTTGTTAACATTTACTTGAAAGCTTACTATATGGAACTCTATAGGCAGGTATGAGGGCTGGAAAAAGGAAGAAAGAAAGACAGGCTGTGGGCAAGTTAGACAAACTCCAGCCTCCTAGTTGGAAGTGGTCATTCTTCTTATTCAGACACCAAGACAGGCAAGAGTTGAAGCACTGACTCCCTGTAAGTCCCAGTCTTGGGCATTTGTCTCCTCCATGAAGAGTCATGTGTATACTCTCCCATGGCCTAGGTGAGCCCAGGTGTGCCTGCTGCTTCCCACACCACTTCTGCCAACTCACTGGGCACTCTTCAGAGGGCTGAATGAATGTCAATGTGCTGATGCCCAAGGTCTGTGGGAACTAAGGAGAACGTAGTGTAGGTGACAAGAAAAACACATTGCTCCCACGCTGAGTTTATATAAACACCTATATAAAGATGTGGACACTTTAGAATAGTTTGTCCTGAGAGATTGTTGGATTTCATGCAGATAGTTCAGATTTAAACCTTTTATTGTGACAATGTTGATATTGCAAAAACCAAATAGCACACAATACTCTATAAACACCATTAAGCAATATTTTAGTAATATTACTGGATTGATGTAGGTGCCAGTAATGGTGGCCAACATTTATTAAGACTGTCATATATGAACTCAGCAATCCTCATAACAATCAGTTTGGGGAAATCAAACTTCCCTGAGGTCAAACTGTCAGTGAGGCATATCAAATTAGGCATTCAGACACCTGAGTACATTCTCTGTGAGAATATCCTGCAAGTGGCTTATAAACCAAACCAATCCCACTGAAATTGAGTTGAAGTCTCCTGTGGAGCAACTGGTGGGTTTGAACCACCGATCATGTGGTTAAAACCTAATCCCTAAACCACAGTGCTTCCAGGGTTCCTGCATTTATAGATGTGTGGCATTGCTAAATATTTCTAGGCATTGTTGTTGTTGTTAAGTGCATTCGAGTCTGTTTTGACTCGTAACAACACTGTATAGGGTTTCTAAGGAGCAGCTGATGGACTTGAATCTTGTGGTTAGCAGTACATTGCTTATTCTACAGTGCCACACCATTATTTCACTGAATATCAGGAAGAAAAATTTCAAATTGTGGCTAATTGGAGAAACTGGAAAAGGAAATTAGAAATTAAAACACACATCTGAAATAAAACCTTTTGCATTTTTCCTTTAGGTTTAAATCATTGCTAAAAGGGGCTCTGGTAGCGTAGTGGTTACGAATCGTGCTGCTAATCTCAAGGTCAGCAGTTTGAAACTACCAGCTGTTCCTCAGGAGAAAGATGAGGTTTTCTGCTCCCATAAAGATTCGCAGCCTCGGAAACCCTGTACAGGGTCGCTATGAGTCAGAACCGACTCCATGGCACATAACACCCCCACCCCACCCCCACCACCAACGCTTATATAATTAAAATGAAACCAAACCCACTACTATAGAGATCACACATTCTGACTCATAGTGACCCTACAAGCAGACAGCCTCTTCATTCCCTAGCAGAGTGACTGGTGGGTTTGAATCGCCTACCTTTTGGTTAAAAGCCAAATGCTTAACCCACTACACCACCAGGGCTCCTTGTTTATATGAGGGGGGCTTTAAAAAGTTTGTGGAAAATTTTCTTTTCCTTTCAATTCCATTTTTTTTTTTCATGGAATTTTTAAAGTACTCTTGCATGTAAAGCTGGAATACCTCACATTTTTCATGAACTCTGTTAAAAAAAATACAAACAATCCCACTACTATTGCATCGACACATAGCAACATGTATAGGGTTTCCAAGGCTGTAAATCTTTATGGGAGCTGCTGACCTTGTGGTTAGCAGTCCAGTGCTTATCCTACAGTTCCATCAGAGCTCCTCTCTGCCCTATTTGTCATATTACAACATGTTCTTAACCTCACCTCTTGCCTCAAGACTTTGAATGTAAAAATATCAGCTTATACAACTTTGAGTCAATCAAGTTCTTTGTACAGTTCTGTTCTTACTCAGCAGAAAAATCTCTCATTTTCTCTCTTTCACTTACACACACAGTCAAGTGCACAGGAAATACGGAACTCCTGCAGCATGGTGCCATCTGACATTTCTGCAAACAGTACTTGGTCTTTTCTCATGTTCCAGATGGTACTTGTTATTTCAAAGTGTCCCTTGATCTACTCACTAACAAGTGTGGAGGCAGAAACACCCACACTCCTACTCAGAATCTGTCAGCACGCACTTCTAGATAGATACATATGTTTTTTACCAAACATTATTACAAATTGTGCTCAGATACTTAAATTCTGGGGGGCCTCTTTAGCAATTCATTCTATTATCATAGGTTCATGTATCAAGCAGCTTGTCTTCATATATTCTTTCAAGGACCAAAGCTGTTAGTCCTATTTCAATGGTTGATATTGACCTAGGTCAAGTAATTAATGAACTCGGGTAATGGAGTGCTTATGAGTTGGGTTACTAAACCTCAAGGTCAGCAGTTCAAATCTACCAGCCATTCTGTGGGAGAAAGATGAGGCTTTCTGCTCCCATAAATATTTACAGCCTCGGAAACCCTAAGTAGGGTCACTGTGAGTCAAAACTGACTCCACACCACATAACCACCACCACCATCATGCCAAGTTATTAAGAGGAAAACAACAACAAAACACCCTTTACCAAGTTACTGGGTCGAATCTAATTAATAAATCCACCTGACTCACTACCTGGAACCTAGTTAAGGAGAAAAACCTGAGGATGGAAAGATGGGAACCACAGGAACTTTCCAATACCTGGGAGGGAAGCAAGTGTGAGATCCCTCTTCTGGAAATGGCGTTTCAAAGCCTACGTCTCAGCAGAGCCATTTGCCTGGGGTGGGAGGCTTTCATGCCTCCACCCCCAGTAACTGAGGGTACCAGAAGGGAAGGGGTGGCAGTTTACTTCACAGTTATGCACTCTGACAGACCTCCCCTGCTTGCCTCACCACCAGTACTGTCAAGCTAGGCTATGCTGTAGGCTGCCACACTAGAAAGAGAATTTGCTTTGGATACACTCTAAGGTGGGTTTAGCCCACACCTCCTCACCTACACATTGTGTGGTATAGGGTAATCTAACCTAATCTTGTTGAGCTTTAAAGTCCTTATGTGTTAACTGGATAAACTCGTACCTGCTTTGAGAGGTTATTTTGAGGATTACACACAACATATACACTCAGCACAGTGCTGGAATATGATCAACGACAGCTCTTAGTAACCTTACACACTCAACACACACATCACAACTTAACATACAAATGCCACTTACATTCATATTGACTTGTGCATACCATACACCACAAACTCCCCTACACCACATTCACTCACACTCACTCACAAATACTCACACCACAGTCACACATGTACCACACAAACTCCTCTACACCACATTCACTCACACACTCACTCACAAGTACTCACACCACAGTCACACACGTACCACACAAATGTGAATGACCTCCCACCCTATTATTTTGTTGCTGTTTTAACAAATTATTTTTTCAGAGGTTAGGAGTCTAAATTCAGCCTGCAAACTCTGTGGGTAGGCTTTCTTTCTCTGTCAGGTTTTGAGGCATGTCCTTGTCTCTCTTTTTTTCTTTTTTAACTTTTTATTGTGAATTGGATGAATGACGTTTATAGAGCAAATCAGTTCCCATTTTAAAAATTCATCACATTGATTGTAATCCCCACAATGTAACATCACCTATCCCATGTCCTCTCTTTGTTTCCTGTTTCCATTCCTCCATCTTTCCTCACTCTTCTGAACTTTGTCCTTGGGTAAATGCTGCCCTTTTGATCTCAAATGGTTGATTATCTTAAGGCATGTGTACTTCACTAGAGTTAATTGCTCCCCTTATAGGCGTGTCTGTTGCTTGGCTGAAAAACTGAACGGCAGGATTGAGTTCAGTTCCAGACCTGAAGGGTGACTATGGGTCACTGTCTCAGGGTTCACCAGTAAGCCTGAAGTTTTTTAGGATCTTGACTTTTGTTCCACATTTTTTCTCCCTCTCTATTCAGGGCCTTCTAACGTGATCCTTTTCAGAGCAGCTGGTAGTGGTAGTGTCTAGTTCTTCTGGTCTCATTGTCACATGATGCTCACATGGTCCATTAGTCCATTTGACTCAGTGATTTTCTTCATTCTTCTTTCCTTCGGAAAAGGAGAGACCAATAGTTGCACCTTGTTGTTGTTGTTGTTAAGTGCTGTGGAGTTGGTTCTGACTCATAGCAACCCTGCATAGGGTTTCCAAGGAGTGACTGGTGAGCTTGAACCACCAACCTTGCAGTTCAAATGGCTTTGCAGTCTGGCGCATTAACACGCAGCGCCACACCTTAGATGGTTGCTTTTATGAGTTATTACACTCATCAAAATAGGATGTAGGACCTTGGTGTCCTTCCAGACCATGGTCCTGAGCCCCCACGTCCAGTAACTCATTCTCACAAGGTATTTGGTTATGCCTAAGAAGAAGCTCTGGTAGCATAGTGGGTTACAAGGTGGGCTGCTAACCACAAGGTCAGCAGTTAGAATCTACCAGGTGCTCCACGGGAGAAAGATGAGACTTTCTGCTCCCGTAAAGATTTACAGCCTTGGAAACTATACAGGGTCACTATGAGCTGAAACAGATTCAGTGGCACACAACTACCACTAAGTAGTTTTCATAACTTTGTCCTCTGAATGGTTCACCACATTCATGGATATATTTGCAGCAAGGGTAATTACCCATATAAAAACATCCTCGGTCACATCTACATATATTTGTGCACCTACTCCCATTTTCCCTCCTACACTTTTCAGTCTGCATGTCTATCCACGAATCTACTTGTAGATTACTGTTAGTGTCAGATTGTGTATAAAACAACAAATACTTTTAACTCTTGCCCTCCTCCCAGTGTCTTCCTCTGCCCTCATCATTTTTTGCTGATCTCCCTCCTCCTGTATGTTGTTTTCTCCTTCACCCAGGTTAAAACATATCTACCCTCTAGCATAGTGGTTACGAATTGGTCTGCGAACTGCAAGGTCAGCAGTTCGAAACTACCAGTTGCTCCATGGGAGAAAGATAAGGCTTTCTGCTCCCGTAAAGATTTACAGCCTCGAAAACCCTGTTCAGGATCGCTATGGGTCAGAACTGACTTGACGGCACTTAACAACAACAACAACAACCCTCTAGCATACAGGCATATAGTTAATTGCAGATCTTTATTAATTGCATTACTAATTGTACACTGCAACATCACCTTTCTGAATGAGCTTCCTCTTTAGATATCTGTCTGAAAAGTTAAAAAGTTTTAAAACTACTACTACTGTTATTTTAAGGAGCCTTGGTAGCATTGTTGTTGTTGTTGTTAAATGCCGTCGAGTTGGTTCCGACCCATAGTGACCCCGTACGGGGTTTCCGAGGCTGTAAATCTTTACGGGAGCAGAACGCCTCATCTTTCTCCCGCGGAGCTGCTGGTAGTTTCGAACTGCTGGCCTTAAGGTTCGCAGCCCGATTTGTAACCACTACGCTACCAGAGTGGATGATATGTTTCGCTGCTAATCCCAGGACAGCAGTTCAAATACACCAGCTGAACTGCTGACCTTGCAGTTACCAGCCCAACTTGTAATACACTATGCGACCAGGGCTTCTTAATATATTATAGAGAGACTCCTTTAAAAAGTCTTAAACAGGACAAAGATAAATCATCTGGATGAGGGAGATTATCAGCATGAGGCCATAATGATCTTCAAAGGATTCATGGCCATGTGACTTGGTTATAAACCAAACCAAGTCAAGCCAGCTGCCATAGAATCGATTCTGACTCGTTGTTATTGTTAAGTGCTGTCGAGTTAGTGCCAACTCATAGCAACCCTATACAGGGTTTCTGAAGATTAACTGGGGGGTTTAAACCGTTGACAAACTGACCTTGTAGTTCAGTGCATTATCTTGCAGCGCAATATCAAGACTCCTACCTGTACAAGGTTTCTAAGGCTGTAAATCTTTATGGGAGCAGAAAGTCTCATCTTTCTCCAGTAGAGAGGTTGGTGGGTTTGAACTGATCTTGTGGTTAGTTGTTGTTGTTGTTAGGTGCCATTGAGTTGGTACCGACTAGTGCTGTGCTTATTCTTGCAATTCTCCTTTACTACTCTTGTCTTTCTCTTTCCGTTTCATTTGTAAAAACAAGGCAATAAAGTTTTGCATCAATTCTAGTTTGGGTTTCGATTGTTCAGTTCATAAAAGAGCCAAAGAGAGGAGGAAGGCAGAAGAACCACTATTTCTTTGACACTTGATGGTGAAAAAAAGCACTTTTATGTACATTAACTCATAAATTATGCTAACAACTTTGAAAGCCAGCTACTTGATTTATCTTGATCGAGAACAAAGATTTGGAACGACCACATTGGGATTAGTAGCAATCAACCCACAAACTAACATATGACCCAGATCTATTGAATAGAAGTCAATGCACTTCCTGCTGAATCACAGCTGTCTCTTCTCACTGACTCTCCAGGAAGATTTTGTTTTTTAATCATCAAGTTACCTTGCATAAGCCTGGCCTACATAGTCAAATAAATCCTACTTAACTTGGCTCTACTTTGTCTCTTGGTTGCAAGGAGTAGGTAGTGAGAGAGGAAGACCAAAAGCTCTTTTAAGATTTCTGTCAAAATGTTTGTTTTTTTTCTGGCTATGAAAATATTTGATCATTTTGTTTGGATTAAGATTTCATCATTTATCAATCAGATATTTATTAAGCAATATGATAACTGCCATGGAGTATATAAGGATTTCTGGTGTGGCACTGTAGGATAAATACTGCACTATCCATGAGCTCGTCAGTTCAAACCTACCAGCAGCACTTTGGAAACCCTCTACAGGGTCACTGTGAATCAGAACTGACTCAACAGCACTAACAACAACATTGGAGATCTTGAAGAAAAGTAACCCCTGGTCCCTGGGTGGAGGCTTCTTTGTGGCTAAAGGAAAATACTGGAGAAATAAGTTTTTAAATGAATTTTCAATGTGCAATGTAAAAGTTAAGTTCCTTCTACCCAAAATGCTCCCTCATGTGCATCAGCCTGCAGTCTCTACCTGGGAGAATTCCTTCTTAGGGACACCTTGCCACTACCCAGAGTAGATGCAAGGATATCCACTCTATACAGCAAAATATCACTTTATTACTGTTTCAAAAATATTTCCTTTATATGGTAAACTCCTGAAACACTGAAACTATGGCTTATCTTTTTTTTTTTAATTGTGAATTGAGTGAAAGTTTACAGGGCAGATCATCAATTTTACATTTAACAAATCATATACTTTGTTTCATTACAATGATTATAATCTACCATCAGTTAACCGCATTTCTCTCTATTCATTTTAATTCTTTTTTTTTTAACACTTAGTCATATGTAAAATTTACACCACCAAAGGGCACATTCTGCAAGCCGGCCACCTGACCACCAGCTCTCAGTCCCTTTCTTTCAATGAATCTAGAGTCCTCAGCTGCTCCCTCTCTCAATGTCCCCAACTCTGCCTTCATCTCTGGTATGGCTGCTTCTCTGGATAAGGTCCTGTATTTCACTTGTACTCTTCTCCCTTGATGGTCCTAGGGTCTTCTGTATCTGGACTGTAAGATTAACCACTCCCCGTTTTTGTTACAAAACTTCTACCTTTACAATTGTGATGGTTGCAATAAGAATCCTAAGAATCTTATCCCCATCTCTTTTTACCAGACCATCTATACAAGATGAAAACTATTCAGTGGGGACTCTATCTTCCCCTGCACCCCTTAAACTAAACTCCCGTTTGAAATCTTGTAAGCCAGTCAGTCACTCCAAACCTTTATTGCACCCTCATTTTAGGTAGCCAATGTCTAAGGTGAACTATGGCTTATCTTGTGCCCACCCTAAGGTGCTGTGTTAGTGAATGAATAAGTGAAAAGGTAGAAAAATATGAAGACTAGAGTAAAAGCAGAAATTCTTTATCTGATTGACAATCTGAGTTTATTTTTATTGAATATTGGTAAGGAGCTCTGGTAGCATTGTGGTTATGAGTCGGGCTGCTAACCTCAAAGTCAGCAGTTTGAAACTACCAGCTGTTCTGTAGAAGAAAGATGAGGCTTTCTGCTCCTGTAAAGATCTGCAGCCTCGGAAACCCTATATGGGGTTGCTATGAGTTGGAACCGATTCCACGGTATATAACCACCCCTACCACATTGGTAAGTGTACTCTAAAACTTTTAAATACCTTTGACTTCAGTATCTGACAGGTACTTTTTATGAGCAACTCTTTAGACAGTAAGCTAGGCAATGGTTAATGCTTGGCCCACATCATTCAAATAAAACCTTTCAGGTGGTTTGTGGCTTTTACTCCTCTTCCTTCCTGTGACAAGCAGTGGTTCCCCAGCCTTTCTTTAATCTGTTGTTTTTCCTTTGTCTGCTTTGATCAATGTCTTGACTTTCATTATTACTGATATGCATATTAAACAAGGAAATGTAAAATAAATGTTCATATCTTAGGATTTTTCATTGAAAGATAAAAGTAATAAATGATACAGAGGGACACCCTTTTAATAGATTTATTTTTGGCATGTTTCCCCAAATAGGCTTAAAGGTCAAGGTTAAATAACCCACTCCTCACTTATTGACACAGTGCAGTCCAAACCAAGTAATTATAAAAAATTCAGTATGCAAACTTTATATGGAAAGGAAAGAAACTTTGGATTAACAAGCACTGCTTGAGAAGAATAACAACGTTGGAAGTCTCTTACTCACCAATCTCAAAATTTACTACACAGCTACAGAAATCAAACCAACCTAGTACGGGTACAACAAAAGATACATAGATCAGTAGAACAGAATTGAGAATCCAGAAATAAATCCATTCACATATATCCAACTAATATTTGACAAAGGGTAAAAACACATTAAATAGGGGAGAGATAGTCTCTTCAACAAATGGTGCTGGCAAAACTGGAAATTCATTTGCACAACAATGAAACAGGATCCATATCTCACACCATATAAAAAAACAAACTCAACAAGAATTAAAGACCTAAATGTAAAACTTAGAACTATAAAGATCAACAATGAAAAAATAGGGACAGACTTTGGGGCTCTAATACATGGCATAAATACACTATCAAAAATTACAAAATACACACAAACAATAGAAGACACAATAGATGACTGGCACTTCCTAAGAATTAGAAAATTGTGCTCATCAAAAGATTTCACCAAAAGAGTTAAAAGGGAGCCCACAGACTGGGAAAACCTTTTTGCAATGATATATCAGATAAGGGATTAATATCTAAAATTTATAGAAAACTACAACACTTCTACAAGAAAAAAAATGTCAATTTAAAAATGGGCAGAGAAGAACAAACAAATTGGGGAATCAGGCGGACATGTAATAAAGAGCTC
>NW_006408554.1:20605326-20636052 GCF_000296735.1 Chrysochloris asiatica | reverse complement strand
GAAGACATTCAGGTGAAGAAATCTTCACCATAATTAGCCATTAAAAAAAGCAAATCAAAACAACAATGATATATCATCTCACACCAGCATTAATAGCAAAATTAAGAAAAAATAATGAAACAGAAAACAACAAATGCTGGTAAGGGTGTAGAGTGACTGACTGGGACCCTCCTATATTGCTGGTGAGACTGTAAAATGGTTCAACCATTCTGGAAAATAATATGGTGCTTCCTCAGAAAGTTGGATAAATAAACATCGTATGACCCAACAATCTTTCTACTTCATATATGATGGCGGTGGCTGTGTGCCGTGGAGTCGGTTCCAATTCATAGCAACCCTGTACAGGGTTTCCAAGGCTGTAAATCTTTACGGGAGCAGGACGCTTCATCTTTCTCCCAAGGAACAGCTGGTAGTTTTGAACTGCTGACCTTGCGGTTCGCAGCCTGATTCGTAACCCCTACACTACCAGACTTCCTACTTCATATATAGCCACAAGAAATATGAACCAGGACATGAGTAGATATGTGCATGCTGATGTTCACTGCAGCACTATTCACGATAGCAAAAAGATGGAGACAGCCTAAGTACCCATCAATGGGAGACTGGATAAACAAACTTTGGTACATACCCACCATGGAATACTATGCAAAGCTGAAGAATAACGAACTTCTGTTAAACACCTCATAACATGGAAGAACTTGGACCATATTATGCTGAGTGAAATTAGCAATCACAAAAGGACAAATATTGTATGAGACCATTATTGTTAAAACTTAAGAAAAGGTATCCATAAAAGAGATATTCTTTGATGGCTATCAGGGGTGGGAAGGAAGGGAGACTAATTCAATAGCTGGAGAGTAGACACATGTTAGTTTGGGTGACAGGGAGGGCAATGTACAGGAAGTGGGACAGCAATATACTTGAAGAGGGAGAGTGATAGAAGAATGAAGAAGATAGGTGAAGACACAGGGAGTCATTCATGGGCTAAAGAGGATAGGGAAATAGTGATAAATACATAACTTTGGAACACTAGTGTCTATGTATAGACACATGGACTGAGTCAGGCTGGTTGGGTAAGGGAGGCAGACTTGTTTCTGCAAACATAACTATGAAAGTGGTGGAGAATACAGTGGACAAAATGAAAACTTTGTAGATATTATCAAACATCTTGGGGTCTAGGGGTTCAGGATCATAGTCTCAGGGGACACTATGGTCGACTGTTTTAACATAGTCCATGAGGACAGTGTTCTACATACTACTTTGATGAGTAGCATTTGAGATTTTAAACACTCGTGAGCGGCCATCTAACATACAGCTATTGGTCTTTCCATGTGCAGAAGACAGAAGAGTGATAAGAATCAAAGTGATTTGTTATCAATTAGTCCAATGGAATAATGGAACACATGAACATCCATCTCTATGACTCTGAGACCAGAAGTAGACACTTCCCAAATACCACTACCAACTGCTTTGAAAGGAATCTCATTAGAAGATCCTGGGTAGAGTGGGACAACATGTGGAACAAAACTCAAAATTGTAAAAAAAAAAAAAAAAAAAAAAAGCCTAGGCTTATTAATCAGAAACAGAAAGAGACTGGAGGAACCTATCTGAAACCTACATTTCAGGTCTGGAAAGGAACTCACCTTCATGATCCAATTTTCAGCCAAGCAGCAGTTAGATATATAGGGAGACAACAACACTAGTATGGTATGCTCACCCTGGAATAGTCAAAACCAAAAGGGCAATATTCACTCTTAGGACAAAGTTGAGAAGGTATGGGAATGTGGGTGAAATGGAAATAAGAACTACAGAGAGGAATCAGGATTCCTCCTTGTTGCTTGGAGGGGATTGCAATCATTGAGAGGAAACAAAGTGTATGATTTGTTGAATGTAAAACTGATGAATTTGTCTGTAAACCTTCACTAAATTCACACAAAAAAGTTAAAAAAAGAAAAAAATTCAGTGCTGTGCAAAAATGGAGGATGACCGCTTCATATCACAAAATGGACAAGGGCTACATCATTATATCAACTTACAAATTTCTTCATTACATAAATGCCAAACCATTGAGAATCGTAGCCCAGCCATAGGAACACATAACCTTAATCATCCTAGCCAGAATTACTCTCACTTCACGCCTCAGAGACTGTTACTGCCAGTTGTCACTCACTGTGGAAAATAATCCAATAGTGTATTTTTCAGGATTGTTGAAAATGTGAAATGTTGGATTATTGAGTTTATAAGTGAAGAGTAGGTGTAAATACTATTATCTTCTGAGCCCCTATTTCCTATTTTGTCTCTTTCAAATTTTGTAAAATTATGCCCCAAAGTTCCATTTATAAACAATTTTTTCTCTGCCTGGACTTAATGAAATGTATAGTTATTTTCATAACTCAATGTAAGCACTTTCTAGGTTAATGGTTCAATTTTCTTTTCTTTTTAAAAAATAGGAATGAGTATGTCAGAACATTTCTTTTCATAGTTTTGTTTTTTTTAAATTGTGGTAAATATATATGTAACAAAACATTTGCTATTTCAACATCCTTCACATGTATGAGTCAGTGACATTATATTTATCATGTTGTTCAGCCATCATCAATACACATATCTAAATTTTTCATCTGCTAGATTTACAGCCTTGGAAACCCTGTACAGGGTTGCTATGAGTCGGAATCGACTCCACGGCACATAACAACAACAACAACAGTTGTTCAATGTTCCCCAAAGCAAAGAATTCACATTTTCTTCTCCATTCCCATTTGCTCCTGGTAATCACTAATAAACGTTGATTTCTATATGATTGCCTATTCTAAGTAAATGGAGCAAATTTGTCACAAAAATTGGTCAGGTTTTTAAATACCAGCAATGAGCAATCTGAAAAGAAAGTTAAGGGAACAACTCGATTTAGAATGACATCTAAAAGAATAAAACACCTAAGAATAAATTTCACCAAGGAAATGAAAAACTTGTGAACTGAAACTATGAAACATTAGTAAAATAGATTAAAGAATTAAATAAATGAAAGAGGTCCCTAGGTGACTTAGACTGTGCTTTACTGAAAGCTAAAGGTTGGTGGTCCAAACTTTTCACACAGCACGCAGAAGTAAAAGGCCTGACCATGTTTCTGTAAGATTTATTAGATGCCATAGAGTCAGTTTTGACTCCTTCCGACTCCATGCACAACACAAGGAAACACTGCTCAGTCCTGTGCCATCCTCATAATTGTTAATACTCTTGACCCCATTTCTATAGTTTAAACCCATTTCTATAATAGTCACAGATTCTTCCACATCTCCTAATGTCATATTTAAATGTTGATCATAAGCATGTAATCTTCTTCGAAGCTCTCTGTCATTTCACATAAACACGCTCATTCAGGCTGAGCCTGATAAAGACCCAGAGGCTCCTCTACGGCATTGGTAGTTTGTTGCTGGTCCATGTATTCTGCCAAGTTTCAAACCCTGCGCCCTTTGGGAATTCATTTATACTTATTATACAAACCCTTTGTTTGCCTCTTTATCTCTTCTTTTGAAGGTGTTTACTTTCTTCTGATATATCTGTGTTTGCACAGGACTGACATTTTGAAGATGATGTCCAATGTGGTTTAATAGTATCCCTTTGAATGTTATTGGTGTTGTTTCCATAGTCTTCTGGCTGGGACACATACATTCTTTCTTCCTTTAAAATGTATTTTTATTAAAAAATTAAATTACTGGAGACTCAAGATTATTTAGCTGCTGCTGCAAGTGAAGAAAGTGAAGCTTGGGTGCATGATATTGTTCAAGTTACCTTAGTTCTGCACATCTGTTTCTTATTCTGATAAAATGAGAAAATAGGTCTATATAAATTAGAAAAAGATAAAAATGTAATACTTTTCTGATTCCCTCTGTTCATTATTTTTATGCAACATGGAAAATTATTTTAACCAGATTAAACAATATGAATATTTAAAGACCTCATTGTATCAAAATTAATTAATGACATTAAGTCAAAGCAATCACATATATAAGGGAGTGAATAAGCATTTTATGCATTAAATAAAAAAACACAACAAACCAAACCCCTTGGTGAGAAGTCAATTCCAACTCACAGTGACTCTATAGGACCGAGGAGAAGTGTCCCATAGAGTTAGTTCCAAGGCTGTAATCTTCACAGAAGCTGACTGCTATAGCTTTCGCCTGCGGAGTGGCTAGTAAGTTCAAACTGCTCATCTTTTGGTTTGCAGCCATGTGCTTTAATCACTGCAGTACGAGTACTCTTTTTAAAGGTTCCATTGCTGTGATTAAATGCCATCGAGTCGGTTCCAACAAGTTGATCCTACTCAGAGCAAACTTGCATAGGGTTTCTGAGGAGTGGCTGGTGGGTTTGAACCACTAAGCTTCCAGTTGGCAGTCCAGTGCTTATTCTACAGTGCCACTTCAGGACTCCATTTAAAGCCTTGTTGTTGTTGTTGTTAAGTGCCGTCAAGTTGATTCTGACCCATAGTGACCCTGTATAGGGTTTCCGAGAAGCAGCTGGTGAGCTTGAACCACTGACCTTGCAGTTCAAACGGCTTTGCAGTCTGGCACATTAACCCACAGTGCCACACCAGGACTCCATTTAAAGCCTTGTTGTTGTTGTTAAGTGCTGTCAAGTTGATTCTGACCCATAGCGACTCTGTACAGGGTTTCCCAGGAGCAGCTGCTGAGCTTGAACCACTGACCTTGCAGTTCAAATGGCTTTGCAGTTTAAAGCCTTAGAGAGTTATTAATTCTAATTACGATTTATGTGACTTGGGGTCTAAGAACTCAGGTTTTCAAAAATATTTTTCCTCTAAAAGAAAAATAAAAACCATGATCTCTTTTAGTCTTTGGTTTGTTGTTGTTAAGTGCTGTCCAGTAGGCTGTAACTCATAGCAACCCTACATAGGGTTTCTGAGTAGCTTATGAGTTTGAACCACTGACTTTGTAGTTCATTGCTTATCCTATAGCACCATGCCAAGATTCCAGAGTCACTAATAAAAATACTTGTCAATCCGCAATAGTCATGAAGATACTCAGAAGTAAACAATAATTAGAATAGACTCTATTCTCCTAAAAAGGAACTATTCTAAAGAAAATATTTTGTAGAACTTGCTTTACCTTCCAAAATGTTCTATGATTAAAAAAAAAATAAGAATATAGATGTTTGGAGACCATTATTTTAGTATAAACTTTACAGAGATGATTTAATTATGTTTATTATGAATAATCAAAGATATATATTATCATATCTAGCAAACAGATGGCAGGTTTGCAAGTTTATCCATAAGAACATTGTTTTAAACACCAGGCTTACTGTTTGTTTTAAGGAAAACTTGTTCAAATAGAGAAAGCAAAGCTAAAACAGCCTACCTGACTATACCCTGAAAGAGAAAAAACAACCTCAAGTGGTAAAGTGCCTTCAAGGTCATTTTGCCCAGCCCTTCCCTTTACTTTCAGATCAATCAGAGGCCAGACCTACTAGTATCTGCAGCAGAACCAGAACCATCATTCATGTCTCCCAGTTCCAAGTTTAAGATTCTTTCTACTATATTACTCAATGTAATACATCATCTGATTTACTTCTGCTTATAGTGTCTGGTAGTGTAGTGGTTATGAGTCAGGCTACTAACCTCAAGGTCAGCAGTTTGAACCTACCAGATCTTCCGCAGGAGAAAGATGAGGCTTTCTGCTCCTGTAAAGATTTACAGCCTCAGAAACCCTGTATAGGGTCGCTATGAGTCGGAACCAACTCCACGGCACATCACCACCATCATAGTGTCAGTGGGTCCTCAAATTAGAGAACACTGTGGCATCAGGAGAAGACAAGGCTTTCTGCTCCTATAATGATTTACAGCGTTGGAAACCCTATGAGTCAGAATCAACTCCACAGACGATTTGGTTTAGAATGCAGCAATATAAAGGCCATGTGAACAGCACATGAGAAAATCTGTAAAAGATAATATGAAGAGAAAACTAATCAGAACACAAAAACCCATGCACAATTATCGCCAAACCAAACCTGTAACCCTCAAGTTAATTCTGACTCACAGAAATCCTGCGAAGGGGGTACAATCTTGAAAACAGCTGCTTTCTTTAACTTTTTATTCTTTCTCTTAACTGTTTTACTGTTGTTTGCACTTCTCCATGTCCTTGCTATATATAAATACATGAAGAGAAAATAACAAAAACAACTTACCTTAAAGGACAACAGAAAGATTAAATTTTGGCTTAGTGATAGGGAACAAATGGTAGACAACAGTTGGCCTAAAGAGAAAATAAAATTTACAGGGAAAATGCAAATCCTATTTCAAATCGTCTTAAAAGAGTTTTAAAAAATAGAGTGGTGCTTATGTTTGTTGTTGTTAGGTGCTGTCAAGTTGGCTCCAACTCATAGTGACCCTGTGTACAACAGAATGACTCTGCCCGGTCCTGTGCCAACCTCAAAATTGTTACGCTTGAGCCCATTGCTGCTGCCACTGTGCCAATCCATCTGAGAGGATGGGGGGAGGGGGTCTTCCTCTTTTTCACTGACCCTCCACTATGCCAAGCATGATATCTTTCTCCAGAGACTGGTCCCCCCTGATACTATGTCCAAAGTTTGAAGTCTGAAGAGTATTCTAGCTGCACTTTCTTCCAACACAGATTTGTTTGTTCTTAAGACAGTCCATTGGCACTTTTGATATTCTTCTCCAACACTGTAACACAAATGCATCAATTCTCCTACAACTTCCTTATTCATTGTTCAACTTTCACATACCATGACTTGGTTGACACACCTTAGTCCTCAAACTGATATCTTTGCTCTTGAACACTTTCAAGAGGTATTGTGCAGCAGATTTGCCTAATGCAATAACATGGTTTGATTTATTTCTGCTTCTTAAAGAATCATTGATCTCAAGATTTAGTACACTCTTTTCAAGTGAAAATTACTCTCTAGAAATTTAGGTAAACCCACCTGGAACAATTTTGTTTTTCATAATCATGAAAATATTCTTAAGCATGTCCCCTAAACCAAGTTTTCTAAGCAGAGCAATTAAAAAAAAGATTCTGGACCTCAAACTCAAAGGAGTTGTGGTTCTTTAAAAGGGTAGCCCTTTTGAAAAAAGAATCAAAGGAAGGAAATTACTGCTGGTTTCTTACCCAAGGAGCACTCTCACCACTACATGCTTCCTGTTAAAAGAACATTCGCAATGACTCTCCAACAAATAAGACAGTCCAACAGGTAGAATTTAGGTGATTCCTGACGGTTCCCTTTTAAGTTATTTTGGTTTGCAAGGCCTGTACCCTTAACATGTGAGTCCTATAGCTCTCCACTGACTGCCCAACTCATACCCAGGGTGGACCTTAGGCTGTGACCTTGGGTAAGACATTTACCATCTATAAAATGGGCATGAGAACAGAACAGTCACTCAAAGGGCTTTTGTGAGAACTAAGTGGCACAATTTCAGTAACATGTACTATGCAGAAAATGTTCTGTGGACAATTAACCACAAACGCTCACACTCTTGCCATCTTCATGAAGTGTGCTCACAGTCTTGCCTAATGCACATCCTCCTAGAGCTCAGTGAGAAGTCTGAAGATCTAGAGAGCCACCACCTGCACAGGGACACAGGTCTTGGGACCAGGATCCCACTTTCCCAGTTAAACATGCACTCCAGGAATCACAGCTTGCCAAGTACAAATCTACAAATCCAAATCTTGTTTGAGAAAAATTCTAAGATGAATCCAAGAAAACCCCTAATGTTCATGCCATAAATCTTTCACATGTCTATTTTGTGCCAGGCATTCTGCCGTGAACAGGAAGCACAAAGTTCATCAGGAGGCAGTCACCGCCCACACAAAGCCCACATATCGGCACACAATGCTGACCGTGCACCCAACATTAAACACCTCCTGACTGTCTATGAGCTAGGTATCTGCAGGTAATGGGGTACCGCCACAAAGAAGACATGTTCCTTCCTAATTAAGCAGCACAGTACCACCCCAGGCAGCTGGGCCCACAGGACAAGTAAGCAAAGCAGGAGGGGGCAGTTCTGTAATGCTTCACCAGGCACTTAATACTAGCTAGTATTGATGTTTGCACATGATTTACTCAAAAAAGGTCATCTCATCTCTAGAATGCCACTCTCATTTTTATATTGTTGAGTTGTTAAGTGCCATGGAGTCAGTTCCGACTCACAGTAACCTTATATAGAGTTTGTGAGAAGTGGCGGGTGGGTTTGAACCACTAGACTTGTGGTTAGCAGTCCTGTGCTTACCCTAAAGTACCACCCCAGGACTCCATTATAATATGCTTTTTTAGTGGGAGACTGAGAAAGCGAGAGGCACACGCAGCTGGGTGCATGCATGAGAAGGTGCCATGGTGGAGAGTGGGTACAAGGGGCCTGTCTACTGCTGGTTCAGAGAAACTGCTGTGGAGAGTCAGAAGGCAGCTCCTGATGGAGGTGCCAGGAGCCTTCACGGAGATGCAGCATGAGTTTGGACTGTGAAGGAAAGTGAGTTTCAATAAGGCCAAAGTGCAAAGCAAAGGAGTGGAAGTTTAATAAGGATGTTTGTTGTATAGGCTACAAGCCGTGGGGAGTGAGGGGCCAGAAGGGCAGTGCCTGGGGAATCAGCTGATGGCTTGTGGAGGAATGTCACTCTCACCATCGACTGGTTAGTCTGTGAGCATGTTAAAGTGTGTCTTCTGGTATGAAACAGATGTTCCACCCAAACACAGTATAATTAACAGGACTTAATCTGTTAGCATAGAAACAAAAATTGGCATTTAAACCATAACTTATTAATTGGATCTTCAATTTTTTCTTTCTTTATCATGCAGTATATTTTTCTTGTATACACATACACAGTCACTTTTTTTTTTAAGTGTATTTTAGACACAATAACAATAGTGACTTTTTAGAACTAGGGTTAATTACAATCTATATATGTATACAGAATTATATATCTTTAGGATTGGCTGACCTTAGTAATCTAGTGTGTAACATATGTTAACTTCACAATTTCATATGGATTCCTTAACTTATATGTAGGAATTTACCACTGCAAATATTTTAGAATTTGAACATTCCTGATCGGCAGGTATTGTTTACGGAACTACCTTTTCTTAGACAAGAAATTCCAGGGTCAGGGCTTGAGCTGTGCCATCACTCTCTAACATACTCACTGAGTCTGACTTCCATTAGAAATTCTAGAATGTTCCTGTGGATAGTATTATCCTATCATATACAAATATATCATAATCAGTGATGAAAAATAAAGTTCATATATAGAATTATGGTTCCAATGTAAGGCAACTTCTCATCTTGTTTGACCTACTATCAGCGTCACAGGACTGCTTGGGAGGACAAAAGTCAGGGGACACACTTGAAGAGGGTAAGTCACTAGACAAGTTCCAAGGAACTCTCTGGAGAGGATTCAAGCAACAGACAGATCTCCACAGTATGTTAATGAACAAGCTGTTTCAGTGTTTTGAAACTTGTACAGTTTTTCTCTTTCATTCCAGGATATTTTTGGTAACTTATCCTGTTTTCTGACAGTTTGTTGTTGTTAGCTGTTGTGAAGTTGACTCTGACTCATGGCGACCTTATGTACAGAATGAAATGTTGCCCAGTCCTGCATCCTCTTCATATACTGTCACCAGCATCTCAACTCTATCACTGCAGCTCCAGGGTCAATACATCTCACTGGGGGTCTCCCTCACCCACGTGTGTCCCCCTCTATTGCTCCTTCTGATGATGTATTCAAAGCAGGTGAGTCAGACAAAGTTCTGTGATCTATAAATAGGCTAATTTTCCCAAATCCATCACTAGGCCTTTCTCCCTAGACTGTCTTAGTCTGTCTGTTCTACTGGAACCTGTCCACTGTGAGTGACCTAGAACTCTGAAATCATCAACCTGCTTCAAAGTCGTTGCTAAACAGCTGTTATATAGGAATACTTTTGCCACTATAAATGCAGACCAGATGAAATCAGGTAATCCATATCTAAAAGAGTAAATGACTTATCCCAAAACATACAAATATCTTCCAAATGGCAAAGAAGTTAATTTCTATATTAGATATTGGGATGATACAATTATTCATTTCAGTTTGAATTTTGAGAAGTAAAATTATCCCTAGAAGTGAATTTTGTTAAAGTTTATGAGAGTTGCTATGAAACATGATCATATGAAAAATAAGGACAGTTCTGTATTTACTGGGCCATGGATATCCATCCATGTGACAATGGATGACATCATTAATAGGCAATTATAACACCCAGCATTCCAAAATGGTTTAATAATTTGTTTTGAAGAGCTTTAAGTTTAACAAAAGAATGAAAAGTAAATCTAGATATTTATTTGTATTGTTAAAATGCCGAAATGAAATGAAATGATCAAATAATGAAATTAATTCCAACTCGATAAAAGCATCAAATATTTAATCACCAACTCAGAAATGAAGTTGGTTCTGAATGTTTATTTACAAATGAATTATTTGAAGCAGTGAACTTTTCCACTTCCTATGAAATGTTGTAGCTAGTAGGTAAGCTTCCAGAGGAAGTTAACTATTAGGTATATTTAAGGAGCTCTGATAGCTTAGTGGTTACAAGTCGGGCTGCTAACCTCAAGGTCAGCAGTCCCAAACTACCAGCTATTCCACAGGAGAAAAGTGAGGCTTTCTGTTCCGGTAAAGATTTATAGCCTCAGAAACCCTATACAGGGTTGCTATGAGTCAGAACTGACTCCACGACACATAACCACCACCACCATTAGGTATATTTATAGTTGTGCAGTATGGTGGTAAAAGCACCTATACTATGAAGCACCTATACTCTGTAGAGTCAAAGGTCCCGCTCTGTGCTTTACTAGCATGTTTTCCACAATATACACTCAAGAAAAACCTTCCATGAATGGGTCTAACTCTTATCTGTAACATGGTTGAAAACTTGGTAGCTAGAGAAATACTGCTTTTTTTTGTGATCAGGAAAAGCCCATCATGTTGTTGGCCTGACTCTGATGGTAGCTCAGGTGTGTGGTGTTAGAGCCAAGGAACAATTCTGGTAGAATTAATGTGAACTTAGGGAAAGCATATCATTTTTTTCAAATCTATAGTTAGCCTTTTCAGATGTTTATGATTCTAAAATTGTTTACAATAAATATGTAGCACTAATGACACTATGGCTTAATGCGCTGGACTGCAAAGTCAGTTTGAACTGCAAAATCAGTGGTACAAGCTCACCAGCTGCTCCTTGGAAACCATATTCAGGGTTGCTATGGGTCGGAGCCAAAGTGATGAGGTTCAACTTTAATATGGATAAATTTCATGTAACCCAATTAAGCTTTCTCATGTCTAGCTATGATTTCCAAATACCTGGGGAACTTCCCCATACCCCACCAAAAACATAAATGCTATATTGATAGTACGTTATCATATAACCACTTTTATTTTGCTGCAAGCAAATGGAAGCATTTATAACAAGACACATATTTCTGGGTCAGTAATATGTCCTTGTTTCAACCCACAGCATTACAGGGGACCTATCTGTGAAGTTTTATCTTTTCTAGGAACATAGGTGCAGGGTTGCATTTGTCAAATACGCCTCAGTGTGTCTGTCTGTAAGACCAGAAGGACACAGAGAAGGAAGAGATAACTATTGAATCCAATCAGGAGAAATGTTCATTGAATGTTTAATATGAAAACAATTATGGATATAATGATCATCATACAAGACAATTGGAGGATATTATGAATAGCATACAATCATAATAAGGTTTCTGTTTCACTCAGATACTATTATAAATTCAGATGTTACTATAACTGAACAAAACACCAAAATAGTTAAAGTAACACATTTTTTGAGGAAAGAGAAGTTAGACTGAGATGGAGAACAATACCAAATTCATCACTGACACTATTGTGTTGTGTCTTGTCAATTATGACTCATAGAGACCCTACATGACAAAGTAGAATTACCCTAAAGGATGCTCTAAGCTGGGATTTTTATGGAAATAGGTTACCAGGTCTTTTTTCCCATGGAGCACTGGTGTGTTTCCACCACCAACTTTCCAGTTAATCCCTGAGCACCAAACCACTGTACCGAAAGGTCTCCGTTTGTTGCCATTCATTCTTTGTAAGAGTGATTTTCTTTTCCCTAATTCATCAACTATGATGATTACTGCAGATGTCACAGTCACATCTTGGAGCAGATCTATGTACAATTCCACTTTGGCCTGTATATTTTAGGTAAGGTACCATGAAATGTCACCACTTACATCTATTAGTTTGTCAAATATGGTGGCTTCCATTGAACAGTGGTGCTGGAAGCTCTGCCACAAGCAGGCTCCCCAACAGTGGACAAATATCAGTGGAGCTTCCAAAGACTAGGAAGGAGTACCTGTCAATCTACTTCTGAAAAAAACTAGCCAGTGAAAACCTTATGAATAACAGTGGAACATTGTCTGATATAATGCCAGGAAATAAACCCCTCAGGCTAGAAGACACGCAAACTATGACTGGGGAAGAGCTGCTTCTTCAAAGAAGAGAACCTTAATGGCAAGGAAAGAGGATAGCTTACACATCTTCATTTGCTGATGTGGCATGACTCAAAATGAGGAGAAATGGATATAAATATCCATTAATAATTGGGACATGGAATGTACAGAGTTTAAGATACAGGAAAATCACAAGTAAAAAATGAACAATGCATAAAGATCAATATTCTAGGTGTTAGTGAGCTGAAATGGACAGGTATTAGTTGTTTTTAATAAGACAAACATATAGTCAACTATGAAGTCCTGGTGTGGCCTTGTAGGATAAAGGCCAATAAATTCAATTGGAATAGCATTGCATTCATCATCAAAAAGAACAATTCAAGTTCTCTACCGAAGTACAATTCTGTCTGTGATAGGATAAAATCCATACACCTGCAAGGAAGACCAGTTAATAATTATTCAAATATATGCACTAACCACTAAAATTAGTGATGTTGAAATTGAAGAATTCTGCCAACTTTTTTAGTCTGAAATTTACCAAACATGCAATCAGATGGACATTCCAACTGAATTTATTGTTCCCAGCATAGTAAACCATATAATTGTCAGATTCAAAATGGCCCAAACCAGTCCATTTCAGCTCACTATGGCCTAGGATATTGCTTTTTATGTGCTCCATTTCATTTTTGACAACTTCTAATAGATAATTAGTGGTGTTTGGAATTAAGAAGTTGGAAACAAAGAGGAAGGATCAATAGTTGGGAAAACATGGCCTTGAAGATAGAAAAGATGCTGGAGACTGCATTATAGATTTTTAAAGACAAATGACATATTCATTATAAAAATATTTAAAAAACAATATAAAAAAGCAATTATATACCTGGGCCTCACCAGATGAAATACACAGCAATCAAATTGATTCCATATGTGGGAAGAGATGATAGAATAACCTCAATATCATCAGCAAAACCAGGCCAGGGACACACTGTGAAACAGAACATTAATTGATCATATGCAAGTTCAGGATGAAGCTGAATAAAATGAAAACAAGTTTAGGAGTGCCAGAGTAGGACCCTGAATATATCCCTCGTGAATTTTGAGACCATTTCAAGAACAGATTTGATGCACTAGACACTAATGACATGAAGAACATAAAGAAAACAAAAGATCACTATAAAGACAGGAAAGAAAGAAATGACCAAATAGATGTCAGAAGATACTCTAAAACTTGTTCTTGAGCATAGAGAAGCTAAAGTGTTTAGAAGATATGAGGAAGCAAAGGAACTGAAAAGAAAAATTTAAAGGACAGCTCAAGAAGATAAAGTATTATAATGAAATGTTCAAAAACCTGGACTTAGAAAATTAAGAGGGAAAAACACTTCATAATTTCTGAAGCTGAAAAACTGAAGAAAAAAAAAATCAGGCCTCAACTTGCAATATTGAAAGATTCTATGGGCAAAATATTGAATGATGCAGAAAGCATCAAAAGAAGATGGAAGGAATCACAGAGTCACTGTATCAAAAAGAAGCGGTCAGTGTTCAAGACGTAGTATATGATCAAGAACCTCTAGAACTGAAGGAAAAAGTTCAAGCAGAACTGCAGGCATTAGTGAAAACAAGCCTCCAGGAACTGACAGAATACAAATAGAAATATTTCAACAAACTGATGCAGCAATGGAAGTGCTCACTCATCGATGCCAAGAAATATGGAAAACAGCTGCCTGGCCAACTGATTGGAAGATATTTGTGCCCATTCCAAAGAATGGTGACCCAATAGAATGTGAAAATCATTGAGCAATATCCTTAATATCACATGTAAGTAAAATTTTGCTGAGGCTAATTAAAAAACATTTACAATATTACATCAATAGAAAATTGCCAAGCCGGGTTCATAAGAGAATGTGGAATAACAGACATCATTGCTAACATCAAATGGCTCTTGACTGAAAGCAGAGAATATAAAAAAGATGTTTACTAGCACTTTATTGATTACACAAAGACTTTTGACTACGTGAACCATGACAAACAACGGATAACATTGCGGAAAATGGGTATCCCTCAATACTCTATTGTGCTCATGAGGAACCTCTGCATAGAACAAGAAGCAGCTGTTAGAACAGAACAAGGGGATACTGAATGGTGTAAAATCAGGAAAAGGTGTGTACCAGGGTTATATTCTTTCACCATACTTATTCAATCTGTATGCTGAACAAATAATTCAAGAAGCTGGATTACATGAAGAACATGGCATCACAAGTGGAAGAAGACTCATTAGCAACCTGTGATATGCAAATGATACAACCTTGCTTGCTGAAAGTGGTGGGGACTTAAAATACTTACTGATAACGATCAAAGACCACAACCTTCAGTATGGATTGCACCTCATTGTAAAGAAAACAAAGATCTTCACAACTGGACCAGCAAATAACATCATGATAAATGGAGAAAAGATTGAAGTTGACAAAGACTTCATTTCATTAGGATCCACAATCAACACTCATGGAGTGGCAGCCAAGAAATCAAACAATGTATTGCATTAGTCAAATCTGCTGCACCAAACCTCCCTAAAGAGTTCAAGGGCAAAGGAATCTGAGGGCTAAGGTGCATCTGACCCAAGCCATGGCATTTTCCATTTCCTCAAATGCATGTGAAAGTTTGACAACGAATAAGGAACACTGTAGATGAATTGACACATTTGAATTTTGGTATTGGTGAAGAACAAACTAATCTGTGTAGGAAGAAGTACAGTTAGAATGTACCTTAGAAGCCAAGATGGTGAGACTTTGTCTCTCATACTATGAGTAGTTTTTTAGGAGGGACTGGTCTCTGGAGATTTCTGTATAGTCCATCTGGTTAGGTCCATCTGGTTAGGTCCGTATAATCATCTCTTATGCTGTCTAAAGAAGGTATTTGAAATGAACAAATCATTGATTTTGCAGAATACTATCATGCAATCTACAGCATCATATCTATCACCAAGACTGTATTTTCCAAATACTGATCCTTCCTCTTTGTTCCCAACCTTTGCATTCCAATGACTAGTAATGATCAATACATCTTGATTGCATATTTGATCAATTTCAGATTGAAGAAGTTGGTAGAATTCTTCTATTTCATCCTTATTGGCTTTAGTGGTTGGTGTGTAAATTTGAATGATAGTGGTACTCATTAATTAATAAGAGTGGTCTTCCCTGTAGGCACATGGATATTATCCTATCACAAACAGCATTGTACCTCGGGATTGACCTGGATATGTTGTTTTTGACAATGAATGCAACACTGTTCCTCTTCAATTTGTCATTCCCAGCATAGTAAACCATGTGGTTGTCAGATTCAAAATGGCCAATACCAGTCCATCTAAGCTCATAAAAGCCTAAGATATCGATGTTTATGCATTCTATTTCATTTCTGACAATTTCCAATTTTCTAGATTCATACTTTGTACATTCCATGTTCTGATTATTAATGGATGTTTACAGTTGTTTCTCTTCATTTTGAGTTATGCCCCATCAGCAAATGAAGGTCCCGTGGGCTTTATTCCATTTGCATCATCATGGTCAACTCTACTTTGTGGAGGCGGGTCTTCCCCAGTCGCATTTTGAGTGCCTTCCAACCAAAGGGGCTCATTTTCTGGCACTATATCTGACAGTGTTTCTCTGCTATTCAAAAGGTTTTCAGTGACTAAATATTCAGAAGTAGTTTGTCACTCATTGTTCCTAGTCTGTCTTTGTCTGGAAGCTCATCTGAAACCTGTCCACCATGGGAGACCCTGTTGGTATTTAAAATTCCTGTGGCAGAGCCTCCAGAGTCACAGCAACTCGCAAGACACCACAGTATGACAAACTGACAACTGAGTGGGCAAATTGACTATGTCTGCAGAAAGAGAGAATGGAAAAGCTCTATATCATCAGTCAACACAAGGCCAGGGGCAGATTGTGGAACCACCAATTGCTCATATGCAAATTCAAACTGAAGCTGAAGAAAATGAAAACAAGTCCACGAGAGCCAAAATATGACCTTGAATGTATCCCACCTGAATTTAGAGATCATCTGAAGAACAGATTTGATACATTAAACACTAAAGACCAAAGACCAGAAGAGTTGTGGGATAACATCAAGAACATCATACAGGAAGAAAGCAAAAAATTCATTAAGAAGACAAGAACGAAGGAAAAGATCAAAATGGATGTCAGAAGAGACACTGAAACTTGTTCTCCAGCATAGAGATGTTAAAGCAAATGGAAGAAATGAGGGGGTCCAAGAGCTGAACAGAAAATTTCAAAGATCAGCCCGAGAAGACAAAGTCAAATATTACAACAAAATGTACAAATATCCGGAATCAGAAAACCAAAAAGGAAGAACATGCTCAGCATTTCTCAAGCTGGCAGAACTGAAGAAAAAATTCAAGCCTCAACTCTCTTTATTGAAGGATTCTTTGGGCAAATTATTGAATGATGCAGAAAGCATCAAAAGAAGATGGAAGGAATACAAAGAGTCAGTGTACCAAAAGGAAATGGTTGCTGTTCAACCGTTTCAAGATGTAGCATATAATCAAGAACCAATGATATTGAAGGAAGAAGTCCAGGGTGCATTGAAGGAATTTGCAAAGAACAAGGCACCAGGAATTGATGGAATAAAAATTGAAATTTTTTCAAGAAAGTGAGGCGGAACTAGAGGCACTCATTCATGTATGCCAAGAAATTTGGAAGACAACTATCTGGCCAACTGATTGGAAGAGATACATATTTGTGCCCATTCCAAAGAGAGGTGACCCAATGGAATGTGGAAATCATTGGACAATATCTTTGGTATCCCATGCAACTAATGCTTTAGTAAAGGTAATACGGAATTGGCTGCAAGCATACATTGACAGAAAACTTCCAGAGGTTCAAAC
The DNA here is from genome assembly GCF_000296735.1 of Chrysochloris asiatica. Lineage (NCBI taxonomy): Eukaryota > Metazoa > Chordata > Mammalia > Afrosoricida > Chrysochloridae > Chrysochloris > Chrysochloris asiatica. The sequence continues at coordinate 20,618,683 of NW_006408554.1, read as the reverse complement.
TGGATTCAGAAGAGGACATGGAACGAGGGATATCATTGCTGATATCTGCTGGATATCTGCTGTGCTTTATTGACTACATAAAGGCTTTTGATTGTATGGATCATGACAAGCTATTGCAAAGTAAGAGTATTTCTGAACACTTAGTTGTGCTCACGAGGAATCTGTAAATGGACCAAGAAGCAGTTGTTCGAGCAGAACATGGGAATGCTGAGTGGTTTAAAATTAAGAAAGGTGTACAACAGGGTTGTATTCTTTCACCATACTTATTCAATCTGTATGTTGAGCAAATAATCTCAGAAGTTGGGTTATGTGAAGAAAACGTGGCATCAGGATTGGAGGAAGACTCATTAACAACCTGTGATATGCAGGTAATACAGCCTTGCTTGCTGAAAGTGAAGAGGATTTAAACTATTTACTGATGAAGATCAAAGAGCACAGCCTTCGGTATGGATTGCATCTCAATGTAAAGAAAACAAAAATCCTCACCACTGGATCAATAAACATCCTTATCAACGGAGAATAGATTAAAGTTGTCAAGGACTTCATTCTTTTTGGATCAACCATCAACAACTCATGGAAGCAGCAGTCAAGAAATCAAAAGACGTATTGCATTAGGCAAATCTGCTGCACACAACCTTTTTAAAGTGTTGAAAAACAAAGATAATCAGCTTGAGGACTAAGGTGAGCCTGACCCATGCAGTGGTATTTTCAATAACCTCATATGCATAAGAAAGCTGGACAGTGAATAAGGAAGACAGTAGAAGAATTGATGCTTTTTAGTTATGGAGTTGGAGGAGAATATTGAAAGTGCTGTGGGCTGCCAAAAGAACAAACAAATCTGTGTTGGAAGAAGTGTAGTCAGAGTGCTCCTTGGAGGCCAGGATGGCTAAACTTCTTCTCTCATACTTTGAACATATTGTCAGGAGAAACCAGTCACTGGAGAAGGATATCATGTTTGGTAAGATGGATGGTCAGAGAAAAAGTGGAAGACACCCAGTGAAATGGATTGGCAAAGTGGCAGCAGCAATGGGCTCAAGCATGGCAACAATTGTGAGGTTGGCCCAGGACCAGGTAGTGTTTCATTCTGTTGTGCACAGGGTCACTATGAGTCGGTGCTGACTCGATGGTACCTAACAACAACAACAACAACAAGAAGTATCTGGAGTAGGACATCATGTTTGATATAGTGTAGGGGCAGTGAAAATGTGGAAGACCCCCAAGGAGATGGATTGAAACAGTGGCAGCAGCACTGGACTCAAACATAGCAATAATTGTGAAGATGGTATGTGACCGGGCAGTGGTTTGTCATGTTGTGCATAGGGTTGCTATGAGTTGAAACAAACTCAATGGCACCTAACAACAACAACCTATGAAGGAAATGGGTTACACAGTTTTAGAGGTGGGCAAGTCCCAGGTCTATTTGTCAGATGTCTGGCTGGAAGCTTCTAAGTCATGCAGTTGCAGGGTTTAACCCAAGATGGCTAAGTCACATGACAGGCAGTTTGAGCAGGTAAGATGACAGCTGCTGAGGACTCCAAAGTTTGGCAGGCAATAGAGCAGGCCACAGGTTGAAGTCCAAAGAACCAGATATTGGATGATGAGCCAGATGCAGGATCCAGACCCCGCAGAAAGCAAGCAACCTTGGCCTGAGTGTCCAATATATTGGAAGTAGGTCACACCCCTTTGAATTGGCTGCTCATAGCAGATCTTATCATGGATTTGATTACATTATGTTAGATCTCATCATGAGGAATCTTAACTGCTAATCCACTTAGAATCCTGGCCTGGTCACCTTGACTGTCACACCACCTGAATTTAGAGATTACCTCAAGACACATTAAGCACTAATGATTGAAGACAGACTGGTTGTGGGATATTATCAAGAACATCATATTTGAAAAAGCAAAAGATCATTAAAAATACAGCAAAAAAAGGAAGTATTAGTGTGGATACCAGAAAAGACTAAAAATTGCTCTTAAAGGTAGAGTATTAAAAGAGATTGGAATAAATGGTGAAGTAAAACAGCTGAACAGAATATTTCAAAGGACAAAATGAGAAGACAAAGTAAACTGTTATAATGAAACTTGCAAAAACTAGGAGTTGGAAAACTAAAAGGAATGAACATCCAAGAAGGAAGTCCATGAAAAATTTAAGCCTTGAGTTGCAATATTGAAGGATTCTAAGATAAGCACTAGACTGCTAATCACAAGGTCAGCAGTTTAAACCCAGCAGCTGCTCTTGGAAACTTTATACAGGGTCATTATGAGTCAGAATCTACTCAATGACACACAACAACAACAATGGGTCAAATACTGATTGAGCCAGGAAGTATTAAAAAAAAAAAAAAGATGAAAGGAATACACACCATCATTGTACCAAAAAGAATTAGTTGATGTTCAACCATCTGGAAGAGAACAACTTGTTGTCTTCTGGAAGAGATACTGGAAGACATACATATTTGTGTACATTTCAACAAAATGTGGATATTATCAAACAATGTCATTAGTATTGCATTCAAGTAAAATTTCAATGAAGATGATTCAAAAACATTTGCAGCAGTACAATGACAGGGAACGGTCAGAAATTCAAGCCAGATTCAGGAAAGGACATGGAGCAAGGGATAACATGGCTGATTTCAGATGAGTCTTGGCTAAAAACAGAGAATACCAGAAAGATGTCTGCCTGTGTTTTATTGACTATGCAAAGACATTCGACTGTGTGCATCACAAAATTATGGGTAACATTGTAAAGAATAAGAATTCTAGAACACTTAATTATGCTCATGTGGAACCCGTACATAGACCTAGAGGCAGGCATTCAAACAGAACAAGGGGATACTGTGTAGTTTAAATCAAGGAAAGGTGTATGTCAGGGTTGTATCCTTTCCCCAAATTGATTCAATTTGTATGTTGAGCAAATAATTTAAGGAAGCAGGACTATGTGAAGGAAAATATAGCATCAAGATTGAAGGAAGACTCATTAACAACTTGCTATATGCAGATGACATGATCTTGTTAACTGAAAGCAAAGAGGACTTCCAGCAACTACTGATGAAGATCAAAGATTATAGTTTTCAGTATGGACTATACCTCAACATAAAGGAAACAAAAAGACCTCACACTGAATCATGATCAACAGAGAAAAGACTGAAGCTGTCATGCTTTGATTTTACTTGGATCCACAATGAAATTCCATGGAAGCAGTAGTTAAGAAATCAAACAATGCAAGCCTGTTGCAAAAGAGCTCATTAATGTGTTAAAAAGCCAAGATATCGCTTCCTCTTCCCGTAAGTGGCCTGAGGTAATCTCACAAAATGGTTCACTACTCACTTGACCCAGAAAACCCCACAAAATCATGCAAATCAAGAGGTTCAACTCTCTGGGTCCATTTTACGAACATCCGTGAGACTGCCCCGGCCATCAAGGGTATTCATATCCAGAAAGCCACCAAGTATCTTAAAGACGTCACTTTGCAGAAGCAATGTATACCATTCCGATGTTACAATGGTGGAATTGGTAGGCATGCCCAAACCAACAGTGGGGCTGGCCACAGAGTCAGTGGCCCAAAAAGAGAGCTGAATTTTTGCTGCACGTGCTGAAAAATGCAGAGAGCAATGCTGAACTTCAGTGTTTAGATGTGGATTTTCTGGTTATTAAGTACATCCAGGTCAACAAAGCCCCCAAAGTGCACCACCAAACTTGCAGAGCTCATGGTTGAATCAACCCCTACATAAGCTCCCCCTGCCACATTGAAATGATCCTCACTGAAAAGGAACAAATTGTTCCTAAACCAGAAGAGGAGCTTGCACAGAAGAACAAGATATCCCAGAAGAAACTGAAGAAACAAAAACTTATGGTTCAGGAGTGAATTAAGCTTAAAAGAAATGCACATTAAAAAAAAAAAAAAGCAAAGATATCAATTTGAGGACTAACGTGTGTTTGACATAAGTCATGGTGTTTTCAATCACTTTCTATGCATGTGAAAACTAGATAAGGAATAAGAAAGTCCAAAGAAAAACAGATGCCTTTGGATTCATGTTGGTGAAAATATTGAATGTACCCTTGTCTGCCAGGAAAATGAGTAAGTCCTTCTTGGATGAAATACAGCTAGCGTGCTCCTTGGAAGTGAAGATGATGAGACTATGTTTTATGTACTTTGGATATGCTATCACGAGTCTTTGGAGAAGGACATCATGCTTGGTAAAGTGCAAAAGGGAAATGAGATAAATTGAAACAGTGGCTGCAGCCATGACTCAAACATACCAACAATTATGAGGATGCGAAGGATGAGGCAGTGTTTCATTTTGGTGTACATGAGTTGAATTTGACTTGACTGCACCTAACAACAACATAGAACTGGACAGAAAACAAAGTTTGCTTACCGTGAAAAGCAGCAAGACATGGCAACTCAATTAAGAGCTTTGTTTAAAATTTTACAAAGCCTTTTCCCAAATCATATTTTCATTTACATAAAATTTCTGTCATGCAAAGCTGCTTTAGTGTCATAGTTAGGGAAGTATCATTAAAAATCATTAGAATTAAAACAGAAACATAGAACATTCGAACTATCAATTTTAATAAAATTATGAATCACTAAATCTGCACAATCTGTTGCAAAAGACCTCTTAAAAGTGTTGAAGAGCAAAGTGAGGACTAAGGCACGTCATGATATTTTCAATTGCATGGTATTTACAGTATGCATGTGAATGTCAGACAATAACTAAGGAAGACCATAGAACAACTGATACATGTTGGAGAAGAATATTGAAAATACCACGGACTGCCAGAATAAACAAATTAGAAGAAGTGCAGCCAGAATGCTCCTTAGAAACCATGATGGTAAGACTTTGTCTCTCATACTTTTGGGACATGGAGTCAGGAGGGACCAGTTCCTGGGGAAGGAATCATGCTTGGTAAAGTGGAGGGTGAGCAAAAAAGAAGCCTCCCAGTGAGATGGATTGATCCAGTGGCAGCAACAGTGGGATCAAATGTAGCAACAATTGTGAGGAAGACATAAGCCTGGGTAGTGTTTTTCTCTTCTTTCTTTTTTAAAGCTTTTACTGTGAATTGAGTTATAGTTTACATGGGAGAACATGGGCTTTGTACTCATCTTACCATATTTTGTTTCATTGCAATGATTACAATCCCCTCCATGCATGAGCATTCAACAGTATTTGCTTAATTCCCTCTGTTTTTTTTTTTTTTTTTTCTTATGTACACAAAAACACTCAGGAATATATAATCATTTAAACAATTCAAGGGCGGTCTGGGCAGTATTTTGTTCTGTTGTGCATAATGTTGCTATGAATAAAAACTGAGTGGATAGCACCTAACAATAACAAACGTGCATGATATTTTTTTGTTGTCAAGTATAATTTTTCTCCAAGTATTTTTATGGGTTCTACTGCTGTGGTGCTGTGGGTTAATGCGCAAGACTACACAGCCATTTGAACTGCAAGGTCAGCGGTTTCCACCTGTTCCTCAGAAACCTTATGCAGGGTCACTATGGGTCAGAACCAACTCGATGGCATTTAACAACAACACTCAATGGTATCACTTTGCTCACGCTGTTGTCATTAGAAATAAAATTAGAGATAAAAGACTAATCATGACCCAGCCATTGCCGCACACTGGAGGTAATTTCCATGGGTCCTTGCCTTACTCTTGTGATCTCTGCAGAACCTTCATTTCCACTAGACTTCGGGACTTCTCTTCCAACTGTCTTTCCTTTAAGAAGGTGTCCTCCAAACACACTTCACCAAACTGATGCAGCACTGGAGGCACTCACTCATCTATGCCAAGAAATTTGGACAATAGCTACTTGACCAACTCATTGGAAGAAATCCATATTTGCATCAATTCCAAAGAGAGTTGGCCTAACAGAATTTGGAAATCATTAATGTCACATAAAGTAAAATTTTGCTAAAGATAATTCAAAAATGGTTGTTTAGCAGTACATTGACAAGGACCTGCCAGAGGACCTTGCAGGATTCAGACAAGGACGTGGAACGAGGAATATCATTGCTGCCGTCAAATGGATCTTGGCTAAAAGCATAGAATTCCAGAAAGATGTTTACCTGTACTTTATTGACTATGCTAAGACTTTCAGCTGTGGGGATCAAGACAAACTATGGACAACATTGTGAAGAATGGGTATTGCAGAACATTTCATTGTGCTCATGAGGAATCTATATGTAGACTAGAGACACTTGTTTGAACAGAACAAGGGGATGCTGAATGATTTAAAATCAGGAAAGTTGTATTCTTTTACTTTATTTATTCATACTGTATGCTAAGCAAATAATCTGAGAAACTGGATTATATAAAGCAGACCCTGGCATCAGCATTGGAGGAATACTATTAACAACCTGCTACATGCAGGTGATACAACCTTGCTTGCTGAAAGTGAAGAGGACTTAAAATACTTCGTGATGAAGATCAAAGACCACAGTCTTCAGTATGGGTTGCACCTCAGTATAAAGAAAACCAAAATCCTCACAACTGGACCAATAAATAACATCATGATAAATAGAAAAGATTGAAGTTGTCAAAGACTTCATTTTGCTTGGATCCACCATCAGCATTCATGGAAGCAGCAGCCAAGAAACAACATATTGCATTAGTCAAATCCACTGCTAAAGAACCTATTCAAAGTGTTCAAGATCAAAGATGTCAATTTGAGGACTAAGGTGTGCCTTATCAAAGCCATGGTATTTTCAATAACCTCATATGCATGTGAAAGTTGAATCATGAATAAGGAAAACCACAGAAGACTTGATGCATTTCTGTTACAGTGTTGGAGAAAAATATTAAAAGTACCATGGACTGTCAGAAGACAAACTGCAAACCACAGGGTCAGTGGTTCAAGTCCATCAGCTGCTTTACTGGAGAAAATTTAGGCTTTCAGCTCTGGCAAAGATGTACAACCTCAAAAACTATACATGGTTGCTGTGAGTTGGAACCAACTCAATGGCACTTAACAACAATCTTTTCCATAAATAAAAAATTCTGGCCAAGGCACACTAACTTGATTTTATGTTCAAGGATCATCCCCATCTTTTTGAAATACACTGGTCTGGAATCTAATCTAGATAGTTGAGTCTAAACTCTTGAACTTGGCATCGAAGACTATCCATCTCCGGTTACCATTACAGTTCTACCTTATTTGCTCTTTATGCATTTATAGCCCAAATTTTCTTAAAACAAATAGATAGACAACTTGCCCCTGTGCTTCTTAGGCTGGAGTGTGCACAGCTAAGAGACACATATATCAAACATATTTATTTAAAGGACTGTGTTGTTGTTGTTGTTAAGTGCCACTGAGTTGTTTGAGACACATAGCAACTCTGTGTAGGGTTTCTGAGGAGCAGCTGATGAGCTTGAACCACTGACCTTGTGGATCAAACTGACTTTGCAGTCCAGTGCATTAACCCACAGTGCCACACCAGGACTCCTAAATACAGTGTGTCAGAAGTGAACGGTACAGGAGTATATTTTATAAATCACAAAATTTACCCATGACAATTCAATGATGTTTAGTAGCTTTGCTGAGTAATGCAGCCATCATGATAAATCAGTTTTATAACATTCTATCCTCCCAATAAGATCCTGTGTACCCATTACACTTTGTCCCTTTCCTCACCCTTAGCCCCAAGCATACCACTAATTTACTTTCTGTCTCTAAAATTTCCTTTTCTGGACATTTAGTATAAAGGAAATCACACAATTTTGGCTTCTTTCAGTTAGTATAATGTTTCTGAGGTGTATCTATAATGGAAGAGAGCTCAGTAAGTCTTTCCTTTTTATAGTTACAGTTGTTCATTATACAGGCATAACACACGTTGTCTAGCCATTCATTACTTGAAGGACATTTAGGCTGTTTGCAGTTCTAGGGTATCACAGACAACACTGTTATGAACATCTGTGTGGAAATCTTTGTGTGAACATATGTTTTATTTCTTATATTTTTGACCAGCAAGGGACAGAGGTTACTACTTATCCACATCTTTGTAAACATTTGCTATTCTCCATGTTTTTTATTATAGCCATTCTCGTGGGTGTAATGTGGTATCTCTTTGTGTGTGTTTAATGATGTTTTATTGTGTTTTCAGTGAAAGTTTGAGCAGCATATAAGGTTCCCATTTAACATTTACTACAAAAATTGTTCAGAGACATTGGTTATGTAGTTTTCACAAAGTGTTACCATTTTTATTAATTCCCTTCTGGATGTTTCACTTCTAATTCCTGTCCCTTTTCCTTCTAAGTTTTGCTTAGAATATTAGTTTCTCTGAATATACATATTTTTGTCATTTTATAAAAATGGGATCATATGATATTTGCCCTTTTGTGATTGACTTATTTCACTCAGCATAATAGCCTCCACATTCACCCACAATATGAAATGTTTTGAGGATTCATTGTTACTCTTTATGGATGCATAGTATCCATTGTATATATATAACACATTTTACTTATCCATTCACTGGTTGATGGGCACTTAGGCTGTTTCTATCAATATGCCATTCTGAATAGTTCTGCAATGACCACAACCTGTTGCCATTGAGTGGATTCTGACCCAGAGCGATCCTATAGGTCATAATAGAACTACCCCAAAGAGTTTCCAAGTCTGCTATCTTTATGCCATATCATTCTCCCAGGGAGTGGCTGGTGGGTTTGAACTGCTGACCTTTCTCTTAGTAGTCAAGTGCTTAGTCACTGTGCCACCAGGGCTCTTTGCAATGAAGATAGGTGTGCCTATGTCCTTTCATATTATCTATTATATCTCTAGAGTATATATCTTAGAATGAGATTAATGGATCATAAAGTAGTTATATTTCTAGTTTTTAAAATAAATTTCACACCACTTTCCACAGTGGTTGTACCATTTTACAGTTCCTCCAGCAGTGGATAAAGTTTCCAATCTTACTCATCCTCACCATAAATATTCCTGGTTTTGATTTACATTTCCCTAATAACTAATGAGGAGTCTTGGTGTGGTGTTAAAGGCTAAGCACTCGACCACACGGTCAGTTTGAACTACAAGGTTGGCAGTTCAAACTCACCAGCCGCTTCTTCGAAGCCCTATACAAGGTTGTTATGGGTTAGAACCACACTTTACCACCACTACCAATCACTAATGAGGCAGAGCATCTTTCTAAGTGCTAAATATTGTTGTTAAGTGCCACGGGGTCGGTTCTGACTCACATTGACCTTATATACAGTTTCTGAGGAGCTGCTGGTAAGTTTGAACAACCGACCTTGCAGTTATCAGTCCAGTGCTTCTTCCACAGTGCCAAACCATTTCTATATCCTATTTTACTACACCATATCTATATGTTCTTTGGTGAAGTGTTTGTATCTATTGCCCATTTTTTTAAAAAAAATTGGGTTGTTTCTCTATTTACTAATGGTTTGTTGGGATTCCTTATATGTTCTGGATATGTCCTAAATTGGATGTGTATTTTGCAAATAGTTTTTGCCAATCTGCAGTTTATCTTCTCATTTTAAAAAATTATGAATTTTGAACCAAAAATTTGGAATTTTGATTAGTTTCATTTTGACATTCAGAAAATTTTAAGGAGTTCTGGAGATTCATTTCCACAGATATGAATGCTGTATCATGACGATCAACTTGAATTCTCACTATAGTTACATAATCTATCCAGTTACTTCATAACTTCATTTTTAGCAAGGAATTATGTTATAGACTGAATTGTGTCCCTCCAGAATAAGTGTTGAATTCCTAGCCCTTGTACCTATAAATGTGATCCTCTTTGGATATAGGGATCTTAGTTTGTTGGATTAATGAGGTGACAGTAGAGTAGGGTGGATATTATTAGTAAGATAAATTCTGAGTTATAAAAAAATGAAAAATAGACACCAGGCAGGAGTAAGAGACAGGCACATGTGAGGATTGTCTGTAAGACAAGAAACAACAAGAAACCAAGGAATGCCTGGGTTATTAGCAATGAAGGACTCAATAAGGCTGAGGTCCTCATTTGGACTTACAGGCTCCAGAACTGTGAGAAAATAAATTTCCGTTCTTTAAAGTTATGCACTTGTGGCATTGTGTGAATAGGATGAAATTTGATACCAAAAAGTAAGCTGCTGCTATAACAAATACTTAATATTGTGAAAAGAACTTTGGAACTGGTTAATAGGCAGGACCTAGAAGAATTTAGATTAATTTCAGAGCCTACATTGCCTAGAAGAGCTTGTCGGTAGAATTATGGACACTAGTTTTTATGAGGTCTTAGAAATAAATGAGGAGTCCTATAGAGAAAGCTACTATTGCCATAAGCAGAATGCTGCAAATGTGTATTGTGCTTCTGATGAGGCTTTAAAAGAAAAATGATGCCATATGATTGGACAATGGAGGCAAGGTGAAAATTACAGAGAAGTTTTCTGAATTATATCCAAATATTTAGTGAAATAGAACTTGTAAGCAGTAAACTTGGATATCAAGATGAGAAGTTTTCTTATTAAGATCTTAAATTTATATAAGCATACAGCTTAAGAACGAAATAGTGCTGTAAGTTTTGTTATAAAAAACTGTAGCCTTCTGTACCTTTCCCCAATTTATCCTTTTCATAGGCAACTATTTTCATTCTTTTAGCTGATTGTTCAGGTATTAACCTTCATATTCCAAATAATAGACATATTTATATTTTAATTGTGCTCATGAGGAACTTGTACACCTATTGAGGCAGTTGTTCAAGAGGACAAGAATAACTGAATGGTTTAAAATCAGGAAAGTCATACGGCAGGGTTATATTCTTTCACCATACTTATTCAATCTGTATGGTGAACAGATAATCTGAGAAGATAGGTTATATGAAGAAGAATGTGGCATCAAGATTGGAAGAAGACCCATTAACAACCTGTGATACATAGATGATACAAGCTTGCTTGCTGAAAGCTAAGAGGACATAAAATACTTACTGATGAAGACCAAAGACCACAGCCTTCAGTATGGATCACACTTCAGTGTAAAGAAAACAAAATTCTTCACAATTGGACCTATAAATAACATCATGATAAATGGAGAAAAGATTGAAGTTGTCAAAGACTTCATTTTGATGGAATCCACCATCAACACTAACAGAAGCAGCAACCAAGAAATCAAATCACATATTGTATTAGGCAAATGACTGCTGCACAAGTCATCTTTAAAGTGCTCAAAGAGCAAAGATATTCATTTGAGGACTAAGGTGCACCTGACCCAAGCCATGGTATTTTCAGTACCCTCATATACATGTGAAAGTTGGACAATGAATAAGGAAGACTGTATTTGAGTTGTGGTGTCGGAGAAGAATATTGAAGGTACCATGGACTGCCAGAAAAACAAACAAATCTCTGTTTGAAGAATGCTCTTTAAAAGCCAGATGGTCAAACTTCGTCTCTTTTGCTTTGGACATGTTATCAGGAGAGACCAGTCCCTGGAGAAGGATATCATGCTTGGTAAAGTGGAGGGTCAGCAAAAAAGAGGAAAATGCCCAATGAGCTCTATTGGCACGGTGGCAGCAACAGAGGATGGTGCAGGACCGGGCACTGTTTTGTTCTGTTGTGTGTAGGGTTACTGTGAGTGAGAAGTGACTCAACAGCACCTAACAACAACAACAACATTGATAATTCTTTATTTCTCAGAATTTCTCAAAATCTATTGACTTTTTGGAGTCCTAGTATGGCACTGTGGGTTAATGCACCAGACTGCAAAGTCATTTGAACTGTAAGGTCAGTGGTTCAAGCTCACCAGCTGCTCCTTGGAAACCCTATACAAGGTCGCTATGGGTCGGAATTGACTCAATGGCAATTAACAACAATTGACTTTATACTGTTATGGAAACCAAGATTTAACTCTTTCTCCCTACCCCCATTACACATATATCCATTTTCTTTCCCCCCAAAATAGTAATTTGTTATTTTAAATAGATCAACATTTAGTATATATATTAATTTTTATAATTTTCATTTACAGTTAATTGGTGGATTAAGCTGCTTTAAGTACTTAAGTGTCCCAGGCTGGCTTTTCTAGAGAAGCAAAATGAGTAATATATATATGTTGTTGTTGTTGTAAAGTGCCGTCAAGTCAATTCTGACCCATAGCAAACCTATATAGGGTTTCCGTGGAGCAGCTGGTGAGCTTGAACCGCTGACCTTGCAGTTCAAACGACTTTGCAGTCTGGCGCATTAACCCACAGCGCCACACCAGGACTCTGATATGTATGTATGTATATATATATATGTATGTATATATACATACATATATATGTATATACATATATATATGTATATATATATTAGATCAAGGATATGACTCATAGTTGTAGAGGTGGGAGAGTCTCAAGTCTAGGTCAGATGAACCAATACGGGTTGGCAGATAGGCAGTTCTGGCAGGCAAATAGGTCCAACAGGCAGACAGCCAGACTGCTGATGACTACCAGGATTGGCAGCTAATAGAATAGGCTACTAGCTCAAGTCCAAAGAACTGGAGGTTGGAGGATGTGCCAAATGCAAGATCCAGACCCAGCAGAAAACTTAATGTATCTAATATATTGAAAATAGGTCATTCAATCGATTGATTGCCCAAAGCCAGTCATCATAGAGTTAATGACATTTTCTTAGATCTCATTATGGGGAAAGCTACATCTCAATTGCAAAACCATCTTAGCCTAGTCAATTTGACATAAAATCTAAGTAGTCACTTTTGTTTCTAATAGTATGGTGTCCTAAACACTTGAAAGGACATTTCAGCTAAAAAACAAAACAAACAAAAAAGCAAGCAAATAAGCAAACAAATCAACAAAAACCTTATGCTTAATATAGCTCTTTAATAGTCCTGGTGTGGTGCTGTGGATTAATGCATTGGACTGCAAAATTGGTTTGAACTGCAAAGTCGGTGATTGGAGCTCACCAGTCACTTCTCAGAAACTCTATACATTGAAAACCAGGCAGCAATATGGCTGACTAGGCAGAAAGGCTATATGGACCCTGGACAACAAAGCTGCAAGGAGGTGAGCACAGCAGTTATGAGCCCCACTGAAGGAGGGAGAAACTATCTGCATTAACCCTGTGTGGATGGGCCCTGGCTCCAAATCTATGGAGTCAACCCTGGCCAGCTGTGGACTACTCCCTCCCTAGGTGAAGCAACTGAACAGATGCATGGGGAGGGAAAAAAAAAGAGTCTGGTGATCTGTAATGGTCAGCCAGTTGTGGCATAATGGCGGACAACTTTATTTTTGTGTGCAACTTTGAAGGCAAAAGGGCAGTAGATGGCACAGATGTTGTTGTCAGGTGCCATCGAGTCGGAACCGACTCATAGCGACTCCATGCACAGCAGAACGAAACAATGTTCGATC
>NW_006408554.1:20599822-20604511 GCF_000296735.1 Chrysochloris asiatica | reverse complement strand
CAGTGTTCCCATGTTCTGTTCGAACAACTGCTTCTTGGTCTAGGTACAGATTTCTTAGAAGTACAATTAAGTGTTCTGGAATACTCATACTTCTTGATGGCACAGAAGAAACCTGTTTATTGGAGGAGGGAAAGGTGCAATTTTTTTTTTCCTGGTACCTCACATTTACCCTTGTGAACAGCGATGTGACTGGCTCCCACCCACAAATATTCCCAGGAAAGTTCTTGCTTTCTGGGCTGGTGAAGTCACATCAAAATGTGTGGGGAGCTGGCAGTGCCTACTTCAGCACCTGGAAGGTGTAGCCTGTTCCTGACATGCAGAGCCAGTTTTGGTCATCCCTGGACTAGCAGGACCTCTCTTCCTTGGGTGTCCTTTGGAATGGAAATATCCTGATTCCACAGTTGCTTTGGGGTCTGCAGGAATTACTTCTGCATTGGGTGCCAAGAATAGACAACATCTAGCCCTTGCTGAAAGTGAAGAGGACTTAAAATACTTACTGATGAAGATCAAAGACGACAGCTTTCAGTATGGATTGCATCTCAATGTAAAGAAAACAAAAATCCTCACCACTGGACCAATAAACAACATTCTTATCAACAGAGAAAAGATTGAAGTTGTCAAGGACTTCATTCTTCTTGGATCAGCTATCAACACTCATGGAAGCAGCAGTCAAGAAATCAAACGACCTATTGCATTAGGTAAATCTGCGGCACAAGACCTTTTTAAAGGATTGAAGAGCAAAGATGTCAGCTTGAGGACTAAGGTGTGCCTGACCCAAACCATGGTATTTTCAATAACCTCATATGAATGCAAAAGCTGGACAGTAAATAAGGAAGACAGTAGAAGAATTGATGCATTTGAATTATGGTGTTGGAGGAGAATATTGAAAGTGGCAAAAGAACCAACAGATCTGTGTTGGAAGAAGTGCAGCCAGAGTGCTCCTTGGAGGCCAGGATGGCCAAACTTCGTCTCTCATACTTCAGACATATTGTCAGGAGGGATCAGTTGCTGGAGAAGGATATCATGTATGGTAAGGTGGAGGATCAGAGAAAAAGAGGAAGACCCCCAGCAAGATGGATTGGCAAAGTGACAGCATTGATGGACTCAAGTGTAGCAGTGACTGTGAGGTTGGTCCAGTGCTGGACAGTATTTGGTTCTGTTGTGCATAGGGTCAGTATGAGTCGGTACCAACTTGATGTTACCTAACAACAACAACAAAACCCTACAGTAAGTCCATCTGGGGTTGATTGCTACCATCTTATCCCCTACCTACCCACAAAGTGAAGTTCTTGCTTGGCAACAGACTCCAAAATTTCCTCTTCTCTGGGAAATGGCACCTACCCTGGGGTTTTTTTGTTTTTTGTTTTTTCCAAATCTTTATTAGTAACAATATAGGTCTCAAATATCTCTAAGAAGAAAATTATAATTTTGAAGCATACTGGGAATAAAGTGAGCAGCATATATATTGATTTATATAAGCAATATATATAGGTATGTTTTTAATTATTATTTTTAATTTTTTTAATTACAATACCCTCCCAGCAACAACCTTTATCCTACTTCCTCCTTGTGGCTCCCCATTTACATTTTTTTTTTTTTTCTTCAAAACATGACTGTGATTTATTTATTTATTTTCTCTTTAAGTTTTTATTGTGGATTGAGTGAAAGTTTATGGGGCAGATCATCAGTTTTACATTCAACAAATCATAAAACTTGTTTAGTCACAATGATTACATTCCCCTCCATGTACCATCAATTAACAGTATTTCTCTCTATTTCCTTTAGCTCTTTTTTAAAAAAAAACACACAAAAAACCAAAACACTCAGGCATATATAATAATTTACACCTCCAATGGGCACATTCTGCAAGTCTGCCTCCTGGCCACCATCTCTTAGTGCCTCTCTTCCCATGAATCTAGAGTCCTCAGCTGCTTCCCCTCTCCATGTCCTCATCTCTGCCTCCATTTCTGGTGTCGCTGCTTCTCTGGATAAGGTCTGGCATTTGGCTTGTGCTTTTCTTCGTTGATGGTCCTAGGGTCCTCTGTTTCTAGACTGTAAGATTAACTGCACCCCAATTTTTGTTACATAATTTCGACCTTTACAATTGTGACAGTCACAATTAGTCATAATAACAATTATTCACTACTGAATTATAAGAATCTTATCCCCATCTCTTTTAACCAGACCCATCTAGACAAGATGACAACTATTTAGTGGGGACTTTTTCTTCCCCCACACACTCTTAAATTAAACTCCTTCTTGAAACTTTGTAAACCAAAGTTTTTGGTGCCTTTATCACCCCCTCATTTTAGGTCAATGTCTAAGTTGCCTGTCCCTCTCTACTCTGTGTACAGAGGGGATAGCACTGGTACTTGATGTGAAAACTCCTTCCCTCTCTGTTGGTAGAGTTACAACCTCCATGAGTATAGGTCAAGCTCATCAAATTGTAGCAATTTACCCTTGTTTCCTTTATCAACAATGTTTTTTTCTTTCTTTTTTTAAAAAAATCTTCCTCTAGTCGAGTTCTGATTATCAAGCCATCAAGGCTAGGTCAAATGTATTATCTGCAAGTTTGGGTGTTCTTTTGCTTCTCCCGTCACTTGAAGCTGGATGCTTCAACTCTCAGCTCTATCCCTCTGGGGCTAAGTCCTTGTCCATGGGCTCAGGTGTCCCAGGTCTCACCACACTTTGAACCAACCAGCCCTTCCTCTTCTCTCTCTTATTTCCAGGTCAATGGGAGTCTGTGGAACATGGTTGAACTCAGCCCATTTCTTCATTGCTGCCTTTCCCCCTCTTCCACTCACAGTTAGACCAATGTTGTCGCCAGCAAGCTTACATGCCTGCTCATGTGTTCCCTTTGAGTTTCAGTCTTAGAGGGTGGTTTGTCCTGAAGGAATGTGATTGTTTGCCTTGATGGCTTCCTGGTGAACAGCTTGCTTATTCTTGTAGTAGCCCATCATACTGACATTTTTGTTTTGGTTTTTTCCTGATGATTTTTCTTTGAAGATGCATCTTCTGTCACTGTAGCTGTTCCAGGCTGGTATACTAGTCCTTTCTAGTGGGAATGTCCCACCTCAGAAGGTTCTAGATGGGACTCAGGATTCCACCTAATGTCCTATATTCTGCAAAGGCTCCGCAAGAGGCCTGTTTAACAGGGCAAGTTGTAGAACCCATTTTAGGTATTCCAATCAGTTATAGGTTGAAGATGGCCTTACAGGTTTTCTGTACTCATGTTTCCTGACATTCCTTTCTATTCCACTCAAGTGTTTATTTTAAAATAGTAGTCAAGGAAAACCAATATTCATAAGACAGTCAAGCAACTTAGTTTTATTTCCCCTCTTCAAACTATGCCTAGATCCCTGTATCACAGAGCCCTGTTGTTCCAAGGTTAAGCATGCTTCACTATTTACCTCTGTTCCACTTAGCCCATGCAAACCTGTCTCAGTGTTCCCCTATCTACCTTGTTCTTCTACATCCTCTCCCTTCTTATATTGCCCTCTCCAAGACCCAAACTATGATGTGTCTGCCTTTACCCTGTGCTCTACTGTCTCTTCCCTCTACCTCCTCCGAAACGCCCCCAATCTAACCCCACCATTGTGGTTACCTTATATTCCATTAACTTCTTTTTTTTTTTATTTAAGTTTTTATTGTGAGGATTACATGGGAGAACATCAGCTTTATACTCATCCTATTGTATTTCGTTTCATTGCAATGATTACAATCCCTTCCATGCATCATCAAATAACCAAAGGGTACACCACACAGGCCTGCCCCCTGGCCGCCAGCACATAGCCCTTCTCCATCTCTGAGTCCAGTGTCCCCAGCTGCTCCATCTGTCCATGTCATCATCTCTGCCTCCATCCCTGGTGTCACCACCTCTCTGGGTAGGGTCCCACTCTCCATTCTTCTCACTTGATGGTCCCAGGGATCTCCTCTCCTGGGTTGCAAAATCAATCACTCTCCTCCTTTTGTCAAAAAACATCTACCTCTATATTTCCTACCCTCACAGTCAGTCCTGATGGCAATTATTCACTATTGTACCACAAGAGGTCTTATCCCCATCTCCTTTCGCCAACACGGTCCCAACAGATTGGAAATCATTCAGTGGTAATTCTACGTTACCCCACCCTGTCTGGAACTAGGCTCCTTTTTGAAAGCTTGTAAGCCAGTCACTTCTTGCCTTTATAGTCCCCCCTTTTTTTGGTAGCCAGTGTCTAAGTTGCCCATCCCTGTCAACCCTGTGTACTGAGGGGGTGGGAGTGATCCTCACTGTAAAGATTTGTTCCCTTTTATGAGCTACTACATCCATGTGGTGGCTATGTGCTGTGGAGTTGGTTCCGACTCACAGCGACCCTGTATAGGGTTTCCTAGGCTATAAATCTTTACCGGAGCAGAATACCTCATCTTTCTCCCGTGGAACAGCTGGTAGTTTCAAACCGCTGACCTTGTGGTTTGCAGCCCAATTTGTAACCACTATACGTAGTGGTTACGAACCGGGCTGCAAACCTTAAGGTCAGCGGTTTGAAACTACCAGCTGCTCCATGGGAGAAAGATGAGGCTTTCTACTCCTGTAAAGATTTACACCCTCGGAAACCCTGTATAGGGTCGCTATGGGTCGGAACTGACTCGATGGCACTTAACAACAACAACAACATGCTACCAGAGCTCCTTATATATATATATATATAC
>NW_006408554.1:20579379-20599722 GCF_000296735.1 Chrysochloris asiatica | reverse complement strand
CACAAGTATAGGTAAAGTTTATAAAATTGTAGCATGTTACTCTTCCCCCTCCCCCCTTTTCTTCTTCTAGTCAAGTTCTGATCATCCAGCCATCGAAGCCAGGTGTGATTCTTCCTATTCTGGAATACCAATAATTCTTAAGTTATTCCTCTTCATGTTGTTCAACATGAATCTTAGGCCTTTTTCAGATTTTTTTAAATCCTTTATTCTGTTTGTTCTTCTATATTAGTGGTATTGAGCGATTTATCTTTCAGATCGCTAGTTCTGGCTTCCATCTCTTCAATTCTTCTCCTTTGCCCTTTCAGTGAATTATCCATTTCTGATATTCTATTATTAATTGTTTGGACCTCTTTCTGTAGGTTCTGAATTGTATCCAATACTGTATCTATCTTATTTGATTGTTCCTGTAGCACTTTCCTTATTTTTCTCAACTCCATTGTAAAGTGTTTTGAAATATTTTATAATCATTTTTCTGAATTCCTTCTCAGGCATTTCCAAAGTCTGACCATCTTCCAGTATGGAGTGTAGATCTACCTCCAGCTCATTTGTGTCAGTGACTTTATCTTGTTGATATGGTCATCTGTTTCTGTTTTGTGGGCATATTCAGGAGTTATCTGTGGCCTTAATACTTAGATGGGTGAGTATTTTGGTATTTTTTATGTTTTCTGATTGCCTCTAGGTAGCTGTGATCAGGAGATGGACTTCCTTTTCACTCTTCTTCCTGAGAAATTTCAAGATGCCACTGTTTCATTTTTAGAATGCCTGCCCTGCTCCACAACCCCGTTTAGACTTTTTTCCTAGTTATAGACAGTTCAGGGCTGGTTGTGGCCATTTTGCACTGCTGTTTGCTTAAGTGGACATTGTCCATTTAAATTTTGAGAAAATCTATGTGCATGTGTAATAGAACCATCTGGGCTTGGGGTGGGGTGTCTGCTCTCTTGGGCACCCCCTCTAATCACCAGAATGGAGGTACACAGACAGCGAGAGGCCAATAAATAGATATGAATCAAAGAATGTCCACACCTTTATTTCCATGGTTCTGTCAGGCATCTGTAGCTGCTCTGATCCTTCCCCCACTCGGTCTTGCCCAAGATGGCCACTCAGGGAGCAGCTGAGCACCTTGGATTAGAAAGCACTGGGTTTCTTGCACCTGCTACAAATTCTACTGGCTGTAAGGTATCCAACTCTCTAAATATTCCTTTATAAGTGGTTCAGAGTTCTGGGACCATCCCCTGAGCCTGCGTGGTCTGCTATTCTGTATTGTTGCTGACTAAGCTCCTCACTTCACTGCTACTTGATCCGTCATCTTGTTTGTTCCCCATTTACATCTTATATTTCACAAATGAACAAGGCAAAAATATTTGTTATACACTTGTTGTTGTTAGGCGCCATCGAGTTGGTACTGAATCATAGCGACCTTATGCACAGCAGAATGAAACACTGCCTGATGCTGGATACACTTACAAAACAAAAAATATGTAGTCATTTACATGTCCAAAGAGCACATTTTGCAAGTCAGCTTCCTCTCCACAGGCACATAACCTTTCTCAGTTCACAGGCCTAGAGCTAGAAACTGCTGTCTCTCCATGCCACACCTCTGCCACCATTTCTGCTGCCCTGCTTTTCTAGGCAGGGATCTCATGCTCACCCTTCTTGATGGTCCTGGGATTATCTGTTCCTGAAATGAAAGATTAACTATTCCTTTAAGTTACACATGTTGTACAATTACAATTGTGATCATTGCAATTAATCCGGCTAACAATTAATCACAATTGAGTCATAAAATCCTATCACTGTTGTTCTCCTATCCCCTTTCAGCAGATTCATCTCTAAAAGAGGAAATTATTCAGTAGGGGTTCTACCTTACCCGTCATTCTGAAACTGAGCACACTCATGAGATCTTGTAAGCCAGCCACTTCATGCCTTTATAATGCCCCCTCCTTATTTTTGAGAGCCAAAGGCTAAATTTCGTATCCCTATCAACACAGTACACTGATGAAACAAGCTTATTCCTTGATATGAAGAATACTTCTATTCAACTTTGAATTTTGAGTCATTTGCATTCATAAGCACAAGACTAGTTTGTGAAATTGTAGCAATTTACACTTGCTCACAGTATCTAACATGTTTATCTTCTTCAGTTCAAGTTCTGGTCAACTAGCTGTTCAAGCTAGGTCAAATGGGCACTACCTGCACACCTCCTTGCACTTCCAGACCAGCTGGTCACTTCACTCTCAGCCCTAGCTCCCAGGGGCTAGGTTAGTGCCCATGGGCTCAGGATTCTTATATCTTCCTAAACTTCAGATCAGTCAGCCCTTCTCTCTCATCTCAAGGTCACTGGGTGCCAATGGGTCATGCCCAAATTTAGCCTATGTCTTCATTGCTGCATTTCCACACTTCTACTCACAAGTAAACCCAGGTGATAACCAGCAAGCATACCATACTGCACATGGGTTCCCTTTGAACTTCAATTCTAGAAAGGCGTTTTCCCTGATGGACTGACTTTTCTTTCCTTGGTGTGTCCAAAGCAAATAGTTTGCTTGATATTTAAACAGTCCAACAGTCCACTTTTATTTTCTGCAGGTCTTTCTTTTTGATTCAACAGAAGATTCTTATTTTCTGTTCTCCCACCAGTTTTTGGTTGGTCTGCATGTCTTTTCAAGTGGGAAAGTTCCAATTCAGAAGGTTCTGGTTGTGGCTCAGGATTTCATTGCAGATCTCATACTGTACAAAGGCTTAGTAAGAAGCCTATTTCCATGCCTGCCTTGGTTTTTCCCTTTCATTGTTTTGGCTTACTTATTTTTTCTTATTTTTTCACTCTTGCTTTCTATCCTTTCTATCTCATCATCATTTTTTCCTGCTTCTCTTTTCCAACCACTGTCATTTTATTTTTACTTCTTCCCCCTTTTCTTTTAACATTTCTTTTTCCCCTCTTTGCTACTTTCTAGTCTCTATCCCTTTTACTAATTTCTCTCACTAATTATGTTAGTTATTTTTCTTTTTGTTAATGTCTTCTCTTTTCAATTGATTGATTTTCCTCTCCCTCTTTTCACTTTGGTTTTTATATTATTTTTCTAGCTGTTGCCTGCTTTTTTTTCTTTACTATCTTCTTTTTCACTGTTTTTTGTTTGTTTACTTGTTGGTTTTTCTTCACTCTTGGTTGTGTGCTTTGTCTTCTTGCCTCACCTGACTGATGGCAGCAACCATGTCCATACAGCTTAGCCACAACCATACATTCTACAGCCCCACCAATTGTCAAGAGCCAACACCAGCTGCTATACACTTGACCAAGGATAACAACCAACATCAGCTAAATTGTCAAGAGCCAACACCAGCTGCTATACACTTGACCAAGGATAACAACCAACTTCAGCTAAATCCATCCATCCTGAACTGCATAGACTGGTGCATAATCTCATCTGGTGCCCAGGCTCATCTCCTGATCACACCAACCAGCAGGCAGTTGGTGAGTGTCTAAGATTACACCAATATACAAGCATCAAATTAATACAAATAGACTAGCACTACAATGTTTTGAAAGTAGCAGAAAATTTCTTTTCACATGAAGAAACAAATCAATATGGCTCAAACAAGTGACCAATAGGCAGAGGTAGAAAACATTTTTGAAGGAAAAAAAAGGCACTGGGACTGCCAAAAAATTAATTAAACAGAATGATATTTTAGGTACCTCCAAATAATTGACAGAAAGTTTGATCAAAACAGAAAGAATTCAGGAAAACACTACAGGAACAATCAAACAAAAGAGATAAAGGATTGGAGACAATACAAATCTTTCAAATAGAAATCCAGAAGATTAATACTAAGATTTCAGAAAAAGACAATACATTGAAAGGGCAAAGGAGTAGATTTGAATCAATGGAAGCCTGAACGAGTGAGCTTGAAGATAAATCTCTCAATACTAGTAAGCTAGAAGAACATTCAGAAAAAAAAAGAATGAAAAAATCTGAAGAAAGCCTAATATTCATGTAGGACAACAAAAAGAATTATAATCTATAGGTGATCCGAATTCCAGAACGGCAAGAGACAAAGAAAATCACAGAAAAGAACTGTTAGAACAAAATTTTCCTGAAATCATGAAAGATGAGAAAATAAGCATTCACTTGCTTGCTGAAAGTGAAGAGGACTTGAAACACATACTGATGAAGATCAAAGAGCACAGCCTTTGGTATGGGTTGCATCTCAATGTCAGAAAAACAAAAATCCTCACCATAGGACCAATAAACAGCATTCTTATCAATGGAGAAAAGATTGAAGTTGTCAAGGACTTCATTCTTCTTGGATCAACTATCAACACTTGTGGAAGCAGCAGTAAAGAGATCAGATGACGTATTGCATTGGGCAAATCTGCTGCACAGGAACTTTTTAAAGTGTTGAGGAGCAGAGATGTCAGCTTGAGGACTAAGGTGCGCCTGACCCAAGCCATGGTGTTTCAATAACCTCCTATGGATGTGAAAGCTGGACAGTGAATAAGGAAGATTGTAGAAGAATTGATGCCTTTGAGTTGTGGTGTTGGAGAATATTGAAAGTGCCATGGACTGCCAAAAAAACCAATAGATCCATTTTGGAAGAAGTGCAACCAGAGTGCTCCTTGGAGGCCAGGATGGCTAAGCTTCGTCTCTCATACTTTGGACATATTGTCAGGAGGGAACAGTCGCTAGGCTAGAGAGGGATGTCACGCTGGGTAAGGTGGAGGGTCAGAGAAAAAGAGGAAGACCCCCCAACGAGATGGTTCAGCCAGGTGGCATCATTGATGGACTCAAGTGTGGCAGTGGTAGTGAGGTTGGCCCAGGATCGGATATTGTTTCGTTCTGCTGTGCATGGGGTTGCTATGAGTTGTTTCCGACTCAATGGCACCTGACAACAACAACAAGATGAACAAATCCCAAACAGGATAGACCCCAAAAGAAAATCACCAATACATATCATAATCAAACTCTCCAAAATCAAAGAGAAGGAAAGAATCTGGAAGCAACTAAGGAAAAACTAGAAGTTAGTTACAAAGGAGAACCAATATGATTAAGCTCTTATTTCTCAGCAGGCAAGAAGGCAATGAGGAGACATATATCAAAATTTGAAAGAAAAGAAGTTAACCAAGAATTATGCACCCACAAAAACTGTCCCTAAAATACAAAGGTGATATTAGATCATTTCCATATAAACAGAAATGAGAGGAATTTGTAAAAACTAGGCCAACTTCACAAAAAATACTAAAGCGAGTATTGAGAACGAACAATGGCAGACGATAACTAGAGACTGACATACACGGTAACACCAATCAGAATTCAACCCAGACATGTTGTTGTTAAATGCCATTGAGTCGATTCCGACTCATAGTGACCCTGTATAGGGTTTCTAAGGAGTGGCTGGTGAGCCTGAACCACTGACCTTGCAGTTCAAACCAACCTTGCAGTCTAGCACATCAACCCAGCACCACAGCAGGACACAGAGTCACTATGAGTCAAAACTGACTCAGCAGGCACTAGCAACAACAACAAAGAACACAGTCAACACTCATGCAGGCAGGAGTCAAGAAGTCAAATGATGGATGGTATTAGGCAAATCTGCTGCAAATGACCT
Organism: Chrysochloris asiatica; assembly: GCF_000296735.1. Lineage (NCBI taxonomy): Eukaryota > Metazoa > Chordata > Mammalia > Afrosoricida > Chrysochloridae > Chrysochloris > Chrysochloris asiatica. The sequence continues at coordinate 20,594,124 of NW_006408554.1, read as the reverse complement.
CTTTAAAATACTAAAGACATCAATTTAAGGCATAAGATGTACCTGACCCAAACCATGATATTTGCAATTGTCTCATATGCATGTAAAAGTTGGGCAACAAATAAGAAATTTTGTAGACAATACATTTGAAATTATGGTATTGAAGAATACTATTGAAAGTACCATGGACTGCCAGAAAAACAAACCAATCTTTGTTGGAAGAAGTACAGCCAGAATGCTCCTTAGAAGCAAAGATGGTGAGATTTTTGTCTCTCATTCTTGGAATATGTTTTTAGGAAGAATCAGTCCCTGGAGAAAGACATCATACTTGGTAAAATGGAGGATCGGTGAAAGAGAGGAAGATTCCCAATGAGATGGACTGACATAGTGGCAGCAACAATGGGCTCAAACATACAACTGAGGAAAGCACAGGACTAGGCAGTGTTTTGTTCTGTTCTTCCTGGGGTTTCTATGAGTCAGAGCTGACTCAATGGCACCTAACAATAAATTATACTCACTATTTTTTTTTCTTTCGTTAGGAAAGCAAACAATTAGTAATGTAATTGTTTAATAAAATAAACTTAAAATCTTATCCAAGAAATCTCCATTATAAGGAAACCTTATTCAAAGTGTCATACAAGCTAACTACTAGTTCCACTCTTCAAACTATGAGGGCTGAAATTATTGCTGTTCTTCCTACCTGAACCATGGCAGACTCTTAAAAAAAAACAAAAAACCACTTCTTAGTGCTTGGCTGCTAACTGAGAGGTTGGATGTTTGAGTTCACCCTGAGGTACCTTAGAAGAAAGTCCTGGTGATCTACTTCTGAATAAATCAGTCATTGAAAACTCTATGGATTATAGTTCTATTGTGACACACATGGGGCCACCTTGAGTTGGAATCAACTCCTGTCAATTGGTTACATGAATAAGAAAATGGAAGGGTCTTTATGGTGAATATAGTTTTTATAGAGTATTTGTGTGAAACTGGTGGTTTGTGTGGAAAATACAACATTCATGTCACATTATATTTGTTTGACTGTGTATTTATCATAGTAAGCAAAAAGAAAGTTTTATTCATATACAGTAAACTCATATGATATACAATTATAGACAGCATTCATAGAAATTTTCATTTACTCACCAATGCATTCATTTGAAGATTATTGGGATTTAAACTTTGATAGGCTCTATCAAAGAAATAAAAATAAAAATGTAATTCAGGTCAGAATGTTAATGACTCATGCCAGATTCTTCAAGGCAAAATAGACTGGTAATGTAATATAATGAGAAAGACATGCTCTTAAATTAAGACATTGGAAAATACTTATATTAACTGATCATACATTTTAAGATTTTATTCACAATAAGCAGAGGTTGTAAATATTTTGTTAGTGTCCCAAGGGGTACAGAACAAAAAAATATTGTTTCATAATATTGCAAGATTTAGAACTGTATTCTATGTGACATCAAGGATGACATTTTTATATTGAATTTATAAAATCTTTTCTTTTTTGTATATAGGCTATGCCATTCAACAGAAGTTCATTTCTTTTGGAGAGATGAACTTTAATGGTTGTTTTTCTCAGAGGTGTATTCTACCCCAGCCACTCACTCTTGCCTGATTTGTCTCTCAATTTAAATCCAAATAGGGAGGTAGAGGCAGAGCCTCTGGAACCATAAAGTTAGTCATTATTATGAAGTACTGTCGAGGCAGTTCTGACTCATAGCTACCTTATATAGTTTCCAAAGAGCAACTGGTGGGTTTGAACCGTAGACCTTGTGGTTAGTAGTCTAGTGCTTATCTTATAGTGCCACACCAGGACTCCTAGTAAGACTGGAAAACGGGACTGACATAATCTTCAGGTAAGAAGATCCCTCCCTAACTCTATCAAGTTAGATGCCTCAGACTTTCTGATAAAAGAGTTTTGTTAATATTTGTTGTTCTTAAGTGCCATAGAGTTAGTTCTGACTCATAGCGACCTTATATAGGGTTTCCAAGGAGCAGCTGGTGGGTTTGAAATGTCAACCAACCTTGTGGTTCACAGTCCAAGGTTGAATCTACATCGCCACACCAGGAATCCTTGTTAACCTTTAGTGTTTGTTAATGTACTCCTATACAAAATTCAAGATGAAATAAAACAACTCCATAGATCTGTTTTATGAAATTAGAGAAAATATAAAGTTTTACTCATTTATGCTAAATTTGTGTTCAGAAAAAACATACAGGGAATTGGCTAGTCACCTTCCCTTAAGTTTTCTCTGACATTTGCTTTTATCTCAAACAACTGAGAAAATAAACAATGCTACTGTTTATTCTTCTGCTCTAAAGAAGAACTATTATAATTACTACTACTCTTCTCTTTTTTTGTTTTTTTTGGAGCATGATCTGTGCACTTCCAGCTGCCCACATGTTCTCTGCCTCATGCTGCCCACCCACAGGAGATCTTACCCTACTGGTTTAGCTGGTTTGACACTGACATGCAGTAGAACAGACAGACCAAAGCAGATTTCACTTATCAACAACATACACAGAATTCCATCCACTTATTAATGCAAATAAGGCAGTTTCCTGCTCATCGAAAATGATGTCTCCTGTAATCAGTGCTGTGTGGCAGGTCTGGGCAGAAAAGGGCTCCGTGATGGACTTGTTTTTCCTGAATTACCAGTGATTTCCCACACATAATCTCATATGCAATGGGATACAAACATGTTCCCAGGGAGGCAGCACAACGCTAATAACTCTGGGACCTTACAAAAGTTACTGAAGTCTATGAGTTGGAGTTTCCTCATTTTAACACAGAAATGGAGAACCTAACTTAGAGAGTTGTGACCCTTAAAGTTACTTACTTTAGTGCAGGGCTTGGCACATGTAGAGAAATCTTTCTTTGGGGAGGATTGCATCAGAGCTTAAATTCTAAAGCACTTGGCTTGTGGAAGGCTGTAGTCTATAGCTGAGCCCTAACTCCATTTTGAATCTTGACATAAATTCAGACTCCACTTGAGTTCTTTATGTTATTTCACCAGTGCTTTGCTCTTGTTGTTGTTGTTAAGTGTTGTCAACTTGGTTCTGACTCAGTGACTCTGTACAGGGTTTCCAAAGAGTGGCTGGTGAATTTGAACTTCCAACCTTGTGGTTCAAACCAACCTTGCGGTCCAGTGCATTATCCTTTAGTACCACATTTATTGACCCTTAAACTAGCTATGTGGCTGTGCTTTTACAAGTCTTAAACAGTTTGTCCTATGTGGCTGTGCTTTTACAAAACTTAAACAGTTTAACAGAGTGTGGTTAAAATAGATGGACTTGTATGGAGAAAGTCACTCACATAAATGAAGGAACTTGCCTGGGCATTTACCAAAAGTAGCCAATCGGATGCATGTTATCTAATTTACAAGTTGGGGTCCTGGTGTCATGATTCAGGGCTGTGTGGTCATGAATCCTACCCTGACTGCTACACAGCCCAGTAGGCAAAACTCCAGAACCAATCCTGCAACCCTTTTTAACCTGTTCTGTCACTGACTGGGCCCATAGCCACACAGTTGAATTACTTACTATTTCTTGTCTCAGTTTCCTCCTCAGCAGAATAGTTTGAAAGGGGCCCTGGTGACACTGTGGGTTAGGAGTTGGGCTATTAACTGCAAGGTCAAAGGTTCAAATCCACCCTTTCTCTGTAAGGAGACAGATGAAGCTGTCTATTCCTGTTAAGATTTACAGTCTCAGAAACTTTATCCAGGGTCTTTGTGAATCAGAATCAACTTATTGTCAGTGGGTTTGGTTTTCACAAGTTAGTTTGAAAAAGATCAATGAGATATTGACCATAAATTTGCACTCGGCACAGTGTCTGGTGTACAGTGTGAAATCAAATGTATATTAAAATGGAAATTTTACTTTTATTTCAAGAGGCCTTTTTATCCATGAACTAAAAAATTTCTGGCCCAAAATCAATCTGCCAGTGCTTCTTTTTCTCTCTAACTTAAAGTGGCTAACCAACTTTTCTTTCCTGTTCCAAAGATCATACTGTAACAAAACCACAAACCCATGATTAAATGGAAAAGACTTGGACTTCTTTAAGTTTCTAGAGGTCTCAGAACTGCAGGGAAATCGTCCAGGTAGTTCTCTTTTTAATGGTAACTCAGTAGCCATTAAATGTTTTATTTCCATGGAAAACTATATTCTTTATGCAAAAGTGTCATGCAATAAATTATTTAATACGTCTCTTCTAGCTTTAGTCTTTGTAACTCCCACCTAACGACTTTTTCCCTCATGCGTCAGGGTAAGAAAAGGTGAGAGAAGATAGTGATAGAATGACATGATTCAGCTGTGGAGGCTAATGGAATTAATTGTAATTGTAAAAACTTGAAATTCTAGCACGGGTTTAAAATGAGCCATCTCAGAAGTAGAAGGTTGGATGTCATTACCATCAAAGAAGAAAATCCAGGTGTGGAGATCATCCTTTGGACCCTGAGATCCGTGCACAATGAATGTCCTCAATCTGGGGACAGAACACTGTGACACCAGAGGAGTGTCAGAACAGCAACAGCAGCAGCACCAAGAGCCAGAGCATGAGACAGAATAGTGGGCTTTTCAGTCCATGTTGTTGTTGTTGTTATGTGCCATCGAGTCGGTTCCGACCCATAGCGACCCTGTATAGGGTTTCCAAGGGTGTAAATCTTTACGGGAGTAGAAAGCCTCATCTTTCTCCAGCGGAGCACCTGGTAGTTTCGAACCGCTGACCTTAAGGTTCGCAGCCCGATTCGTAACCACTACGCTACCAGACTGACTTGCAGAGTGGGATGCCTCCAGGCACTTAATTGACGAGCTGAGTGCCTTCAGGCTGAGGCTTATGATGGAGTGGTGTGTCCTGCAGGCATCTATCAGCAGCCCTAAAAGCACTTTGTTAACATTATATGAGCACAGAGAGGCCTGCCTGTGGGCATGCCTTAGGAAGAGTTGGTCTGACTCAAAGAACTGTGTCCTGTGCATCATCTGTCCCTGACTTATAAACCTGTTAACTTCTTTAATACACCCAATATAACTATGAGTATTTTCTCTGAGTTCTGTGTGACCACTGCACTGAATTATCAAACCTAGTTGAGTAGAAAGGACTGTGGGAGAAATACTTCGTACCACATATTTTTGCAAAAAGTTTTTTAAGTTTCTGTGAATTTTCCATTATCTGGAAGCAGTTTCCTCTTGCATGAAGGAAAGTTTTCCCAATTTGTAATTTGTTTATTAAATCACAGAGACATCAAATAATGCTATTCTTTTGAGTTACTATTGATTATATTTTCAACAATTATAAGGATGCAATAAATACATAATTCTTAACAAATTCTGAAGACACATGTCAAGAGACAAAAGAGCAGTATAAACAAAGATGATCTGGGGGTATATCACAAGATAATTAATTTAAGAAAAATGATTCATCATGCCTAAATAGCCCTTTCTTTGTTTGGAAAGGTGAAGTAATATCTCAGAGAAAAATTGCTAACAGACATTTTACTTTCATTTTAAGGTTTTTGTTTCTTACCCACGAATTAAAAAAAAAAAAATTAACTGTAAAAGAAGCCTAACCCAAACTATAGATGCACTGTTTTGGTTTTTCTTGCAAAAGCTGCTGTTAGACTCTAGCTTTCTTAATTTAAATTTCAAGATGTCTTATGGCTGCAAGAGGTGGAAGACCATATTTTTAGCAGTTGCTTTTAATGTTAGCCCTGTAACCATGAAGTACTTGGCCAACATGTTGTTGTTGTCGTCAGGTGCCATTGAGTCGGAATCGACTCATGGCGACCCCATGCACAGCAAAACGAAACAATGTCCGATCCTGGGCCAACCTCACTACCGCTGCCACAGTTGAGTCCATCAATGATGCCACCTGGCCAATCCATCTCAGTCCATCAATCAGTCCTCTTTTTCTCTGACCTTCCACCTTACCCAGCATGACATCCTTCTCCAGAGACTGTTTCCTCCGGACAATATGTCCAAAGTATGAGAGACAAAGCTTAGCCATCCTGGCCTCCAAGGAGCACTCTGGTTGCACTTCTTCCAAAATGGATCTATTGGTTCTTTTGGCAGTCCATGGCACTTTCAATATTCTCCAACACCACAACTCAAAGGCATCAATTCTTCTATGATCTTCCTTATTCACTGTCCAGCTTTCACATCCATTTGAGGTTATTGAAAACACCATGGCCTGGGTCAGGCGCACCTTAGTCCTCAAGCTGACATCTCTGCTCTTCAACACTTTAAAAAGTTCCTGTGCAGCAGATTTGCCCAATGCAATACGTCATCTGATCTCTTGACTGCTGCTTCCGTGAGTGTTGATAGTTGATCCAAGAAGAATGAAGTCTTTGACAACTTCAATCTTTTCTCCATTGATAAGAATGTTGTTTATTGGTCCAGTGGTGAGGATTTTTGTTTTCTTGACATTGAGATGTAATCCATATCAAAGGCTGTGCTCTTTGATCTTCATAAGTAAATGTTTCAAGTCCTCTTCACTTTCAGCAAGCAAGGTTGTATCATCTGCATATCGCAGGTTGTTAATGAGTCTTCCTCCAATCCTGACGCCACGTTTTTCTTCATAGAACCCAGCTTCTCGTATTATTTGCTCAGCATACAGGTTGAATAAGTATGGCGAAAGAATATAACCCTTGGTCTAGGTACAGATTTCTCAGAAGTACAATTAAGTGTTTTGGATGGCCATCATAGAAACATATATTAAGTAAGGAAAATGTTATTTTAAATTTCTTGGAAGTCTCCAATCTCTGGAGTGCTTTTTCTTTTCTTCATGTGCTCATGAATTTGCAAATTATTTATTAAATTATGCAACAATCAAATATTTATTAAATTGTATTATTGTTTTGAACTAATTCTAAGTTTGTTTGTGACTATTATAACTTTAGGTAATTTTCCTTTCTTACTGAGAGATAATGTATCCTTTATAATTTTAAAGCCTCCAAAATATATTAAAGATTTGTGAAAATGAATAGGGGAGAGGTCAACTAGGCCAGAGACCGCCAAACCCAATGCTGTTGAGATACTTCTGACTCAGAGATGTTGCCAATTACGATGGCTCACTTTAAGAACTTTCATTAAGAATAATATAAGTCAAGTCCTGAGGACGGAAGCAAAGCAGGTTTATTACTCACATAGAGTAATGGAGACAGGTAGATCACTCTCCAAAGGAATTAGGGGATTTATATAGTATATTATACATATTCATAAAAATTTGAGGGGCAACATGCATTATTTATAAAGGGGCAGACTTGGTTTTAGAATGGAAGTGGTGGTCAGACCTCTTGCTTTTGAAATGGGTCTGAATGGCTCCTGATGATGTACATCTAGTGATATTCATTCCTAGCAAGAATTCTTTGGTTTGTATGCCAGTACTTCTTATGGGCAGGGGTGTCTCAGAGGACAAGGTTTCCAGTTCTGTGCATGTCTCACAATCTGCTTATATCTGGTTCTGTGAAGAATTTCTGTTAGTTTAGATAAGAAGAGTTATGGATTCACTAAATCTTATTTGTGTCAGACCCCTCTGGTTCTCAGACTATAAGGCTTATTCACAAGATAACTTGGTTGCTCAAGAATGTTGTTTGTTACAGTATTTTAATCTTTGGAATCTTCAAGTCTTAGTCTGTAGCTCAATCTGCCTATTCTTAATTCCCCTGGGAGGTTTCAGCAAAACTATATGATCTGTAATTTTTGCAGAAGCAAACTGCCACATGTTTCTCCCACAGCAAAGCTGGCAGGTTTGAAATGACAACCTTTCAGTTAGTACATAACACTGTGCCATGTTCTCGGGATAAAAGACCACAAATTCAAACATGTTTTATATGGACTCCTTTGTTAAGCCTTAAACAGTATAAATGCAAGACGAAGACAAATCATCAGGGTAAAGGAGACCCATAATGGTGTCCAAAGGAATCATGGTCATGTGGATAATTTTAGACTATAGAAAACAAAAGAAATTGTCAAAAGTCATGATTAGTGACAGATCAGTTCATCACAGGTGGGACTACAGAAGGAGAGGGAGGACCATTACAGGGTTGGTTCTGGGGCCTTTCAAAATCCAAGTAACTTGATGGTAGGGATAGGACTCTTGACCATGTGACCCTGGTACTCCAACTATCTAGGGGGGTTGTAATCTATACTCAAACATACTCTGCCTGAGAACAGAGCTTTTTTGAGATGGCTAGTTAATGATCAGAATGAATGCAAATGGAGTCTGAATTTATGTCAAGACACAAAATGGAGTTAGAGCTCCCACTGCAAATTTCTGCTTTTCACAAATCAACTATTTTACCAGGGATCCTTAGAGACCACCTAGTTTACCTGTTTTTAGGGGAGAAGTATTCACCTCCATGAAACAGATATTATAGGGAAGGAGATTAGAGATTAGAAAATTTTATAGGATTGGCCCTCAAGCCCTTGAGGTATGACTCATAACTATGCGACCTAGTACCCCAGTTTCCATAAAGGGGCACACCCAGGCAAGTCTCTGAGAGGTAGTCAGCCCCTCCCTAGGCTGGCTAGGGGAGTGGCCTTAATCAATTGTCAAATTACTTTGCTTGAGAGCAAAACTGCCTCTCCCTGACTTTGGTAGTTCAGCTGTCAGAAGTACATAATCAAGATAGCATCTGAATTTAATGTCAAAGCTCAAGATGGAGTTAGGATTCTGACAGCTGGCCGCCATTTTCCCCAGACCAAATGCCTTAAGATTTCAAACCCTAAAGCACCTGAGGCCAGCTAATCTCAGTAAGGCAGGCAGTGTTCAATAAATCTCGTAAAGAATATCTAGTTGTTGATCATCTATTTTCTCTCTGCTGGACTTTTTGGACATTTCCTTTTAACTAACATGGAGACATTTGCTTTCTTTAGAATCAGAATTGTCTCCCTACAGGCATATAGAATAACTGTTTGGAATAGATATGTTTCAGTTTCTTTAAGTTTTGATTATTTTTCACAGCAATATTTATTTTATGAACACACAAAAATTATATTCATATCGATAACTTACCCTTTTCAACATTTTAAGAATAAAAACCAATAGTTGTTTAGTTTGTGTAATAGGAAATTTAATAACATATGTCTTCCTTTGATTATATGGGTTTTCTTATCCATGAAATTAAATATGAACCATAAAAAGCCTGACCTAAACTACACAGTGGTTCTAGAGGATAAGCATTAGACTATGAACCACAAGGTTGTTGGTTTGAGCCTACCAGTTGCTCCATGGGAGAAAAAGATTTACAGCCTTGGAAACCCTATACAGGGTCTCTATGAGTCTAACAAACTAGAAGGCACTTAACAAACAACAAACTGAAAATGGCTGCCAGGAGCTGCTCTATGGTAGTTGTGTGCCACTGAGTCTGACCACAGTGATCCTGTGTAGGGTTTCAGAAGCTGTACATCGCTATAGAATCAGAACACCTTATCTTTTTTCCCCATGGAGCTATTGGTAGATTCTAACTACTGACCTTGGTGTCAGCAGTCTAGCTCATAAACCACTATGCTACCCAGACTCCTTATATCCGCTCTATAGCAGTGTACATTTGTCTTATCCACCTATATAAGGATAGTTGTAAACACATTACTTCTGAATTTAAATCTCAAGAAGTCTCAGATACTGAAGTCCATTAAACAACAACCACAAAAAAAGCCTCAGGACTACAGGTAGGGTGGAGAGCCAAATTATTAGCAGCCAGACCAGAAGTAATCCAATACCAGTTTATCTCAGTAAATGGGGAAGCCTGAGTTTAATTAATCATGTAAAAATTAACCAATGGTTTAACATCTAGATTTCCTTCCTCTTCTAAGTACCATTGTGCCTAGCTTCGACCAGCCATTTACTTTTCAAAATGGCTTCCCTATATACATATAGAAAAACTGCTCAGAATAAAATGATGTCCCTACTTAATCTTTTATATCTTTACAATTTTTGTCCACTTCATAAATCAGTTATTGCTTTGCTTATTTATTGCTGCACAACAAATTACTCTAAAAATGAGAAGCTTAAACATTTATTTTCTCATAGTGTCTTTGAGTGTCTAAAGCAGCATGGTTTAAAAACTCTAGGTAGCCTAATGTGTACCACCTGTGGTTACTGGGCACTTACATTGTAGCTAATGTGATTAAGGAATTGAAAATTTTATTTTAATTAACTTAAATGTAAATGTGTGTTGCCTGTTATTGTTAAGTGCTGTCAAGTTGGTTCCGACTCATAGTAACTCTATATAGGGTTTCTTTCAGCCAGCAGTCTAGTACTTATCTTACAGAGTCACACCAGGACACCAGATTTAAATGTAACTAGCCACATACAGGGAGCTCTAGTAGCGTAGTGGTTACGAATCAGGCTGGAAACCACAAGGTCAGCAGTTTGAAACTACCAGCTGCTCTGCCAGAGAAAGGAGGCTTTCTGCTCCCGTCAAGATCTACAGCCTCGGAAACCCTGTTCAGGGTCACTATGGGTTGGAACCGACTCGACGGCACTTAACAACAACAACAATCCACATACAGGCAGAAGCCACTATACTGAACAACACAGTCTTAAGGGGCATATGAATTAGAGAATTCAAAGTACTTTGTGTGATAGTTGAGATTTTATGTCAACTTAACTGGGCCAGGATTCTCAATGGCTTAGCAGTAAAAATGTATTATTCCCCCATGATGAGATCTAATATAATGTAATCACTTCCATTATGAAATCTGCTATTAACAGCCAACCAACTGAAATGAAATTTCCTCAGGCATGTGGCCCGCAACACCTTTTATCTTGTAAGAGATAAAAGAAGACAGAAATGAGCAGAGAAAGAGGGACCTACTATCACAAAGAAAGAAGAGCCAGAAGTGGAGTTCATCCTTTGAACCTGGGGTCCCTGCACTATGAATCTCCTAGATCTAGGAGAAGCTTGATGCTAAGATACATGAAAAACTCCAAGGAATGCTGGCCTACAGATACAGAAAGCATACAAGGACTTTTCACCAGAGATAATACTCCCGTATTCTAACTTCTAGCCTCCTAAACTGCAAGAGAATAAATTTCTCTTTATTAATGTCTTACACTTGTGGAAAATATGGCCTTGGTAATAGAAATGATGCTGGAGAGTGCGTGATCAATTTTTGCAAGACAAATGACTTATTCATTACAAATATCTTTTTAAAAACAACACAAATGGTGACCATACATCTAGACCTCACATGATGGAATAAATACTGCTGCTTCCATGAGTGCTGATAGTGAATCCTAGCAAAATGAAGTCTTTGACAACTTCAATTATTTCTCCATTTGTCATGATGTTATTTATTGGTCTTCTGGTGAGGATTTTTGCTTTCTTTGTTGTAACCCATACTGAAGGCTGTGGTCTTTGATCTTCATCAGTAAGTATTTTAAGTCCTTTTTCTTTTCAGCAAACAAAGTTGTATCATCTGAATAACGCAGGTTGTTAATGAATCATCCTCCTGACTGATGTCATGCTCTTCTTCATATACTCCAACTTCTTAAATTATTTGCTCAGCATATAGATTGAATATGCAGGGAAAGAATGCAGCCCTGGCACACGCCTTTCCTGATTTAAAAACATTCATTGTACCCTTGTTCTTTCTGAACAACTGCCTTTTGGTCTTTGTACAGGTTCCTCAAAAGCACAATTAAGTGTTCAGGAATGCCCATTCTTCATAATGTTATCCATAGATTTTCATGACTTACAGAGTCAAAAGCATTTGCACAGTCAAAAATTCATAGGTAAATATCTTTCTGGTATTCTCTGCTTTCAGCTAAGATCCATCTAATGTCAGCAATGATGTGTCTAGTTACATATCCTCATCTGAGTCTGGCTTAAACCTCTGGCAGTTCCCTGTCAATGTACTGTTGCAACTGCATTTTAATTTTCTGTAGCAAAATTTTACTTGCATGTGAGATTAATGACATTGACCAGTGATTTCTGCATTCCATTGGGTCACCTGTATTTGGAATGGGCACAAACATGGATCTCTTCTAATTAGTTGCCTAGGTAGCTTATCTTCCAAATTTATTGGCATAGATGAATGAGTGCCTCAAGTGCTACATCAATCAGTTTGTTGAAAGATTTCAGTTTGTATTCCATCAGTTCCCAGAGCCTTGTTCTTTTCCTATGCCTTCAGTGCACCTTGAACTTTTTCCTTCAGTATCATTGGCTCTTGATCATATGCTACTTCTTGGAATGGTTGACCATTGACCATTTCTTTCTTTCTTCTTTTTAAAGCTTTTATTGTGAATTGAGTGATAGGCTACATGGCAATTTTGCACTCAACCAATTTCATCTTATTTCATTGCAATGATTATAATCCTCTCCATCTGCCATTGGTTAATAGTATTTTCCTCTATTCCCTTTAAAAAAATTTTTTTTGATGTACACAAAAACATGCAGGATATATAATCATTTAAACAACCAAAGGGCATGTTTTGTAGACCAGCCCCCTGCACATCAGCACACAGCCTTTCTCTTTCAATGAGTATAATGTCCTCAGGTGTTCTATTTCTCCACGCCATCACCTCTGTCTCCATCTCTGGTATCGCTGCTTCTCTGGGTAGGATCCCACGTTCCACTCATGCTCTTCCTTCTTGCTGGTCCTAGTCAACCATTTCTATGTGGGACAGATTTCCAGGGGTTTAGCAGTTGAGATGTACTTATTCCCATAGTGATGAAGACTAATACAAGCATAGTTAGTTTTATGATGAGAGGCTATGAGCAGCCAATTAATTGAAAGGATGCTTCTTTGGGGGTGTGGCCACCTCCCAATGTAATGGACATGCAGGAGGGACTCTGTCTTCCGCTGGGAACCTGGGACTCCACAATTGTAAGTTATTTTCTTGATAATAAACTTTCTCTCTCTCTCTCTCTCTCTCTATATATATATATATATATAAAATCACTGGTTTTGCTTCTCTAGGAAACCTGGCCTAAGATATGTGGTACTGAGAGAGTGAGGTTCTAGAGAAACAAAATCATAAGGATGAGGTTTCTAAATTGGTTCTCAAATCTGACTAATTTTAAAGGCAATGATATAGGGTGCTGGCACGTCTGATCTCCACTTCATAGGAATTGGGCTTGAGCTGATTTTGACTTTGGTCCTCTTTCCCTCTTGTGGGGTCGAAGGAAGTCAGACCTGGTCCCCACTTGGTTTAAGCAGTTGGTGCTGTGAGCAGAATTCATTGCAATGGCTCCAGACCTATGAAATTATGAGGTTTTGTAAGACAAAGAATGAAGGGGATGGGATAAAATATTGTAGCTGAGGGGAGAGGGGTAGTTTCTGGAGTTGCCTAGATGCTGCATAAAGAGCATGGCTGATACTGGGCCTGAGCCTACTGAAATCCACCCTGCCAGAGGCACAAGGCTATATGCATATGAATGGGGTTAGTCTAAAGGAGAAGAAAAGATTGAACTTGAGTGTTTCAAAAGGTTTATGTGTTTGACTGCCTTGTGGATATTGGTTTCTCCTACCTGCTATTGTAAAATAGACATACACAAGTGATGTAAATGAATATTGGAAATTCTGATAACAGAGTTTGTAAGCCTGAATTCACCCTATAGTTGATTGGATTTCCTAAAAGGGGGGTTAGACTTTGCCCAGAAAAAATAGGCTTCTTGACTTAAGCCTTTGTAGAGTATGGGGCTTTAGGTGGAATCCTGAACCCCACCCAGAGCCTTCAAAGTTGGGACATTTGCATTTGAAAGACATATAGATGAACCCAGAACTACTGGGAGAACAGGAGAGTCACGATTGAAAGAAAGCAGAGGAAAAAAATTAACAGTTTGTTGTTATGACTTTTGGAGACATCAAGGTATTCCATTGGGTCACTTCTCTTTGGAATGGGCACAAATATGGACCTCATCCAATCAGTTGGCCAGATGGTTGTCTTTCCAATTTCTTGGCATAGATGAGTGAGTGCCTCCAGTGCCACCTCACTTTCTTGAAAGATTTCAATTTTGATTCCATCAATTCCTGGTGCCTTGTTCTCTGTGAATTCCTTCAATGCACTTTGGACTTCCTCCTTCAGTATCATTGGCTCTTGATCATATGCTACCTCTTGAAGTGGTTGAACATCAACCATTTCCTTTTGGTACAGTGACTCTGTGTATTCCTTCCATCTTCTCTTGATGCTTTCTGCATCAATCAATAATTTGCCCAGGGAATCCTTCAGTAAAGAAAGTCAAGGCTTGAATTTTTAATTCAATTCCCCCAGCTTGAGAAATGCTGAGCATGTTCTTTCCTTGGTTTTCTGATTCCAGATCTGTGCCCATTTCATTGTAATATTTGACTTTGTCTTCTTGACCTAACCTTTGAAACTTTCTGTTCAGCTCTTGTACCTCCTCATTTCTTCCATTTGCTTTAGCATTTCTATACTGGAGAGCAACTTTCAGTGTCTCTTCTGACATTAATTTTGATCTTTTCCTTCTTTCTTGTCTTTTTAATGACTTTTTGCTTTTTTCATGTAGGATGTTCTTGATGTCATCCTACAACTCTTCTGGTTTACAGTCTTTAGTGTTTAATGTGTCAAATCTGTTCTTCAGATGATCTCTAAATTCAGGTGTCACATGTATTGTTGTTGTTGTTGTCGGGTGCCATCGAGTCGGAACTGACTCATAGCGACCCCATGCACAGCAAAACGAAACAATGTCCGATCCTGGGCCAACCCCCCTACTGCTGCCACACTTGAGTCCATCAATGATGCCACCTGGCCAATCCATCTCGTTGGGGGTCTTCCTCTTTTTCTCTGACCCTCCA
>NW_006408554.1:20559299-20579125 GCF_000296735.1 Chrysochloris asiatica | reverse complement strand
CTATTGAAAACACAATGGCCTGGGTCAGACGCACCTTAGTCCTCAAGCTGACATCTCTGCTCTTCAATACTTTAAAAAGTTCCTGTGCAGCAGACTTGCCCAATGCAATACGTCGTCTGATCTCTTGACTGCTACTTCCGCGAGTGTCACATGTATAGTCATCTTTTATGTTGTTTTAAAAAAGGTATTTGCAATGAACAAGTCATTGGTCTTGCAAAATTTTATCATGCAATCTCCAGTATCACTTCTATCACCAAGGCCATATTTTCCAACTACTGAATCTTCCTCTTTTTCTTCAACCTTTATATTCCAGCCACCAATAAGTATCAATACATCTTGGTTGCATGCTTAATAGATGTCATACTGAAGAAATTGGTGGTGGTGATGGTGGTTATGTGCCGTGGAATCGGTTCTGACCCATAGGAACCCTGTACAGGGTTTCCAAGGTTGTAAATCTTTTCGGTAGCAGAAAGCCTCATCTCTCTCCTGCGGAATAGCTGGTAGTTTCGAATTGCTGACCTTAAGGTTCATAGCCCGATTCGTAACCACTATGCTACCAGAGCTCCTAGAAGAAGTTGGTAGAATTCTTCAATTTCATTATCATGGGTTTTAGTAGTTGGTACGTAACTTTGAATAATAATGGTATTAGCTGGTCTTCCTTTAGGTGTATTATGAATATTATCCTATCACAGACAGCATTATGCTTCAAGATATGTATAACATAAGATATGTATAGCATAAAAAGAATGTTCTTTTTATGATTAATGTTATGTCCTTCTTTTTAAATTTGTCTTTCCCAGCATAGTAAACCATATGAGGCTTGGTTTGATTCATTGTCAGATTCAAATGGCAGCATTCAATATTCTTAGATTCGTACCTCATACATTCCATGTTCCAATTATTTATATTTGTTTACAAGTGTTTCTCTTTATTTTGAGTTGTGTCCCATCAACAAATGAAGGTCCCCAAAGCATTACTCCATTAGCGTAATCATGGTCAACTCTACACTGAGGCGTTAACTCTTCCCCAGTCATATTTTGAATGCTTTCCAACCTGAGGGGCTCATCTTCTGGCACTATATCTGACAATATTATGGTGCTATTCATAATGTTTCAGCATTCAATATTCAATATAAGACATTTATTTATTTTGAACTCATTCCTTATGGCTCAGTTACTGGAAAAAGGACAATTTATACAAAAGTCAAATTTTTATGGCTTATAATTAGGTTTGCTCAAACAAGGAAAAAGCCAGAATTCCTCACAATGAAGATGAATAAATGTGGTCTTTGATTGTTCCAAAAAAAAAAAAAAGCGAGTTGCCTAAGATAAAACATTCAACGCACAGTCCTACTGAGTTAACCTCCGGAATTAAAAGCCAAAAAGAAAGCATGACTTTAAAAAAAAAAAAAAAATTAATTGTGAATTGAGTAAAGGTTTAAAGACAAGATCATCTTTATATTCAACAAATTATACACTTTCTTTAATTTCAATGATTACAATCCCTTTCCTGCAACAATAGTTATCCTACTTCCTCCCTGTGGCTACCCATTTACATCTTATTCTGCACAAATGAACAAAGAAAATTATTTTACATATACATACAAAACAAAAATTATATATTCATTTCAATGTCCAAAGGGCACGTGCTGCAAGCCTGCCTAATGCCCACCCTTACTCAGTCCATGGGCCTAAAGCCCATAACTGCTCTGTTTCTCCATACCACAACCTCTGCCACCATGTCTGCTGTTGCAGTTTTTCTAGGTAGAGGATTTACACTCCATTCATGTTCTTTCTTCTTGATGGTCCTGGAATCATCTGTTCCTGAAATGACAGATTAGCTACTCCCTCCTTTTAGTTGTACATCTTCTGTAATTACAGTTTTGACAATTCCAATTAATCCTGCTAACAATTACTCACAATTGAATCATAAAGTCCTATCACTATCATCCTCCATTCCCTTTCCCCAGATCCACCTGGAAAAGACGAAAACTATTCAGTGGGGATTCTACTTACCCACCTAATTCTGAAACTAAACACACTCATGGAAGCTTCTAATCCAGCTACTTCATGCTGTTGTAGCCCCCCCCCCCCACCTTTTTGTCAGGCAAGTCTAAATTTTCCATCCTTATCAACCCAGTACACTGAGTAAACAAGCTTATTCCTTGATATGAAGAATGCTTCCATTCCAGTTGGAATTTTGTGTAACTGCATCCATAAGCAAAAGTCTAGATCATCAAATTGCAGCAATTTATACTTGCTCACAGTATCAAAAATCTTTATCTTCACCTGGTCCTGTTCTGGTCAGCTAGCCATCCAAGCTAGGTCAAATGGGACCTAGCTACAAGTTTGGGAGTTCACACACATGGCCCTGCACTTCAGAGCAGCTGGCTGCTTCCCTGTTAGCCCTAGCTCCCAGGGACTTGGTCAGTGCTCATGGGCTCATGAGTTCACACTTCTTCCTAAATATCAGCCTAACCAGCCCTTCCTCTTCTCTTTCTCATCTCAAGGTCAATGAATGTCAATGGAACATGGTCAAACTCAGTGAACATACTAGACTGCTCACAGGGTCTCATTAGTTTCAGTACTAGAAGGGGATCTTCTTTGATGGACTGACTTTCTTGCCTTGATGCTTCCAAAGGAAATAGCTTGCTTGAAATTCAAACAGCCCAATAGTTTGCTTTTTTACTTCAGGTCTTTCTTTCAATAACAATCTTCTATTCTTCCATCAGTTCTGGATTGGCCTGCGTGTTTTCAAGTGGAATGTCCCAACTCAAAAGACTCTGTCTGGGTCTCAGGAATCCACCTAAGGCCCCATACTCTAGAAAGGATTAACAAGAAGCCTATTTCACTGAGAAAATTCTAACTTCCCTTTTAGCAATCAGTTATAGGCTATAGGTGGGCTTACATGCTTTCTGAAATCATAATTTCCAATATTCATTTCTATCACACATAAATGTCTATTTATAATAGTTGGCAGGGGAAACCAATATCCACAAGATAGGCAAGCACATAAACATTTTCCTCCCTTCTTTTCCCATTCAGCTTATGTCTCGTTCCATGTTCTACTCATAAAACACTGTTGTACCATGGTTGTGTATAAATCACTATTTACTTCTATCCCATTTATCCCATGCATATCTCCCTAACTCTTCCCATATCTTCTTTGTTCATCTGCCATCCTCCCTCTTCTTGTGCACTGTCCTTCCTAGCCTTGTTTATTGCCCTTCCTATCATGTATTTTGGAGTCCTGGTATGGCACTGTTGGTTAGTGTGCCAGACTGCAAAGCCGTTTGACCTACAAGGTTGGTGGTTCAAGCTCACCAGCTGCTCCTTGGAAACCCTATACAGAGTTGCTATGGGTCGGAACAGACTCAACGGAACTTCACAACAACATCATGTATTTATCAAGCTAACATGTATTTATTCTCTAGTGAATTACTCTCCCCTCCCTCCCACCCATGGTAACCATCAAAGAATGATTCTTTTAGTATGGAAAAAATTTTCTCAAGCTTTTATAATAATGGTCTCATACGATATTTGTCCTTTTGTGATTTACTTATTTCAGTCAGTATAATGTCCTCAAGATTTATCTATGTTATGAGGTGTTTTTCAGATTTATCATTATTCTTCAAGGTTGCATAGGAGTCCATTGTGTTTATGCACAAAAGTTTTTTTGAACAGTGCTGTGATGAACATATGTCTACTGGATCATATTTCTCGTGAGTATATACCAAGTAGAGGCATTGTTGGATCATAAGGTATTTATTTCTATTTTCAAGTTTCTGAGGAAGCACCATACCATTTTTCAGAGTAGTTGAATCATTTTAAAGTTCCACTAGCAACATAGGAAGGTCCCAGTATCCCCACACACTCATCAGCATTTGTTGTTTTCTGTTTTTTGAACTTCTCTGTTAATGCTAGTGTGAGATGATATCGCAACAGCAATAACAACAGTAGCTAATGATCGTGAACATTTCTTCAAGTGTTTGTTAGCTCATGTCCTGTGCCCTTTTTAAATTGGGTTGTTTGTCTTTTTCTTGTAGAGGTGTTGTTGTTGTTGTTAAGTACCGTCGAGTCAGTTCCTACCCATAGCGACCCTATACAGGGTTTCCAAGGATGTAAATCTTTACGGGAGTAGAAAGCCTCATCTTTCTCCCATAGAGGTGTTGTAGTTTTCTATAAATTTTAGATATTAGTCCTTTCTCTGATATGTCATTGCAAAAAAATTTTTTTTAATCTTTGGGTTCCCTTTTTACTTTTTTGGTGAAATCTTGTAATGTACAGAATTTCTAGTATTTAGGAAGTCCAAGTCATCTATTTTGTCTTCTATTGTTTGTGTGTGGTTTTTTTGCAATGATTGATAGTGTATGTATGCCATATATTAGAGCTCTTCTCCTAAGTTGGTTCCTATTTTTTCACTGATGATATTTACAGTTATAAGTTTTATATTTAGGTCTTTAATTCATGTGGAATTTATTTTTATATATGGTGTGAGATATGGGTCGTGTTTCATTCCTTTGCAAATAGATTTCCAGGTTTGCCAACACCATTTGCTGAAAAGACTATCTCTTCCCCATTTAATTTGTTTTGGCTTTTTGCCAGACATCAGTTGACTTTATGTGGATGGATTTACTTCTGAGTTCTTAATTCTGTTCCATTGATCCATGTATCTTTCACTGTACCAGTAACAGGCTGTTTTGACCACTGTGGCTATGTAGTAAGTTTTGAAATGAGGGAATGAGAGGCCTCCACCTTTATTCTTCTTCTTAAGCAGTGCTAGAATTATCCCAGGTCCTTTTCCTTTCCATATAAAGTGATTATTTTTTCCATCTTTTAAAAGAAGATTGTTGACATCTGGATTGGGATTGCGTTTTATCTGTATATTGCTTTGGGTAGTATTGACATATTTACAATATTAAGTTTTCCTATCCGTGAGCCTGTTATATTTTTCCATTTTTGTAAATCTCGTTTTTTTTTTATATTAGTGTTTTGTAGTTTTCTTTTTGTAGGTCTTTTATTTCTCTGGTTAGATTTATTCCTAAGTATTTCATCTTTGGGTGGCTATTGTAAATGCTATTGTTTTCCTAATTTCCTTTTCAGAACTGTATTTATTAGTATAGAACAAGGTGAGGAACATCCTGCATGTGGGCTGCATAAGGCACTCAGAATCACTTGGACTGGCCCAGCCAATGCAACTGCAGTTTAAGCTGTCATGTTGTTGTTGTTAAATGCCATCGAGTTGGTCCTGAGCCATAGCAACCCTGTATAGGGTTTCTGACGAGTGCCTGGTAAACTTGAATCTCCTACCTTGTGGTTCAAATCAACTTTGCAATCCAGTGCATTAACCCACAGCACCACACCAGGACTCATGTTAGGGATGAGTTAATTAAATATTTACCAAATATCACAGGCTAATTTTTAAGATAATAATTTTGTATGGCCCTTGAATGATGCCATACATTTTGGCAGAAAAAAGATTCCCCACCCCTGGTACACAGGAATACAACTGCTTTTTTTTTTCCAACTGCTTTTTGTATATTGATTTGTACTCTGTCACTTTGCTGAATCTTCCAATGAGTTCCAATAATTTTCTTGCTGAGTCTTTGTACTTTCTATGTATAGGATCATATCAATGGCAAATAAAATTTTATTTATTCTTTACCAATTTGGATGTCTTTAATTTTCATTTCCTGCCTTATAACTATGGTTAAGACTTCCAATACAGTTCTGAATAGGAGTGGTGATAAAGGGCATTGTCGTCTGGTTCCTGATCACAAAAGGAATGCTTTCAGTTTTGTTTTGTTTTGTTTTTCTGTTGAGAATGATGTTGACTATTGGTTTTGTATATATGCTCTTAATTATTGTGAGGAATTCCCCTTCTATTCCTACTTTGCTGAGTGTTTTTTTTTTTTGTTGTTGTTGTTTTTTTATAAAGAATGGTTATTGGAATTTGTCAACTGCCTTTTCTGCACCAATCCAAATTATTATGTTGTGCTTTTCCATGTATTTGTTTTGTTTCATTGATCTTCCTATTTTTTATTTCTAATTTTATAACATTGTGATCTGAGAAGGTGGTTTGTAGTATTTTGGTGTTTTAAAATTTAATGAGAATTGCTTTGTGGCCTAACGTATAGTCTATTCTTGTGAATGTTCCATGTGTACAACAAAAGAATGTGTATCATGCTGTTGTGGATTGAGTGCTTTGTATAAAACTATGAGGTGAAGTTGACTGTGTACTTTAGTTTCTCTGTGTCTTTGTTGAGTTTCTTTCTGGTTGTTCTGTCCTTTTTTAACAGTGGTGTATTAAAATATCCTACTACTGTTGTAGAGTTATCTTTTTCTTTCTTCAATTTTATTAGATTTTGATTTATGTATTTTGAAGCTGTTTCATTGGGAGCATAGATATTTATTATGGTTAGGTCATCTTGTTCAACTGAAGATCAAAGAGCACAGCCTTCGGTATGGTTTGCATCTCAATGTCAAGAAAACAAAAATCCTCACCACTGGACCAATAAGCAGCATTCTTATCAATGGAGAAAAGATTGAAGTTGTCAAGGACTTCATTCTTCTTGGATCAACTATCAACACTCGCGGAAGCAGCAGTCAAGAGATCAGATGACGTATTGCACTGGGCAAATCTGCTGCACAGGAACTTTTTAAAGTATTGAAGAGCAGAGATGTCAGCTTGAGGACTAAGGTGCGCCTGACCCAGGCCATTGTGTTTTCAATAGCCTCATATGGATGTGAAAGCTGGACAGTGAATAAGGAAGATCGTAGAAGAATTGATGCCTTTGAATTGTGGTGTTGGAGGAGGATACTGAAAGTGCCATGGACTGCCAAAAGATCCAATAGATCTGTTTTGGAAGAAGGGCAGCCAGAGTGCTCCTTGGAGGCCAGGATGGCTAAGCTTCGTCTTTCATACTTTGGACATATTGTCAGGAGAGAACAGTCGCTGGAGAAAGATGTCATGCTGGGTAAGATGGATGGTCAGAGAAAAAGAGGAAGACCCCCAACGAGATGATCAGCCAGGTGGCATCATTGATGGACTCAAGTGTGGCAGCGGTAGTGAGGTTGGCCCAGGATTGGACATTGTTTAGTTCTGCTGTGCATGGGGTTGCTATGAGTCGGTTCTGACTCGATGGCACCTGACAACAACAACAGGTTTAGAACACTAAATCACTATTTAGTGTTCTGTAACTATACCTTTCCCTCTTTTGCTTTGTAGTTATCTTCATTATAGACTGATATCTCTGATTCCTTGTCTTCAGTCTTGTAGCTTTGTTTTTACTCTTGTTGATGCTGTTAGGTGCCATCGAGTTGGTATTGGCTCATAGAGACCCTATGCACAACAGAATGAAATACTGCCCGGTCCTGGGCCAACCTCACAATCGCTTTCATGCTTGAGCCCATTGATGCTGTCACTTTTCCAATCCATCTTGCTGGGGTCTTCCTCTTTTCCCTGACCCTCCACCTTACCAAACATGATATCCTTCTCCAGTGACTGGTCCCTCCTGACAATATGTCCAAAGTATGAGAGATGAAGTCTGGCCACCCTGGCCTCCAAGGAACATTTTGGCTACACTTCTTCCAACACAGATATGTTTGTTCTTTTGGCAGCCCATGGCACTTTCAATATTCTCCTCCAGCACCATAACTTAAAAGCATCAATTCTTCCATGGTCTTCTGTATTCACTGTCCAGATTTTGCATGTATATGAAGTTATTGAAAATACCATGGCTTGGGTCAGGCGTACCTTAGTCCTCAAGCTGACATCTTTGCTCTTCAACACTTTAAAAAGGTCTTGTGAAGCAGATTTGCCTAATGCAATATGTCATTTGAGTTCTTGACTGCTGCTTCCATGAGTGTTGATAGCTGATCCAAGAAGAATGAAGCTCTTGACAACTTCAATCTTTTCTTTGTTGATAAGAATGTTGTTTATTGGTCCAGTGGTGAGGATTTTTGTTTTCTTTACATTGAGACGCACTCCATACTAAAGGCTGTGGTCTTTGATCTTCATCAGTAAGTATTTTAAGTCTTCTTCACTTTCAGCAAGAGAAGGTTATATCAGCTGGATATCACAGGTTGTTAATGAGTCTTCCTCCAATCCTGATGCTATGTTTTTCTTCATATAACGTAGTTTCTCGGATTATTTGCTCAGTATACAGGTTGAATAAGTATGTTTTACTCTGGATATTTCTATATCTAGATTGAGGTCTGGGTGCTGCTGGCACATATGTCAATCTACAGTTATCTGCTGTTATTGGTACTCCCTTTAGTATTTTTGTAAGGTTGGTTTGACTTTTACAAATTCATTTAATTTCTGTTTATCTGGAAATGTTCTAATTTTGCCATCATATTTGTGGAGCAGTTTTGCTGGGTATGTGATTCTTGGTTGGTGGTTGTTTTCTTTGAGTTTTGCATATGTATTCCCATTGCCTTCTTGTCTGCATGGTTTCTGGTAAGAAATCAGAGCATAATCATATTGGCTCTCCTTTGTAGGTAACTATTAGTTCTTCCTGAGCTGCTTCAGGATTCTTTCCTTGTCTTTGATTTTGGAAAGTTTGAATATGATATGTCTTGGTGATTTTCTTTTAGGGTCTATGTTGTTTGAGGTCATTAAGCTTCTTGAATATGTATCATCTCATATTTCATGATGATAGGGAAATTTTCTACCAGCAACTTTTCGACTATCTTTTCTGTGGGTTGTTTTTTTGTTTTTGTTTTTGTCTCTTCTTGTTCTGGAATTGTGATCACCTATAGTTTATTCCTCTTCATGTTGGTCAGCGTGGATATTAGGGTTTCTTCAGATTTTCATTCTTGTCTCTGATTGTTCCTCTATCTTACTAGTATTGAGAGATTTATTTTCAAGCTTGCTAATCCTGGCTTCCATTGATTCAAATCTACTCCTTTACCCTTTCAATGTATTGGTCATTTCTGACATCTTAGTATTGATCTTCTGGATATTTGTTTTCAGGTTTTGTATTGTCTCCAGTGCTGTATCTATTTTGTTTGATTGTTCCTGCAGTGTTCTTCTGAATTTTTTCTTGTTTTCTTTGACATGTCTATGAAATGTTTGGATGTACCTCAAGATCATTCTCCTGAATTCTTTTTTAGGTAGTTCCAGTGCCTCTTCTTCCTCAAAAGCATTTTCTAGCTCTTCCTCTTGGTTGTTTATTTGAGCTACTGTGTCTTGTTTCTTCACGTTAGCGAAATTTTCTGCTGCTTTCTAGGCATTTTGGTGGTGCTGGATTTGTATTAAGTTGATGAATGTATGTTGGTGTATTCTTAGGCACTCACAATTGCCTCCTTGTACATAAGATCAAAATATGAGCTTCTCAATTCACTGTTCATACAGCTCAATTCAGAGTGGATTTAGTTGATGTTGGTTGTAGTCACTGCTCTGGTGTTTAGCAGTTCAAATTGGCTCCTACTCAATTTGTGGAGCTGTAGAGGGTACATCTGTGGCTTGGTTGTATGGCTGCAGATGCAATCTCCTATCTGGTGATGGACGAAGAAGGAAACAAACAAACAAAATAAAAACAGCCCACACAGTGAAAAATAAAAGCCAGAGTGACATTCTCTCTGTCAATAAGTGGTGCGTTGCACTACTTACTGGCCTCTTGCTTTTCACAGTCACCTGAGAAACTTCAAAATGTCCACACTTATCTGGCAAGCCCACAAAGAATGCCTGCTTCCTTTCCTTCCATCTTCCCCCCTTTTTTTCTTTTAACCCATGTATCCATTCAACCCCATTTCCTAGTGCAAATCAGTCAAGGGCTTGCCAGGGTCAACTTTGCAGATCTGTATCAGAGCCTGCCCTATTTGCGTTATTGTACATAGCTTCTCCCTGGAGCTCGCAACTTCTGCATGGCTCTGATGCCTGGAAAGCAGGAAATTTCCTGGTGTTATATGTTATTTAGAAAAAAGGGAAGCAAATCAAATAAAATCATACCTTTGCCTCCACTATCCACAGGTAGGTTACTGCAATGTGAACATATTTTCTTGTCTCTAAAGCCATTCATGAATTCTCAAGGTGACTGCAACACGTTCTGTCCACTGCTGTTCCTCATCTGTCACCTCCTCTTTGCAGCGTCTATTCACATTTTTCTCCCAGTAAGCACTTGACTCACTTTTCTATTCCTTCCTCTGTAGTGCATAGTTCCAGGACCATTCTCTGTATTTGTCTTGTCTGGTTTTCTGTATCTTTGCTTCAAAGAGCCTGTATCGACTTTCTGTCTAGTCTACCATCAGTCTCCAACCCTCTTATTGTCTTTTTATGAGAAATCAGCTGTTAATCTTGTTGGGTTTCCCTTGTATATGATGTGTGATATTTCTCTTGCTGCTTTCAATTTTTCACTTTATTTTTAGTTTTCAACATTTTGACTCTGATGTATCTGGGTGTGGATCTCTCTAACTATCTTTTTGGCTCTTCCCTTTCCTAGAATTTTCATTACAACCAAGTTGGTGTGCTTAGTAGTGATCTACATTTCTGAGACTGTTTATTTTCCTTCGTTCTCTTTTCTCTCTCTTTTCAGCATGCATAATTTTAATTTTCTAGCTTCGCATGTGCTAATTGTTTTTATGCCAGTTGAAAGCTCATAGTATTGAACATAAGGGTACATGCCCACCAGCTTCCTCACTTCCCAAGACCACCATTCCCAACTGGATGCAGAGGCTGAATTCCATACCACTATTACTACCAATTCCAGCAACTCTTTTACTTTAATTCTTTAGATATTATTTTTTTCTTCAAACATAAATTATAATTGCTTTGCACATTTTTGTAATTTATCAGCTATATCCAACATCTGGGCCCCTTTGATAACAGTTTCTGTTGCCTGATTTTCTTTCAGTCATGGTGTATGGGTCTTTCTTTCATGCTTCTTTGCCAGTCTGCTCAGGTTTTCTCGAAAATTGTGTTTTGGATAAACTATTGTTACGAATCGGGCTGTGAACATTAAGGTCAGCTGTTCGAAACTACCAGCCACTCCACAGGAGAAAGATGAGGCTTTCTACTCCCGTAAAGATTTACACCCTAGGAAACCCTGTATAGGGTCACTATGGGTCAGAACTGACTCAACGGCACTTAACAACAACAACAATTGTAACAACTGAATATTGATTTGTCCCCAATCCTGGGATTGATGTTGTTAGTTTGATTGTTTACATGCTTGTTTAATTAACTCTACTTTCCTCATTATCTTAAAAATTCTCAAGCTCTGATAGTACTAGAGGCCTAGCAGAATTTGGACAGCAGTTGTTACTAAGACAAGGCACAATCTCGTCAGTCCATCCCCATGCCCTCCCTGTGCTTGATATTCACCCTTACCCAATCCCACCCATTCTTAATACCCACCCCTCATCCAATTCATACTTAATGTTCACTCCCCATAATTCTCTTTGTCTCTGAAAGCATCTGAGAATGCATTAGTGAAATATTTCAGGGTAGAAACAGGAGAACTTGTCATGTATGATGAGATGAGGAACAGGGAAAAGTCTACACTGCCAAGTTGTTCTCTCTGACTCATAGAAACATTATGTATAACAGAACTAAACATTGTCTGACCCTGTTGGATAAGCACTGGACTGTTAACCACAAATTTGGCAGCTCAAACCCACCAGCTGTTCCTTGGATACCCTATACAGGGTCTCTATGAGTCGGAACTGACTCAACAGAATTTATCAACATCAACAACATACTATCCTCAGCCCATGGTTGCAGTGGTATGTGGTAATGAATAAGAGCCACTGCAGGCACAGACACTGTAGTTGAACTGCTCCATCCCATTTCACTCTTCAGAGTGGCTGTGGAACCCATTACTGGCCCAGTAACCTGAACATGTGGCAAGAAAGGATGTGATTAGTTAACACAGAACCTGAAAGTTCAAATTTCTCAGTGGGGTGATATGACTAAAAGTAGGTGGTAGAGTTAACCCAGTTGCACTGGAGCTAGGTTTCAGCCCTGACACTACCACAGAGAGTGAAGGGACATTTGACAGAGTGTATAAGCTCACTGGGCTGAGGTTCCTAACTTAAATACAATGGGTTAATCTCTTTAAAGGTCTTTTCAATTATGCTAAACTAAGGAATATGCATTTTGCTGAAGACAATTTAAAAATGATTGAAGCAGTACATCAACAGAGAGCTTCCAGAAATTCAAGCCAGATTCAGAAGAAGACATGGAACAAAGGGTATCACTGCTGATGTCAGATGGACCTTGGCTGAAAGTAGAGAATATCTGAGAGATGTTTAATTGTGCATTATTGATTGTGCAACGACATTTGACTGTGTAGATCATACCACACTATGGATAACATTGTGAAGAATGGGTAATCCAGAACTCTTCATTGTGCTCAATAGGAAGCTTGACACAGACCAAATACAGTTGTTTGAACAGAACAAGGGGACAATGAATGTTTTAAAATCAGGAGAGGTGTGCATTAAGGTTGCATACTTTCACCATACTTGTTTAATAGGTATGCTGAGAAAATAATCAAAGAAACTGGATAATATAAAGAAGAACATGGCATCAAGATTTGAGGAAGACTCATTAACAACCTGTGATATGCAGATGACACAACCTTGCTTGCTAAAAGTGAAGAGGATTTGAATAACTTACTGATGAAGATCAAAAACTATAGCCTTCAGTATGGATTGCACCTCAATTGTAAAGAAAATAAAAACCCTTACAAAGTTATCAAACAATAACATCATGGCAAAAGAAGAAAAGACTGAAGTTGTCAAAGACTTCAATTTGCTTGGATCCACAATCAATGATCATGAAATCAGCAGTCAAGAAATCAAACAATGTATCATATCAGGCAAATGTGCTGTAAAAACCTCTTTAAAATGTTGAAAAACAAAGGTGTCAGTTTGAGGACTAAGGTGCTACTGACCCAAGCCATGGTATTTTTAATTGCCTCATATGCATGTGAACGTTGGAGAGAATAAGGAAGACCATAGAAGAATTGATGCATTTGAATTATGCTGTTGGAGAAGAATATTGAAAGTACCACAGACTTCCAGGTAACCAAACAAATCTGTTGGAAGAAGTACAGCCAGAAAGCTCCTTAGAAGCAAGGATGGCAAGACTTCATCTTTCATACTTTGGACATATCATCATATTATAAAATGGTAAGCTACTCTAAAAAAACTGACCTTGTGAGCATTTTTCTCCCTTCATTTTCAGAGTCCTACTCAGCATTGGGAGTCCTAGTATGGTGCTGTGGGTTAATGCACTGGACCACAAAGTCAGTTTGAATCATAAGGTCTGTGGTTCAAGTTCACCAGCTACTCCTCAGAAACCCTATACAGTGTTTCTATGGGTCAGAACCAACTCAATGGCACTTAACAGCAATAACAACAACAATTATGTATGGCCCTATAAGATACAGCAGTCTTTTTAGGGTTTGCAATGTCTTTAAGATCATATCTATTTACGATCTCATTTAATTTAAATTAACTGAACCATTTCTGAGCTTGTGTAAATCTCATTTGACTCCCCACAAACATACATTGCAACTAATTCCATGTTGTTGTTGCTTTTTTAAAACTTTGAAGCCACATGCTGAGAACTAATCAACTTTTGCATTTCACTGTATCCTTTGCCTTTGCTTACAGGATAGGTCCTGAAATGGGAATATTTTTTGAAGAAATCACTCAAAAGCATAATTTTACATAATTTCCATCCCATCATTTATTGTGATTTATATTGGTGCTGCTCCTGTATTTAAAAATTACTTTAACCTTTTATTTTATAACTGAGGAGTAAATATGTGTTCTGTGCCACTTGAGCTTAATCACAGCATCTTCTATCACCTTTTTCTCTTTAGTTATCATTTGACAACAGCAAACTTTACTTCTGGAGATAAATTTCTTACTCTCTTGTCTATGGCTGGAATAAATAAACTTTCTTGAAGTAGAGGAAATAAATTCTTATAAAAATTAATAAATGAGTGGGAGGAGAAAGATGGCAGCTTAGACAGAAAGACTGTGCATGTTCTCTGCAACAAGGATACTGAAGATGGGAAGTGACCAACATGGAGGACGATCTTGGAACTCTGAGATCCAGAGAAAAGGATAGAAAAGTGGATCAAATGCTTATAGGGGAAGACAGTCAAATAGATGAGGCAAGAGACCAGAGAAGGAAAGGAGATGGGTGATCTGTGTGGGCCCACTGAATGCAGTGTGACCATTTTGAACCTCCACAAGTGACTGTGAAGGCAAGAGGCCAGTAGGTGGTACAGCACAGTTCTTATGGGTGGAGAGAAAACTAATGACTATAGTTTCTCATTGTGTGGGTTGTTTGTTTTCTATATTCTCCTTCTTCTTACATCACACTAAAGGAGACATTAATTGCAGTCATACAGTGAAGTCACAGCTGTACCCTCTACAACCCCACCAATTGAACAAGAGCTAATACAAGCTGCTATATACCAGAGCAGTGAATACAAAGAAGATTGGCAAAATCCATTCTGAATTGAACTGTATAAAGAGTGACAGAGAAACTCATCTCCTGATCACACACACCAGGAGGCAATTGGTGAGTGCCTAAGAATACACTAACATATATATTCATCAGCTTAATACAAATTCAACAACACAATGACTAGAAAACAGCAGAAAATTTCTGTTCACATGAAGAAACAAGACACAGTAGCCCAAACAAATGACCATGAGGAAGAGCTAGAAAATGCTTTTGAGCAAGAAGAGGCAATAGAACTACCTGAAAAAGGATTCAGGAGAATGATATTGAGGTACATTCAAATGTTTCACAGAAAAGTTGAAAACAAGGAAGAATTCAGAAAAGCACTATAGGAACAAGCAAACAAAATATATGCAACACTGGGGGCAATACAAAATCTGCAAACAGAAATCCAGAAGTTCAATACCAAGATATCAGAAATGGTCCATATACTGAAAGGGCAAAAGAGTTGAACTGAATCAATTGAAGCCAGAATTAGCAAGCTTGAAGATAAATTTCTCAATACTAGTAAGATAGAACAATCAGAGACAAGAATGAAATCTGAAGAAATTCTAATATCCATGTTGAACAACACGAAGAGGAATAAACTATAGGTGATCAGAATTCCAGAATAGGAAGAGACAATACTAATACTAATACTAGTAAGAGAGAATTACTAGAGAATGTGTAAGAACAATCAGAAAAATAAATGAAAAAATCTGAAGAAAAGCTAAGATTTATGTGAGACAATATGAAGAGAAATAAACTAGGAGAGATTGGAATTCCAGAACAGGAAGGTACAAAGAAAACCACAGAAAAGATAGTCAAAGAGCTGCTGGAAGAAAATTTCTCTATCATTATGAAATATAAGATGAAAAATAATGAAGAGGCTAAATGAACCTCAGGAAATATCCCAAAAGGAAACCATCAAGATATAGATAAACAAACTCTCCAAAATCAAAGACAAGGAAGGAATCCTGAAAGCAACTCTGGAAAAATGAAATGTTACCTACAAAGGAAAATTGATAAGATTAAATTTTGACTTCTCGGTATAAACAATGCAGACGAGAAGATGATGGGGAGACATGTGCAAAATTCTGAAAGAAAACAACTGCCAACCAAGAATCATATACAAAACAAAACTGTCCCTCAAATACATTGGCGAAATTAGAGCATTTCCAGATAAACAGAAATTAAAGGAATTTGAAAACACCAAGAC
This sequence comes from Chrysochloris asiatica, assembly GCF_000296735.1. Taxonomy (NCBI): domain Eukaryota; kingdom Metazoa; phylum Chordata; class Mammalia; order Afrosoricida; family Chrysochloridae; genus Chrysochloris; species Chrysochloris asiatica. The sequence continues at coordinate 20,563,440 of NW_006408554.1, read as the reverse complement.
AACTGTACAATAAATACTAAAGGGAGTTCTTTGGACTGAGAACCAAAAACAGCAGGCATAAACCATAGATTGACATATATGGCAGAAAAAACCAGAACTCAATCCAAATATACAAGTATCTAGAGTAAAACAAAACTGTAAGACTGAAGATAGGGAATTAGTGATGTCAGTCTATAATTAAGACAGCTACAGAGCAAAAAGAGGGGAAAGTATAGTTATAGAATAACAAACCATAAGGAAGTCAAGTAGATTTCAAGATAAAACAGATTGTTTTAATTTGGAGGAGAAACTAATAAATTACAGGGTTACATCAAAGAAACATAATACACCTTCACATCAAAATCAACAAAAGGCAAATCCATGAAGATTTTGTAAACATTAAAGCTATAACAAAATTGATAAGAAAAAGCACACACACACAAAAAGAACTCAGCACAGGAAAAATATGCAAAACAAAGAAACTGGCAGCATCACAAAAAAACACATAGAAAAATGACTGCAATCAATTAATAACTGTCAATAATTATGCTGAAGGTCAAGCAACAGAGAGTAACTGAACAGATAAGAAAACAGGATCCTTCAGTATACTGTCTACAAGAGACACACCTTCAATATGCTGCCCGCAAGAGACACAACTTAAACTCAAAAGACAAACGTAGATTAAAAATTAAAGAATGTAAAAAAGGTTATCAAGCTAATGGCAATCAAAAACAAACAGGAGCTTTAAACTCTGGTAAGTAGATTTAAAGGCAAAAACAAGCATAAGAGACAAAGAAGGTCATTATTCCATGACTAAAATGTCAATACGTAACTATAAAAAATATCTATGTACAAGAAGACATAACTATAAAAAATATCTAAATTTAAAAACATAAAAATACTACTAACTATCTTCTCAGTTTGCAATGATATAAAATTAGAAATCAACAATAGGAAGATCAAGGAAGCAAAACCAAATACTTGGAAACTGAATACCACCCTGATTAAAAGTCACTGAGTAATAGAACAGATAAAAAATTTTCTTGAAGCAAATGAGAATGAAAACACAATATGCCAAAACCTTTGGAGCACAGGAAAAGCAGTGCTTACAGGGGAATTTATATCAATAAATGCATACATTCAAGAAGAGGAAAGAACCCAACACATCAACACAATACTTCCAATAATTAGAAAAAAGACCAGCAAAGTAGGGCTACAGTCAGCAGAATAAAAGATGTATTAAAGATTAGAGCAGAAATAAATGAATTAGAAACCAGAAAAAGAACAGAAAGAATCAACAAGATAAAAAATTGGTTCTCTGAAAGGATTAATAAAATTGACAAACCAGTGGCAAATCTAACAAAAGAGAAAAAAGATGCATAAATGCATAAGAAACAATATGGGCGATGTTACAACAGAACCAGCTGAAATAAAAAGGACAATAACAGCATATTATGAAGACTGTATAGCAACAAATTTGAAAATCTGGAAGAAATGGATAGATTTTTAGAAAAACACAACTACCTAATATAACACAGAGTGACCTTGAAAACTTGAATAGACCTATAACAAAAGAAGAAATTAATTAGGTAATTCAAAAACTCCAACAAAAAAAAAGTCCAGGCCCAGATGGCTTTACTGTTGAATTTTACCAAAATTCAGAGAAGAGTTGACACCAATTTTACTAAAAGTATTCCAAAACATAGAAAAACATGGAAAATTCCCCAAACATTTTATGAAGTGTGCATAAACGTCACATGATAACCAGACAAGGACATCACTAAAAAAGAAAATTATAGAACAATATCCCTCATGAACATAGATGCAAAAATTCTCAAAAAATCCTATCCAATAGAATTCAACAACATATCTAAAAATTAGTATATCATGACCAAATTGAATTCATACTCGTGATAACAAGGATTATTCAGTATTAGAAAAACAATCAGCATACTCTAAAATATAAATTAGAAAGGGGAAAAAAAAACACATGATAATATCAATTAATGCAGAGAAAGCATCTGACAAATTCCAACACCCATTCTTGATAAAAACACTCAACAAAGTAGGAATTGAAGAGAAATTTCTCAACATAATTAAGAGCATGTGTACAAAAGCAACAGCTTGTGTCACTCTCAATGGAGAGAAACTGAAAGCATTCCCTTTGTGAACAGGAGCCAGACAAGAATGCCCTTTATCACTACTCCTATTCATTATTGTGTTTGAAATCTTAACCATAGCTACAAGGCAGGAAATGGAAATTAAAAACATCCAAATTGGTATAGAAGAAGTAAAACTCTATTTGCAGATGATATGATCCTGTACATGGATAATCCAAATACTTAGCAAGAAAAGTATTGGAACTCACTGGAAGATTCAGCAAAGTGGCAGGGTACAATATTAATATTCAAATAGCAGTTGGATTCCTCTATATTAATAAAGATAGCTCTGAAAATGAATTTGGGAAAACAATACCATTTATAATAGACACCCAAAGGATGAAATACTTAAGAATAAATCTAATCAGAGAAACAAAACATTTCTACAAAGAAACTACAAAACACTGTTACAAGAAACCAAAAGAAATTTACAAAAATAGAAAAATATACCATACTCATGGGTAGTAAGACTACATTGTGAAAATGTCAGTACTGCCCATAGCAATATACAGATATAATGCAATCCCAATCCAGATTCCAACAACATTCTTGAAAGAGATCAAATAAATAACATGAACTTTTTATATGGAAAGGAAAGAGGCCTTATATAAGCAAAGCACTGCTTAAGAAGAACAAAATTTGAGGCCTCTCATCCCTTGATCTCAAAATTTACTGCACAGCCACAATGGTCAAAACAACCTATTACTGTTAGAATGACAGATACATAGAGCTATGGAACAAAATATGAACCCAGAAATAAATGCATCCACATACATTCAGTTGATTTTGATAAAGGGTAAAAAGCACATTGAATGTCTCTTCAAAAAATGGTGTTGGCAAAATTGGAAATCCATTTGCAAAACAATGAAACAAGACCCATATCCCAGATCATATATAAAACACCCAACAAGGATTAAAGATCTAAATGTTAAACGTAGACCTATAAAGATCATAAATGACAAAATAGGGACAAATTTAGGGACTGTAATTCATGGTGTACACACACTATCAGTCTTTGCAAAAAGCAAACAAATAGTAGAAGACAAAATATATGACCAGGATTTCCTAAAAATTAGAAATTTATGGGCATCAAAAGATTTCACCAAAAGAGTATAAAGGGAGCCCACAGACTGGGAATTTTTTTTGCAATGGCATATAGGACAAGGAACTAATCTTTAAAATTTATGGAAAACTACAACACCACTACCAAAAAAAGACAAACAGCCCAATTTAAAAAATGAAACAGGCACATAACATGAACAGACACTTCACCAAGGAAGACATTCAGGCACCCAAGAAATATATGCAGACATCTTCATGATCATTAGCCATTTATTGTTGTTGTGAAGTTCTATTGAACCCTGTATAGGGTTTTTGAGAAGCAGTTGGTGGGCTTGAACCACTTACCTTGTAGTTTCAACTGACTTTGCTCTCCAATGTATTAACCCACATTGCCACACCAGGATTCCATCATTAGCCATTAGAGAGATGCAATGCAAAACAATAATGAGATACCATCTCACATTAGCATTAACAGCAAAGTTTTTTTAAATAAAAGAAACAGAAAACAACAAATGTTGGCAAGGGTGTGGAGAGACCGGGACCCTCCTACATTGTTGGTGGGATTGTGAAATGTTTCAAACACTCTGGAAAACAGGATGGCACATAATCAGAAAGTTGAAAATAGAAATACCTTATGACGCAGCAATCCCTCTACTTGGTATATATCCACAGGGCAGTGAGAATACTAGTAGATATATACATATCAATGTTCATCACAGCACTATTCAACATAGCTAAAAGATGGAAACAGTCTAAGTGCCCATCAATGAAAGAATGGATAAACAAACTTTGGTACATATACACACAATGGAATACTATGCAACCCTAAAGAATAATGATGAATCTGCAAAACACCACATAACATGGATGAATGTTAAGGACATTATGCTGACTGAAATTAGTCAATCACAAAAGGACATATACTGTATGAGACCACTATT
>NW_006408554.1:20556378-20558908 GCF_000296735.1 Chrysochloris asiatica | reverse complement strand
TGGCGCTGTGGGCTAATGCGTCAGACTGCAAAGTTGTTTGAACTGCAAGGTCGGTGGTTCAAGCTCACCAGCTGCTCCTTGGAAACCCTGTACAGAGTTACTATGGGTCAGAATGGACTCGACGGCAATTAACAACAACAACTATTGTAAAATAGACATTTATATGTGATAGAAATGAGTTTGGGAAATATAGTTACAGAAACTTTGTTAGCCCATCTTCAACCTATAACAGATTGGATTTGTTAAAAGGGGAGTTAGAATTTTCCCAGGTAAATAGGCTTCCTATTAAGCCTTTGTAGTGTATGTGGCCTTAGGTGGAATCCTTAGTCTCACCCAGAACCTTTTAAGTTGGGGAACATTCTACTTGAAAAGTCATACAAGCCAATCCAGAATTGCTAGGAGAACAGAAGATTCTTATTGAAAAAAAAAAAAAAAAAAGCAGACTGGTGGGCTATTTGAATTTCAACCAAGCTGCTGCTTGCTTTGGAGGTTTCAAGGCCAGAAAGTAATAGAATCCCCTTCTAGCACTGAAACTTAAAAGGAACCTGTGAGCAGTCTAGTAGTCTTGCTGGTGACCACCTGGGGCTACCTGTAAGTAGAAGTGGGGGAAATGCAGCAATAAAGACATGGGCTGAGTTTGACCATGTTCCATTGACACCAACTGACCCTGAGAAGAGAGTGAAGAGGAAGGGCTGACTGGTCTCAACTTTAGGTCTGAACTGCGGGAGGTGTGTGTGAACTCCCAAATCTGTAGTAGCTAGTACCCATTTGACCTAGGTTGGATGGCTAGCTGACGAGAACTCAATCAGATGAAGATAAAGATGTTTGATACTGTGAGCATGTGAAAATTGCTGCAATTTGATGAACTGGACTTTTGCTTATGGATGCAGTTGCTCAAAATCCCAAGAGTGGAAGGATCCTTCATATCAAGGAACAAGCTTGTTTCCTCAGTGTACTGGGTTGATAGGGACAGGCAATTTAGACATTGGCTATAAAAAATGGGGACTATAAAGGCATGAAGTGGCTGACTTACAAGCTTTCATGAGTATGCTGAGTTTCAGAATGATGGGGATAAGGTGGAATCCCCACTGCATAGTTTTCCTGTCTTCAAGATATATCTGGTGAAAGGGAATGGAGGAAAATACCAATAGGATTTTATGATTCAATTGTACTTGTTAGCAGATCAATTGTGATTGTCACAACTGTAATTGTAGAGGATGTGTAACTAAAAGGGGGGAGTAGTTAATCTTTCATTTTAGGAGCAAACAATTCCAGGACGTCAAGAAGGAAGTGTAGTGACAGTACCTAGCAAAGCAGTGACAGCACAGAAGGTGGCAGAAGTGGTTGCATAAAGAGACAGAGCAGCCTCGGGCTCTAGGCACATTGACTTAGTAAAGCTGTTTGTCTGCATGCCGGAGGATGGCTTGCAGTATGTGCCCTTTGGACATGTAAATGAATATAGATTTTTTTGTTTGATATGTATACATTAAATATTTTTCCCTTTGGTCATTTGTGAAATATAAGATGAAATATAAGGAAGTAGGATAATTGTTGTTGCAGGGAGGGATTGTACTCATTGAGATGAAACATAGTATATAATTTATTGAATGTAAAGCTGATGACCTTGCCTTTAAACCTTTACTCAATTCAAAATAAAAAGTTAATAAATTAATTAACTGTTTTAGGAAAAAAATGTTTATCTTAATGTATAGTATATATCTTTGTATATATATAAAAATTAACAAAACACTTCCAGACACACTAAAACATCTTTGATATAATCATTGTTGTTGTTAAGTGCCATCGAGTCAATTCTGACCCATAGCGACCCTATATAGGGTTTCCAAGGAGCCGCTGGTGAACTTGAACCACCAACCTTGCAGTTCAAACGACTTTGCAGTCTGATGCATTAGCCCACAGTGCCATACCAGGACTCCTTAATATAATCATACAGTATCGAAAATGAGAGGCTGTAAAGTTGTTTGTCTATGCCATACCACCCTGAATGTGCCTGACCTTGTCTGATCACGGAAGCTAAGCAGGGCCGGGCCTGGTTAGTATTTGAATGGGAGACCGCCTGGGAATACTGGCTTGCTATAGGCTAGGATTCCTGGTGTGGTGCTGTAAGATCAGCAAGGTTGGCAGTTTAAACCCGTCAGCTTGGTCTTTGGACACCCTATGCTGGGTGGCAATGAGTTGGAACGGTCTCGATGGCACTTAACAACAAAAATATAAATTATATAATAATACTAATGTTTTGATGCATAGTGTATCACCTGTTTGTTATTACAAACCACTGTATGTAACTTGAACTTTTAATATTATAGGCTTTACAAGGATGGTTCAAAACTACAGAGGACACATAAGTCATAATCACTTATTACCCAAGGATTGCCTTATATGTGTATCAGTACTACTGAAATCTGTATTAGAACAATGCCTCCTTTTTATAAAAAGTTATTTGGAACACCCTTTTCCTGAAATGAAACCCTTAAGTTACGTTTTATCAATTAAAAAAGAAACTCTTATT
>NW_006408554.1:20545692-20551308 GCF_000296735.1 Chrysochloris asiatica | reverse complement strand
ATATGATTTGTTGAATGTGAAACTGATGATGTGCCCTGTAAACTTTCACTCAATCCACAATAAAAACCTTAAATTAAAAAAAAAAGTGAACAAAAACAAAAACAAAAAAAGGATGTCATGATTTAGGAAACTATTTTCTTGCTGTACTGGCAAGATCGAAAATACTAACATGTTAGAGTGTTTTCCTACCCAAAGAACCTTTTAGAAGTTTTTGAAAGCTCGCATTTGCCATTTTCTTGATGTCACCATCATTCTATCAGTTACAAACTTCCTATCTCTTTCAAAAGAGCCCTTCATACGCTTTTCATACCAAGCGGGATTTCAGTTTCACAAAAAGGAATTCAATCCTAAATTTAAATCAGTAGCCTTCTTAGAGAGAAGGCTAATAAAACAAAAACAACAACAACAAAAAACTCTTACTAGCACACAGCTTCAGCAGAGCACCTGTGCTCAACCAACAGTGGATCCGACATATCAGGAGATACAACACCAACTCTAAGTGAGGGTGGGCAGACATACTATGGGCTCATATGTCATGTCCTGTGACAGATTGTTGTTGTTAAGTGTGTCAAGTTGGTTCAAACTCATAATGAAACTGTATAAGCTTTCCAAGGAGCAGCTGGTGGTTTTAAACTGCCGACTTTGCAGTTCAAAATGACCTTGAGGTTCAGTGCCTATCCCACAGCACCACACCAAAACTTCATGTTCATAAAATTGAACTTCCATTTTGAGAAGCAGGTTTAGAACAACCGTATGCTCTCCTGCAACATAATATGCCCTGGGCAAGATCCACTTGTGTTTGGTAATACCAATGCTCGGCTGCTCCTCACTGACATCTCAGGCGGCACTGGAGGGACCTTCCATAACCAATACAGTTTGTGCCCTGGGCACCCACACAGGCATGAGAGGGCCATTCTGTATTTAGAAGTGCTTTACACAAAGGCTAGGACTGGGAGGAAGTAGGATATTAGTGGTTAGATGAAGAGATAAACTATCCATTCCAGAGACAGCTTGCCATTCAGAGTCCTTGGAATAACAGTCTGGTGAGTGTGTTCCACTCATTTAAAAATCAATGCTTCTTCCAGGCCTACACAAGGACCTCACTCAAAGACTGTGGAGCAATGAGGAGGACAGGTCCTGGAAAAGGATATTGGGTATGCCCTTGCCTCTGTGAGCTATAGCTTCCACAATCCCCTCCACAATAAAGAACTTCAATTCACTTTATAAGCTAAACACATAAGTACCTATACATATAATCTGCACCCAGTAATCCACCAAGGAGCTCTGGTAGCGTAGTGGTTATGAATCAGGCTGCTTATGAATTGGGCTGTTAACCTCACAGTTCGATACTATCAGCTGTTCCACAGGAGAAAGATGAAGCTTTCTGGTCCTGTAAAGTTTACAGCCTTGGAAACCCTGTACAAGGTCGCTATGAGTCGGAACCGACTCCATGGCACATAACAACAACAACAACAACAACAAACAATCCGCCAAGCACATCCACTGTATTATAAATGCAACTAATAGGCAAAAAAACTGGATTTTCTCTCTTCATGAGCCAGGCTCTCCTAAATTCTTAGAAGGGGTATTTGCTTTGTGCAAGACCTAGAGAATGTGTCTGACGGTGGCCTCACAGATGGTCCTGCCACAGTGATTTCTATTTGTGGTGGCCTTGTGATGCTGACCTCATGTTGGGTCAACTGTGTGCACCCCCACTGCCCCAGTCAGCCTTGCTCCACCGTCTTTATTGGAAAACTGCACTGCAGTCAAAGAATACTTCAAACAGCCCACCACTGAGCAGAGCAGAATCACTTCATCTTGAGGCCACCAAGAGCCACTTGATAGGACTTTGAGTCTATAGCATTTCTGAGTTTTGACAGTGAGATCTGACCTATGCTGCAGGAACTCTCAAAAACTGGTGCCAAATGAAGCCACACCCCAGTACATTCCCAGCGACATAAAGCAGCACAGATAAGAGGGCCCTAGTTGAACTGTAGCTATATCACCCTGTGAGTATAAAAGTCTGCTATGGAGTTAGTATTTGTCTTCAAGAATTTTTTTTTCTTCTCTTACCAGCTTAATGTCACATCGTATCAGTTAAAAAATAATTCAAACATTTAAAAAGATACACCCATTCTTCATCTGTAAAAACTACTGAAGAAACTCACTAAGAATAGAGGGAAGCAAACAGTTTACGGAGGGCTGTTACCTTGAGTATAATCTCTCTCTAAAGTTTGCAGTGGCCCCCTTCCCCATCTTCCCCTGTCTTTCATTCACTGGCTAAGTTTCACAGACACCAGAGCGAGGAAAGAAACAGAGTACTAGATGTGTGTGCGCACATGTGTGTGGCGAGAGGAAGGTGATTAAGTGAGCATGTGAGCCCAAAAGATGTTTACAAGAGTTATGGTAGTACTTAGCAGTCCACCAAGAATTCCCGGAATTAAAGTCAGTACAGCTGTTTGTTCTAGGTCAGTGTTAACCTAAGTGGCCTCTGAAAATCAACAGCGAGCCCTCTTTCCAGTTTAGGCTCTCACTGAAGCCTCAACCTGAGGAAGAAAAAGAAGGGCTTAGCGGATGAAGTGAGAAAAAAAAGCAAAGGAGAGAAAAAAGGAAAGGAAGAAAGGGGGAGGAGAGGAGAGAAGCAAAGGATTTGAACTTCAGGGAGCAAAGAGCCACTGAAAAGGGGAGGGAGCAAAGGCCGGAGCTCGGAGGGGAGGAGGGCCTTCGGAGCTCCACCAACCGCACTCTTGAAACCCGATACAGCAGGACATCGTGTTCTTCTCCCGAAAAACAACCAGAGTCCTGTCCTCTTAAAGTAAACAGTTAATCCTGTTGTTTATCTCTTTAACTTGACAAGATGTTAAAAGGATAATTTCTACTGCACAGAAAATGTGGTTTTTATTCTTTAAAAAAAATCATATTTTCTCTTTGGTTTAAAATAAAAATGTGGCATGTAAACTTTCTATTATCAGTGAATAGGAAGGAATAACAAACTTTTTGGCTAAAAGTGTCTGAACTAGAGGATGCCAGAAAATCCAAGAAAGGCCTTTGCTATACTCACATATCATTTTCAGTTTTGGAAAATACACTATAATGTTTTTGATTAACTACTGCATTGTTGAAATTAATACAAACCTACTGTGAATTTGGTCTTTAAGGAAGGCACAAATAAAACTGCTGACATGACCGACGTCATCCTGAACTTTGGCTTTCTTTTATTGCTGTTTGATAAGACTATGATAGAGCAAGGCAAGAGGAAGAAGAGTATATTTTATATGTGAGTAGAAGTTTACCTACAGAATAACTTTCCAAAGATATCTGCAGGCTATTATACCCTTTACTAACTGAAACTTTTATTGATCCAATTCACATGTGAAGTATTGAGCTAGATTCACATTTAGTTATAAGAATCATAACAGAGATGCCTTGCACACTTTGCCCAGCTTGCCCTGATATTATACTAGCCCAGTTTACCACAACCAGTTTACAGTTACTAGCGATCATATTTAGACTTCACCAGTTTCACTTATATTAATTTATATGTACATGTCTGTGTAGCATCCTGGTAACAACAACAAATCGTATCCTGCTGTGGTGCTGTAGGATCTGCACTGGACTTCAAACCACAAGGTCAGCAGTTCAAACCCACCAGTTGCTCCTTGGAAACCCATTACAGGGTCACTATGAGTTGGAATCAACTTGACGGCACTTAACTACTTAATATAGTGTCCTATAACCACCAGCACAATGCAGATTATGAACAGTTCCATTACCATGAAGATTCTACGAGTTGCCCCTTTGTTACCCAACTACCTCCATCCCCCAACTACCCTCTCATCGCTGTGGAAGTCACTTCCATTTCTGAAATTATGTCATCTCAAAAATGCTATAAATCTGTAAACACCCACTATGTAATCTTTGGTATTGTATTATTATTATTATTTTGCTTTTGAACACTTGATTTTTATTTTGGGGGTGTGGGTGGGTAGGAGTAAGGAGTTAGGGCTAGGACTATGACTAGGTCTAGGCAAGGCTAGGACTTCATTTAGTGTTAGGGTTAGGATTAGGATTAGGATTAATGTTAGGAGTAGTGAGTTGGTCTAGGACTAGGAGTAACACTTGGTCTAGTTTTAGAATTACATTTGTTGTGTTGCTTTTGTTAAGTGCCACTGAGTCAGTTCTGATTCATAGTGCGCAACCCTGTATAGGTTTACCAAGGCTATAAATTTTTGAGGGAGCAGAAAGTCTCATCTTTCTCCTACAGGGTGAACAATGGGCTCAAACTGTAGTTTGCAGTCCAGGGCTTATCATACAGAGCCACTGCGCTCCCCTAGAGTTACAGTTGGTGGTGGTTACGTGGCACCGAGTCACTTCTGACTCACAGCAACCCTGCATAGGGTTTCTGGGGCTGTGAATCTTTATGGGAGCAGAAAGCCTCATCTTTCTTCCATGGAACAACTGGTAGTTTTGAACTGCTGACATTGGAATAAACAGCCCTACTCATAAACACTACACTACCAGAGCTCTAGTTACAGTTAGGTTTATTTATTTTTGTTTAGTTTCTTCTTGAAATCTACTTGATTTTTCCCTTCACTTGGAAGATTGTAATTACATTATTCTCTCTTTTTACTATATGATGTTTTTGTTATTATTGTTGTTTCAAACTATAATCTCTGGTTCTCTATTTTCACTCTCATATGTTTGTTTTACTTTGAATAATTCTATATTGGGGTTGAATTCTAGAAGGTTCTATCATGTATGCTAGTTTTATGTTGTTGTTTGCTGTTTTAGGTTCTCTGTCCAAAGAATTCCCTTTCATATTTTTTTATAAGGTTGCTCTGGTTTTTGCAAGTTCTTTTAATTTCTCTTTATCTGGAGATGCCCTAATTTTGCCATCATATTTGATGGAAATTTTTGCTGGGTTTATGATTCTTGGTTGACACTTTTTTTTTTTCCCCATAGTATTATTTTTATGCCATTCCGTTGTTTTCTACCTACATGAGTTCTGCTGAGAAATCAAAGCTTAGTCTTATTGGTTCTCCTTTATAGGTAATTATGTGTTTTTACCAAGGAATTTTTCCTTGTCTTTGGTTTTGATTATAATTATGTGTTGGTGATTTTCTTTTGGGGTCTATCCTGTTTGGAGATCATTTAACTTTTTAAATTACTATCTTTTTGTCTTTCCTTTTATTATGGAAGTTTCCTTCTAGAAACTTTTGGACAATTTTCTCTATGGCTTTTTGTTTGTTTGTTTGCTTCTTCCTGTTTTGGGACTCCAATCTCATGTAAATGATTCCCACTAATAGTGTCCCACATAAATCAGATTACGAGTTGAGCTGTTAACCTCAAGTCCAGTTTTTAAAATCTACCAGTTGCTCTGCAAGAGTAAGATGAGGCTTTCTGCTCTGGTAAAGATTTACAGCCACAGAGCCCTATATACAGTCCATATGAGTTGGAACCAACTCGTTGGCAGACAGCCATGACCACCACCACCACGTAAGTGTTAGGCTTTTTGCAGGAAGCGCTTAACTCTGGGTGCTTGGCAAGGCCGCACTAAGAGGAGAGACATTATGCACGGCATATGATTCTCAAAAGCTGACCCCTATCTTCCCTTCA
>NW_006408554.1:20544555-20545093 GCF_000296735.1 Chrysochloris asiatica | reverse complement strand
TGTAATAATTCAAGAAAAGATAAAAGTGTCAATGCATGCACTGTGTAATTTTAAGTATAAAAAATAAAGACTTGCTGAGCTGGGCTAGCAGAGGAAGGCAGAGGAAGGCAGAAGAAGGCAGAAGCAGCAAGAGGAAGTAGAGGCAGAAGGTAGGAAGACGAGAAAGAGAGCAAGAGTAGAAGCAGAGCTAAGAGGAAGAAGACAAGAGCAAGAGGGAGAGAGCAGAGGGCAGACAGCAAAGAGAACAGGAAGCAAAAGCAAGGGCAGAAGCTAGAGAGCATAGCCAGACGGCAACAACAAGTTGAAAAGCCTCTTGAGTTGTATTCATTCATTTCTTCACCCGACGTTTCCGTGTATTCGCTCATGTCCCACGACCCCCTCGGAGGGCAGGAACCCCCGCAGCTTTTTTCAGATTTAAAAAAAAATTCTTTTCTCTGACTGTTCCTCTTGAAGATTGTTGTTGTTGTTGTTAAGTGCCGTCGAGTCGGTTCCGACCCATAGCGACCCTGTACAGGGTTTCCGAGGGTGTAAATCTTTA
>NW_006408554.1:20538587-20544238 GCF_000296735.1 Chrysochloris asiatica | reverse complement strand
TTTCCATTGATTCATTTCTACTTCTCTGCCCTTTTAGTGTATTATCTATTTTTGAAGTTTTAGGATTAATTTTCTGGATTTCTAATTGCTGATTTTATATGGTTTTCAACTTTTTCATTTGTTTTATCAATTGGTTCTTGTTCTTGTTTTCCTGAATTCTTCCTTGCTTTCATTCATCTTGTTCTCAATTCGTTGAAGGTATGTAAATATCATTTAAAAAAAATTCCTTATCAAGTAGTTCTGATACCATTTCTGGTATTATATTTTCTGACTCTGTATTTTGGTTAATTGTTGAGGCACTCGGTCTTATTTTTGCGTGTAAGCAGAAATTGTCTGTTTTCTCCAAGAGATTATGGTGTCATATTTATCTTTATTTGATAATTGAATGTTGGTGTGTTCTCAGGGACTCGTCTCCTAACTCCTTGTGGATGTGGGAGACTGAAGTTTGAACCCTGTTTGTAGCATAGTTCAGGGTGGGTTTCACGTGCCTCCAGAAGAAAGGGTAGTACTGTATTGGATTATTTTCATGCAGCACAATTCCCTGAAGATAAACACAAACTGCTTTGCCTTTTATTTTTAAAACAACTTTCCAAATATATAATTTAAAGTTCATAAAGCACACCATTTATTATTGTGGTAAAATACACATAACATAAAATTTGCCATTTTGAAACATACAATTCAGTGGCATTAACTACATTCGCAATGTTGTGCAATGATCGCCATGATCCAGTTTCAGAACTTCTCATTAGCCCAAGAGAAAGCCTTGTATCTATTAACAGTCACTCCCCATTCCCACTTCTGACAACCACTAATATACTTTTTGTCTCTGTGGATTTGCCTGTTCTGGACATTTCATAAGATAGAAACCATACAATATGTAGTCTTTTGTGACTGACTTCTTTACTCAGCATAATGTTTTCAAGGTTCATCCATGTTGTAGCATGCTAAAAATATTCCATTGTTTATCCATTCATCAGATAATAGACATTTGAGTTGTTTCCACTTTATTTGCTATTATGATAATGCTGCTAAGAACATTAGCTTAGAAGTTTTTCTGTGGATATGTTTTCAGTTCTTTTTGGCATATGCCTGCAGGGCAATTAATTATTTATTACGGCTCTGCTAGCCATATCCCTCCATTTTTTGATGTATTATAAATCCTAGTCTTTATGCTTGTGATTTGGTGTCCTGATATGGTGCTGTAGGATAAACACTGGATTGCTAGCCCCAAGGTTGGCAGTTAAGACTCAACAGTCACTCCTCAGAAGCCCTATTTAGGGTCTTGTAAGTTAGAATTGACTCCACAGCACTTAGCAACAAAAACATGTCTGTGATTGGGGGCCCATTACAGCAAAATGCAAGCCACCAACAGTACAACAAACTGACAGATTAATGCTCAAGGGCAAAGATGTCAGTTTGAGGACTTAAGTGTTCCTGATGCCAATCATGGTATTTTCAATAGCTTTATATGCATGTGAAAGTTGAACAGTGAATAAGGAACACCATAGAAGAATTGATACATTCAAGTTATGGTGTTGGAGACGAATATTAAAAGTACCATGGACTACTAGAAGAATAAACGAGTCTGTGTTGAGGGGGCAATAAAGGCACGAAGTGACTGGCTTACAAGGTTTCAAGAGGCAGCTTAGTTTAAGAGTGTGTGGGGAAAGAAAGAGTTCCCACTGAATAGCTTTCATCTTGTCTAGATGGGTCTGGTGAAAGGAGATGGGGATAAGAATCGTAAGATTCAGTAGTGAATAACTGTTATCATGACTAATCACGACTGTCACAATTGTAAAGGTAGAAGTTTTGTAACAAAAAAAGGGGAGTGATTATTCTTACAGTCCAGAAACAGAGGACCCTAGGACCATCAAGAGAGGAACGCACAAATAGAATGCGGGACCTTATCCAGAGAAGCAGCAGTACCAGAGATGGAGGCAGAGATGGGGGCATGGAGAGGGGGAGCGGCTGAGGACTCTAGATTCATCAACTAAGAAGAGAAGGACTAAGAACTGGTGGCCAGGAGCAGACTTTCAGAATGTGCCCTTTGAAGATGTAAATTATTATATATGCCTGAGTGGGTTTTTTTGTTTGTGTGTTTTTCAAAAAGCTAAAGTGGATAGAAATAATTTTAACTGATGATATATGGAGGGGATTATAATCAATGTAATGAAACAAGTTATATGAATGGTTGAATGTGAAACTGATGATGTGCCCTGTAAACTTTCACTCAATCCACAATAAAAACCTTAAATAATAATAAAAAACAACAACAACAAAAAAACAAGTCTGTGTTGGAAGAAGTGTAACCAGAATGCTCCTTAGAAGCCAGGATGGTGAGACATTGTCTCTCATACTTCAGACATATTATTAGGAGGGGCCAGTCCCTGGTAAAGGACATCATGCATGGTAAAGTGGAGGGTAAGTGAAAAAGAGGAAGATCTCCAATGAGATGGATTGGCACAGTGGCAGCAGCAATGGGTTGAAGCTTAACAAAGATTGTGAAGATGGTACAGGAATGGGCAGTGTTTCATTCTGATGTGCATAAGTAGCTACAAGTCAGTACCAACTAGACAGCACCTAACAACAACAACAGTGGGTATGAGAAATGTCTGGTTAGCACAAACAGTAAACACATTTGGCTGCTAACTTCAGGACTGGAGACCTGAATCCATCCAGAAGTACCTTAAAAGAAAAGTCTTATGATCGACTTACAAAAGAGAAACCACTGAAAAACCAATGGGGCATAGTTTTACTCTAACACACAGGGGGTTGGCTCCATGGCAACTGATTAGTGGGTAAAAAGTAGCATCTCATTGTGGTTTTGATTTGCATTTCGTTAAGGAGCTCTGGTAGCATAGTGGTTATGACTTGGGCTGCTTACTTCAAGGTCAGCAGTTTGAAACTACTAGTGATTCTGCAGGAGAAAGATGAGGCTTTCTGCCTCTGTAAAAACTTACAGCTTCGGAAACCCTATACAGGGCACATAACCACTACACCACCAGTGGTTAATAAGGAGTCCTGGTGGGACACAATAGAATAAGCACTGCAAAGTCGGCCATTCAAACCCACCAACCACTCCTAAGAAACTCTACACAGGATTGCTATGAATCAGGATGGTCCTGACAGCACATGACACCCACCTCAACAGTGCCTAATGACACTGGGCGTCTTTCTATGTGCTAATTGGCTATTTGTATATCTTCTTTGGGAAATGTCTACTCAAACCTTTTGCCCATTGTAATTGGGTCATTTCATTTTCTATTGTTTAATGGTAAGAGATATTTATAGATTTTGAATGCAAGTCTTTTATCAAATATTTATTTTGTAAAAATTTCTCGCATTCTTTATGTTGTCTTTTTACTTTCTTGATGGTGTCCTTTGCAGCACAAAAGTTTTAAAATTTTACTAAGTCTAATTGTATTTCTTCTTTAGTTGCTTATGCCTACTCAAAAATATTGACTCTTATATTTTTTTATGAGAGTTTTATAGTTTTCAGTTCTTACATTTAGTCCATTATATTTAGTTACATTTCTCTATTTGGAGAAAGTTTTTGTGTATAATGTGAGGCAGGGGTCCAACTTCTTTTTTTTTTGCATGTGGAGATCTAGTTGTCTCAGCAACATTTGTTGGAACAATAACTCTTTCCTCATTGGATGGTCTTAGCACACATGTCAAAAAATCAATTGACCCTTTAAGGTATTGGAGTACTGGTGTGGCACTGTGGGTTAATACACTGGCCTGCAAGGTTGATTTGAACTGCAAGTTTGGCAGTTCAAGCTCACCAGCTGCTCCTTGGAAACCCTATACAGGGCTGCTATGAGTCGGAAACGATTTCACAGCACTTAATAACAACAATATAAGGTATTATAAGTATTTTTATTTGTATTTTATTTAATAGACTATTTTTAGAAATATTGATCAGAAAGTAGGATGGTCCCATATACTTCTGCCTCCAACTCCATATTAGCAATATTTTGCATTAGTGTGATTTTTTTTGTTACAAAGGATGAACCAGTATTGATACATTATTGTTAACTAACTTCCATAGTTTAAGGAGCTCTGGTAGCGTTGTAGTTACAAATAGGAGCTCTGACCTCAAGATCAGCAGTTCGAACTACCAGCCGTTCCATGGGAGAAAGATGAGGCTTTCTGCTCCTGTAAAGATTTACAGCTTCAGAAACCCTATACAAGGTTGCTGTGAGTCTAAACTGACTCCACAGCATGCAGCCAACACCATCAGCACGGTCCATAGTTTATGGACAGAGTTCACTCTCTATGTTGTACAATACTATGTGTTTTGACAAATGCATGCTGTGATAATATTCCAATCATTACAGTATCATATGAACTAATTTTACTGCCTTAAAAATGGCCTGTGTTGGTGGTTCAAGCTCACCAGTTGCTCCTTGAAAACCCTATACAGTGTTGCTATGGGTCAAAACCAACATGAGGGCACTTAACAACAACAACAACCCCTCTCCTGAATCCCTGGCAAACACTGATCTTTTTATTGTCTTTTGAGTAATTGCATTTTCAGTGTGTAGCCTTTTCAGACTGTTTTATTTTTCACTTACTAATATTCATTTAAGGCTCTTCCATGTCATTCATGGCTTAATAGCTAATTAACTTTTATCCATTGTACAAGTGAAGAATGTCTTAATTGCTTCTAAGTTTTGGTGACTATGAATAAAGCTGCCATGAACCGCAAAGTCAGCTGTTCAAGTTCACCAGCCGCTCCTCAGAAACCCTATACAAGGTTGCTGTGTGTTGTAGCCAACTCAATGGACTACAACAATGACAACAACAAACATTTGTGTAGACATCAGTTTTCAACTCATTTGGGTAAAAATCTAGTATGATTGTTGGATCTTGTTGGGAGACTATGTTTATTTTTATAAGAAATTGCCAAACTGTCTTCTAATGAGGCTACATGATTTTGTCTCCCCATCATCAATAAATGAAATTTCCTGTTGCTTCACATCCTCTTTAGTATTTGGTGTTGCCAGTGTTTTGGATTTGAGCCGTTCTAAGGAGTCCTGGTGTAGCTTTGTAGGAAAAGCACTGAACTGCTCATCAAAAGGTTGTTGCTCATTAAACTCACTAGCCCCTCCTTGAAAACCCTACGTTGCTGTTGCTGAGTGCTGTCGAGTCAGTTCGGACCCATAGAGACCACGTATAGGGTTTCCAAGGAGTTGCTGGTGAGCTTGAACTGCCAACTTTGGGGTTCAAACTGACATTGCAGTCCAGTGCATTAACCCACAGCACCATACCAGGATACCTTGGAAACCCTATACAGGATTGCTATGAGTTGGAACTGACCTGACAGCACTTAACAACAACCACAACAATAGGCATGTGGAGACTTCTGGTGAGGCACTGTAGGATCAGCACTGAACTGCAAACCACAAGGTTGGCAGTTCAAACACATCAGCTACTTCTTAGAAACACTATGGAGGAATGCTATGAGTAGGAACACACTCAATGGCACTTAACAGAGATCCAGGTGATGAGAAGGTCAGGTAGATTACAGGATAAAATGTTGTTGTTGTTGTTAGGTGCCATCGATTCGGTACTGAACCATAGTGACCTTATGCACAGCAGAATGAAACACTACCTGATCCTGGGCCAACCTCACTACTGTTGCC
>NW_006408554.1:20522116-20523076 GCF_000296735.1 Chrysochloris asiatica | reverse complement strand
TGGCACCATCAAGGGAGAAGAGCAGAGAGCGGGACCTTACCCAGAGAAGCAGTGATGCTAGAGATGGAGGTAGAGACAATGACATGGAGAGATGATGTGGCTGGGGATTCTAGACCCAGAGAGGGAGAGGGGCTGTGTGCTGATGACCGGAGGCAGACTTGCAGGGTATATCCTTTGGTTGGTTGATGATGCATGGAGGGGATTGTAACCATGGCAATGAAACGATATACTATAGGATGAACGTAAAGTTAATGTTCTCCCTTGTAAACTATTACATAATTCACAATAAAACATTATTAAAAAGGAAGAAGAATAGATTTGATGCACAGAACACTATTGATCTAAGATCAGACAAATTGTGGGGTTGAAATGAAGGACATCATACAAGAAGACAGTAAAAGATAATTTAAAAGGCAGGTGAGAAAGTAAAGACCAAACTGGGTCTCAGAAGAGGCTCTGAACCTTCCCCTTGAACATAAAATAGCTAAAATGACAGGATACATTATGTAGTAAAAAACTGAGCAGAAGATTTCAAAGGACAACTTGAGAAGACAAAGTATTATAATAAAACATGCAAAGATCTGGAGTTAGAACACCTAAAGAGAAGAACATGCTTCATATTTGTCAAGCTGAGTGAATTGAAAAATAACTCAAGTCTTGGGTTGTATTAGTGAAGAATTCTGTGGACAAAGTTTTGAATAATACATGTAGCACCAAAAGAAGATGGAAGGAATACACAGTCACTGTACAAAAAATAATTGGTTGACTTTCAACCATTTCAGGAGATAGCCAAGAGCTAGTGGTATTTAAGGAAGTAGTATAAGCTGCACTGAAGGCCTTGGTGAAATACAATGCTCCTGGAATTAATGAATGTTGACTGAAATGTTTCAACAAATAAATGCAAAGCTGGAAGTACTCACTAGTCTATGCAAAGAAACTTGGAAGAAGGCTACCTGACCA
>NW_006408554.1:20518386-20521001 GCF_000296735.1 Chrysochloris asiatica | reverse complement strand
GTACTTTGAACATGTTATCAGGTGGGACCAGTCCCTGGAGAAGGTCATCATGTTTGGTAAAGTAGAGGGTCTTTGAAAAAGACAACAACCCTCAGTGAGATGGATTGATACAGTGACTACAACAATTGAGCAACAATTGTGAGGATGACATAGGACTATGTGGTTGTACATAGGGTAGCTATGGCTCAGAACAGACTCAACATTATATAACAATAACAGACCTTTCTAGACGTACAAGAATAACACCCATCATGACTTGCACTGGATCCTTTGGGTTTTAGGACTTACTTTCCTCACAGAACCCTGAGTGAGAAAGGCTGTACTTACTTTCCTTTTGTTCAACATATCATTTGATGATTGTAATGGATTGAATTGTTTCCCCCTCAAAATATATTTTTAAAATCCTAAACCCTATACGTGTGCTTATAATCCCATTTGGGCTGGGTTTTCTTTTTTATGTTAATTAAGCAGTATCAGTGTAGAGCACTGCATCCAAAAGTTTAAATACTTCGACTGTATTTCCTCAATTCTGAGATCCTTGTTTTTCACCAATGCCTTCTGTGCATCTTGGACATCTTCCTTCAATATGATCGGTTCTTGATAATAGCTACCTCCTGAAATGGTTGAACATCAACAGATTCTTTTTGATTCAGTTACTCTGTACATTCCTTCCATCTTCTTTCATGCTTCCTGCATCATTCAATATTTTGCCCCTAGAATCCTCTAGTACTGGAACTCGAGACGAGGATTTTTTATTCAGTTCTTTCAGCTTGAGAAATGACAAGCATGTTCTCCCCTTTTGGTTTTCTAACTACAGATCTTTGTACATTTTGTTATAGTATGTTACGTTGTCTTCTCAAGTTGCCCTTTGAAGTCTTTTGTTCTGCTTTCACTTCATCATTTCTTCCTTTTCACTTTAGTTGTTCTGCATTCAAGAGCAAGTTTCAGAGTCTCTTCTGACATCCACTTTGGCAGTTTCTTTCTTTCTTGTCTTTTATTGAACTTTTGCTTTCTTCATGTATGATGTTCTTGATGTCATCCTATAATTACTCGGGTCTTTGGTTTATTAGTGTTCAATGCAGCAAATCTGTTCTTGAGATGTCTCTAAATTCAACTGGGTTATACTCAAAGTCATTATTTTATCACTTGTGAACTTATTTCAATTTTCTTCTGCTTCAACCTGAACTTGCATATGAGAAGCTGATGGTCGGTTCAGCAGTCGGCTACTGGCCTTGTTCTGACTAGAAAATACTGAACTTCTGCATTGCCTCTCTCCATATATGTGGTCAATTTTATTCTATTTGTCCACACCAATAGTTGACAACTATGTTGTTGAACACAAGTATTTGAAATGAGTAAGTCTTTGCAAAGGTCCCACAAACCTTTGAATGTAATGAAGGTCCCACAAACATGACTCCATCCATATCATTAAGGTGGACTCCACTACAGGAAGCAACTCTTCCCCAATTGGATTTTGAGTGTCTTTCAACAGGAGGGGTTCATCTTCCAGAACTGTATCAAATAATGTTTCACTGCTATTCATAAGGTTCTCAATGGCTAATTTTCCACAAGTAAATTACTTTTTCTTTCCTAGTCTGTCTTAGTTTGGAAACTCAGCTGAAACCTGTCCACTATGATGACTCTGCTAGTATTTGAAGTACAGATAACACCTTCCAGCAATACAACAACATGCAAACTAACATAGTATGATAAACTGACAGACAAGTGGTGGAGACTAGACCTAGATATGTGCAATCTAAGAAAACTGGGAAGATAGCCACTCAATCATCTTCAGTATTGTGTAGTTCCAATGAAGGAGCTGGTTGAGTCTAAATGAACCAGGAGATAAATAGCAATACTCTATTGGGTCTATTGACACCACAGTGTGCTATCATTCTTAGATGATTTGCTTTCTGATACAACAAGATGTTCAAGGCTGATCTCATATGAACATCTCATTTAACTCTGGCATCAGTTATTCCACCATGGAATCCTGGTTTATTTGTTTGTTTGTTTGTTTTTGTTTTTAAAGAAAATATCTATAGATAGTGGTATCTGGGTGCTAAATATGTGCATTGCTACCCCTCAGTAGACAGAGCTAGGGAATGTACACACACAATCACTCACACAAAAGCAGGCATATTAATACACATTTACCTCAATCTATTTATCCATCCAGCCACATACCCTGAAAACAGTGAATTTATACTAACTGTAACTCTGATCAAACATAACATGACTCATTCTAGTTTTTCTCTTTCTCTTTCTGTACTTGTAACTCACAGACATCTTAAACTTAACATGTTTAAAACAAAACCTATCATCTTTAAAGCTTTACCTGAATCTGTTCTTTATACTGAATTTCCCATCTCATTATTGGTACCACCATTTATCTTATTGCCCAAACCAGAGAATCCTTCTAGATTTCTCTTCAGAACTCTATACCTCACTCATTCACATAATCCTGCATTTTCTACCTTTGGAATATCTCTTTGTCCTTTAGTCACTTTCTCCTCTATTCAAAACTCTCTGATGTCTTTTTATTACATATAGAATAAATCTAAAGACCTTATCATAACCTTCAAGAACTTTTCATGACCAGAAACTGGTTTCCA
>NW_006408554.1:20507831-20517743 GCF_000296735.1 Chrysochloris asiatica | reverse complement strand
TCACTATGAGTCGGTACCGACTCAATGGCACCTAACAACAACAACACTACCAGAGCTCCTTAGTGTGGCTTGGTTTTTTTTCATTAAAATTTTTAGGAATTATTGGATCAAAGAGTATATTGAGTTAAAAAAATCTGAATGATGCAGAAAGCATCAAAAGAATATTAAAGAAATATATGGAGTCACTATGCCAAAATGAACTGGTTGATGCACAACCATTTCAGGAGGTAGCCTATGATCAACATCTTCTGTTACTGATCAACATCAAGCTGTACTGAAGACATTGACAAAAAACAAAACAAAAATCAAACACCAAAAATCAAACAAACCCCCAAAACACTCCAGGAACTGACAGACTATACATTGCAACACTTCAACAAATAGCTGCAGACCTTGGAGTGTTTACTTATCAGTGTCAAGAAATTAGGAAGCAGGATGGAAAACTTAATTATGAAAAGCAAAACCATAGAATTTCTAGAAGAAAACGTCAGAGTGAGGCCATGGGATCTAGTCTTTTGTGAAAGATGATCAGATAAATAAAAGCTTGAGCAGCAAAAGACATAATAGATAGACAGATCGGACTTTATTAAAATGAAATAATTGTTAACATGTAAGGATTTTATCAACAAAGTGAAAAGATAATTTATAGATTGGGATAAAATTTGGGGGATCATATATCACATAAGGATCTAACATCCAACACACAAGTTTTGCTGAAGATAATTTTATAAACAACTGCCCAAAGTTCATACCACATTCAGAATAGGACATGTAATGAGAAATATCATTGTGGGTGACAGATTAATTTTGGCCCCAAGTAGAGAATATCAGAAAGATGTATGTAAAGACATTCAGTTACATGAATTGTAACAAATTATGGATACTAATTTTATTATTTTATGTTAATAAAAGAATTAGAGTCTCAGAACACTTCACTGAATTCATGCAAAACATTCACAGAGATCAAGAGGTGGTTGCTTCAACAGAATAAGGAAGTTGCAACTGATCCAAAAACTGGAAAAGGTGTCTAGCAGGGTTGTGTTATTTTACTTTAGTTATCCTTTAGTTAGTAAATCTGCATGGTTGGTTGGTTGGTTACGTGGCCTGGGGTCGGTTACGACTCATAGTGACTCTGTGTAGGGTTTCCTAGGCTATGAATCTTTACAGGAGCAGAAAGCCTCATGTTTCTCCTGTGAAACAGCTAGTAGTTTTGATCCTTGAGGTTAGCAGCCCAACTCACAACCACTATGCTACAAGAAGCTGCACAATATGCTTTGTTGCTGTTGTGAAGTGCCATTGAGTTGGTTCTGACTCATAGGGAGCCTGTATAGGGTTTCCGAGGCTTTAAATCTTCAAGGGAGCATAAAGCCTCATCTTTCTCCCACAGAGCGGCTGGCAGGCTTGAACTGTGGACCTTTTAGTTCACAGTTCAGTGCTTGTC
Organism: Chrysochloris asiatica; assembly: GCF_000296735.1. Classification (NCBI taxonomy): domain Eukaryota; kingdom Metazoa; phylum Chordata; class Mammalia; order Afrosoricida; family Chrysochloridae; genus Chrysochloris; species Chrysochloris asiatica. The sequence continues at coordinate 20,516,302 of NW_006408554.1, read as the reverse complement.
ATTTGGAACCACTGCACTTCCTGGACAACATGTTGTTGTTGTTATGTGCCGTGGAGTCAGTTCCGACTCATAGGGACCTTGTACAGGGTTTCTGAGGCTGTAAATCTTTATGTGAGCAGAAAGCCTCATCTTTCTCCCACTGAGCAGCTGGTAGTTTCGAACTACTGACCCTGAGGTTCACAGCCTGATTCGTAACCACTACACTACCAGAGCTCCTTTGGACAATATGTAGAAGAACCTAAATCAGGACTGGCAGAGGATTTATATGTAACCTGTGAAATGCAGGTGACACAACCCCAGAAAATGATGTAAATAAAAGACTGCAACCTTATGCTTGAATGTGAAGAAAAAGAAAACCCCTCACAACTGGACTGATAAAGAACATCATGCTATCTGAAGAAGAAATTGAAATTTTTAATGATACCATTCTACTTGGGACATCAATCAAAACCCATGCAAACAGCTGTCAGTAATCAAATGACACATAACAGTGGGCCAATCTACTGAAAAGACTTCTTTAAACATGTCAGTTTGATGACTAAAGTACGCGTGGTCCTAACCATGATCTTCTCAATCATCTTACATGCATATGAAAGCTGGAGAAGAAGAGGAAAAAAGACAGGTGATTGATGTATTTGAACGTATTTGTAGTGCTGGCAAAGAATATTGTGGTGTTGGACTGCCATAAGAATGAACAAATCAGCCTTACGAAAAATAAAACTGTGATGGCTCCTTAGAAGCAAAGATGGTGAGACTTCAGCTCACTTAATTTGGGCACATCATTAGGAAAGACCAGTGGCTAGGAAAGGACATCATGTCTGATAGAGGGCCAGAGAAAATGAAGGAAACCCTCAGTGAGAAACGATAAATAATCACACCAGCAGACATACCAATGACTATGAAGGTGGCACAGAACTGGGCAATGTTTTGTCCTGTTAAACATAAGATCACCATGAGTCTGAGTTGACTTGATGGCAACACACAGCAACAACATGTCAGTTGGATAAAGTCCAAGAAATGAAAGGGCTGGGTCAAAGGGTTAATGTGTCTAAAATGTACAAGCACACATATAGCCAAATTACACTCTATGGGATTGTAACAATTTATTCTCTGACCATTAAAGTAAGAGAGTGTCTGTTTCTTCTCAGGCTCACCACAAATGTTACTAAAAGTCTGCCAATCTGATAGGTAGAAGATAACAGTTTAGTTTAATTTGCATTTCTTTATCACGAAACATTGAACATATTTTCCATGAATGATCTGTTTCTAGCTAACGCCCATGTTAATATTGGGTTGTTAGCTATACCAATTGATTTCAACAAGCATTTCATACATTAGAGAGTATTATTCTTATTGGTAAGTTCCTTCAAGTTGGTTCCAACTCACAGTCACCCTGTATAGGGTTTTCCAAGGAGCAGCAGGTATGTTTGGACCACTGACCTTGCAGTTAGCAGTCCAGTGCTTATCCTACAGTGCCACACCAGGACCATATATTCATAGGTTGTCACTAAATTATTTTACAATGTAGTGGTGATGGTTATGTGCTGTGGAGTTGGTTCGACTCATAGTGACCCTGTACAGGGTTTCTGAAGCCACAAATCTTTATGGGAGCAGAAAGCCTCATCTGTCTCCCACCAACAGGCAGCTGGCAATTTTGAACTGCTGACCTTGAGGTGAGCAGCCCGACTCATAACCACTACGCTACCAGGTGACTTTCATTTTTCTTCAAAAGATTTCAACAATATTTTGTTTGGAAACTTCTGGATATTGAATAAGCTACAAAAAACACTTCCACATCAAGATAACTGAGACCTTCTCCTGTGATTTCTTCTAGAACTTATTTTCAACACATTTTATATTTAAATATTTCCTTCATTTAGAACTTATCCTGGTGCAAGATGAAAGACACAGACCCAAGTTAATTTTTCTAGATGATTAACCTGTTGTCCCTATACAGGGTTGCTATGAGTAGGAATTGACTCGATGGCACTTAACAACCACAACAATCTGTTGTCCCTACGCCGATTACTGAATGGTTCATACTTGTGCCACTGGTTTGAAATATGTAGATTATTTGTTAATTTCCTGAATATATTTAGGACTTCCTATTTTGTTCCATTGGTCTATCTAGTACTCCAAGAAAGGAAACAGACCTTTAATTTAAATAGACTTTTAATGACTTTTCATTAATTTCCATTTCTCATAGCAGTCCTATGTCTTATGGATTAAACTGTGTTCCCCCAAAAGGTGCTGGAATCCTGACCATTGGTATAGATTGAATTGTGTCCCCTCAAAATATGTGTTGGAATGCTAATTTCTATGCCTGTGGAGTTAGATGTCAGTTTGAGGACTACAGTGCGCCTGACCCAAGGTGTGGTATTTTCAGTAACTTCATATGAATGCAAAAATTGGACAGTGAATACAGGAGACTGTTGAAGAATTGATTCATTTGAGTTATGGTGTTAGAGGAGAATATTGAAAGTGCCATGGGCTGTCAAAAGAACAAGCAGATCTGTGTTGGATGAAGTGCAGCCAGACTGCTCCTTGGAAGCCAGGATGGCCAGAGTTCGTCTTTCATATTTCGGACATATTATCAGGTGGGATCAATCACTGGAGAAGGATATCATGTTTGGTAAAGTGGAGGGTTGGAAAAAAAAAGGAAGACCCCTAATGAGAGGGATGGGTACAGTGACAGTAGCAATGAGCTCAGGTGTAGCTACGATTGTGAGGTTGGCCCAGGACCAGGAAGCGTTCCCTTCTGTTGTGCATAGGGTTGCTATGAGTCAGTGTCTACTCAATGGCACCTAATAGCAACTACAATACCTGTGGATGCAATACCACTTGGGAATAGGATTTTCTTTCTCATATTAATAAGGTCATATCAGAATAGGGTGTGTCCTAAACTCAATCACTTGTTGTTGTTAAGTGCCCTTGAGTCAGTTCCCACTCATAGGGAACCTGTATAGGGTTTCCAAGGAGTGGCTGTGGTTTCAAACCACAGAGCTTGTGGTTAGCAGTCCATTTCTGAGTTATAAAAAGAGATGAGACACAGTAGAGGCACAAACTGGAGAAGCTAGATTCCATGTAAAGATCACCAAGGAACCACAAAATGCCAGGGCTTCCATAGCTAAAGCAGAGTTGGCCGAGGCAGTACCTTCTCCTATAGCTGTTGTCCTGAAATTGGACTTCTAGCCTCTTAAACTGTGAGAAAATGAATTTCTATCTTTTAAAGTCACTCACTTGTGCTATTTCTGTTACAGCCGCACTAGGATACTAAGACATCCTTATACCCAAGGATGTAATCCTGTTTGGAAACTGGGTTTTCTTTGTCATGTTAATTAGACTATACCTGAGCAGGGTGGGTCCTAAATATAATAACTTCAGAGTTATCAAAAGAGCATATTAGACAGAGAGGTTTGTACACATGTACGAAGACAGATGATACATGAATGCCACTAAGGAACCAAAGAATGGGCCTACCAACAAGCTGAGACCCTAATTTGTACTTTATGTCTCTAGAATTGTAAAAAAAATTAATTTTTTTTTCTTTAAAGTCACTGATTTGTGATATTTTTAAGGAGCCCTGGTGGTGCTGTGAGTTAGGCATCAGGCTGCTATGAGGTCGATAGTTCAAACCCACAATCCACTCTGTGGGAGAAAGATGAGGCTGTCTGTTCCCGTAAAGATTTATAATCTTGGAGATACTATATAGGGTAACTGTGAGTTGTAATTGATTCATGGCAGTGGGTCAATTGTGATGTTTTGATTATAGCAGCATGAGCAAAGGACTGCAAGGTCAGTTTGAACCACAAAGTCAGCAGTTCAAACTTGCCAGTTCCTCCTCAGAAACCCTAAACTGTGTCGCAATGAGTCAGAACCTACTCGACGGCATTTAAGAATAACAACAACAGGAAAGTAAGACACTGTCTTATGGTATTTTTATGAAGAATTAAGAGTATAACTTCTGCCTGGGCAAAGTGCCTGACCCCTATACTCTTGACTGTCCTCCACTGCAAGTTCATAAACAATTTGATTTTTCAGTTAATGCCTAATAATCTCCATCTGCCAACAGGCTCTAACAGAACTCTTGACTTCTGTCACTAAATATTCCCTGTCATTTCCACCTCAATAACTGAGAACATCACATCATCAATCGAACCAGCTTAGAATTATCCTTGAGTCCCCTTTCAATCATCCCATATCCAGTCCTCAGGAAATGCTCTGAACATCCTGTTTCAAATATATCCTGAATCTTTCTACCTTTCACCACTTTCTCATTAGCACTGTGGTCCAGGTCCCCAACACTACCTGTTTCAATTCCTTAAATAGCCTCTTAACTGACTTTCCTAAGGAGCTCTGGTAGCGTAGTGGTTACGAATCGGGCTGCGAACCTTAAGGTCAGCGGTTCGAAACTACCAGCCGCTTCGCGGGAGAAAGATGAGGCTTTCTACTCCCGTAAGGATTTACACCCTCGGAAACCCTGTACAGGGTCGCTATGGGTCGGAACCGACTCGATGGCACTTAACAACAACAACAACAACTGACTTTCCTACTTCCATTCTTGTACCTTCACATTCTTTTATGTAGTGGTCTTTTCAAAATATCGATCTGATCACATCCCTGCCATAAGTAAAACTTTCCATGACTTCTCTTAGAATATAGCCCAAACCCCTGGTCACTTACCCTGTCTGTACACACATCTTCTGCCATGGTCTCCAGGTACACTAGCCTCCTGTTGTTCCTGGAACACACTCAGTTCGTTCTTCGCAACAATTGACCCTAGGATAGTGCATCCTCCAGAGTTTTTCATGGCTAACTCATGTCATCACTGAAGACTTACTTCAAAGACTCCTCCCAAGCTTTCCCTTATAATCCATCTCCAAATAACCTGGATGCCCCATCCTAGTTACTCCATATCATAACACTTTTTCTCAAAATAAATGAAACACTCTTCAGGACCTAGTGTTTATCATGTGTCAGACCTTATTCTAAGTGCTTTAGAAGTGTATTTTCATTAATATCTCATGAAGCCCACGTAAGGGGATAGCATGTTAATCTCCATTTTACAGATGAAAAAGTCAGCCATAAAGTAGGTAACAAGTTGCCCAAAGTCTCATAGTTACAAAACAAATGAAATAACTTTGTTTACTTTATTGTCTATCTCCACCATGCTTGCAAGTAAAATTCTTGAGGGTAGGTTCCTTGTTTGTTCTGTTCATTGCTCTACACATTTGTGCTGGAATACAATCTGCACAAAGGAGGCACTTGGTAATGTTATAAAGCATAGTAAGCACTCAATAAATGAAAGAGATCTGGTCCATCCATCATCACAGGATGCTCTGAAGGACAAAAAGCTGACATGAACTCCCACTGTGATGAGTACTCTGACTGGCTTCCCTGCCTCATTCTCCTCACCACATATTCAAGTTAAGGTGGTATCTAGCAAGGCATTGTGGGCAACAACATTCCTCACTGTTGTTGTTTTTGTTGGGTGCCAATGAGTCAGTACCGACCCATTGCAACCTTATGCACAGCAAAATGAAACACTGCCCAGTCCTGGGCCAACCTCACTACTGTTGCCACGCTTGAGTCCATCGATGCTGCCACTTGGCCAATCCATCTCCTTGGGGTTCTTGCTCTTTTTCTCTGACCCTCCACCTTACCAAACATGATATCCTTCTCCAATGACTGGTCCCTCCTGACAATATGTCCGAAGTATGAGAGACAAAGTTTGGCCACCCTGGCCTCCAAGGAGCACTCTGGCTGCACTTCTTCCAAAACAGATCTATTGGTTCTTTTGGCAGCCCATGGCACTTCCAATTTTCTCCTCCAACACCAACTTCCTCACTGGGGGTGCCCAAAGTATTGCCTGGCTATGTGACAAAGCTTGGGTGTGAGCTGGAATTACTGTGAAGAACAAGCCACCAACACTGTCCCCTCACTACAGCCTGAACAGACAGATTGGAGTCTATAGATTCCAGAAATGCAGATATCACATCCTGAGCTTGTGTTGATACTGCCATTAGAGTTTAGATGCTGCAAGTTAAAATATGCACATGTCATTATGATGAATAAGTATAAAAAGTTTATATGATGGAATAAAATATATGGAAAAAACAATCTCTAGTAATTAGAAAGGATGTGCTAGTAACTCCAAAAGATTGCCCTACAAGGTCATGATAGATAAATTATGATATTATTAGGGTGGAAAGGAAAAACTATTACCATTTTGAGTAATACTGTTCATATGAAATCTTTTGAATGCACAGTTGAGAGATATTTTTAATGGCAAATGCCTTTTGTATATAGTATACATAGGAAACATTTCACTAACTACTGAATTAAAGTTTCCTTTTCAACAGAAGATCAAAAAGAAATCAATATGGAGATGACACTATATAATGTACAATAAGCAATAAAAAACATTATACTACCAATTATCCAAATATTCATATTTTCCCAAACAGATGTGGGTTAAATTTGGTTTAAAACACATTTTATTTAAGAAGATACATTCCCACAGTTTGTATATATATCTTTTAAAGCATTTAAAAGTCTTGTCAACTATGAGGGTAAATTAAAAAATATCGCTACTAGGGTTTTAGACCATAAATGCATAAGTTTATTCAAAACAAGAGAGGTTTAAACATGTCTCTGTGATCAGTGGATGTCTACAGACATGTTCTCGCAGCAATACACTTGTCTTAGACTCGTTGTTGTTGTTAAGAACCATCTAGTCAGTTCTGACTTATAGCAACCCTATATAGGGTCCAAGAAGCAGCTGGTGGGTTTAAAGTGCCAACCTTGTGGTTCCCAGGTCAGTATTGATCTGGTGCCACATTCCTTTAATAATATTAATTGTTAAAAAAGATACTTTTGTGCCATGAAAAAATATGGTTTTGAGGTTAGGGCTAACATTGAATTCTTAACAAAAGTTAAACATCTTCCCAAATTATTGAGGCTTTACAACAAGTTTGTCCCACAAAATATAACCATTTTTATACTGATAAAGCATTTTTATGAAGGTCAGGAAGATCTCAAAGATGAGTCAAGAGAAAGAAGACTGTCAACCTTGATGAATGAAGAAACTGTGTCTGAAGTCCAGAAACTGGTGGAAGAAGATTATAGAATTACCAACGATGGGATATCTATTGAAGATGGGATCTCACATGGTTCGACATTTTCAATTTTAAGCAAACATCCTGGCTTCAGCAAGCTTTTGACTTGATGGGTGCCAAAGTGTTGCACTAAGATCACTTATCCCAAAGAGCTGATCTTTCCATCATTCTTTTCAGCAAGACTGAAGCTTAAGAAGATGATTTTATGGAACATGAGTCCTGGATTTACCAACATAATCCATAGAGTATGGTCCATCCAAAACAGTGGCTTCCAAGGGGATCTGCTGAGCCAGTTAAATTCAAGGCAGACAGGTCAGCTCAGAAGGTTATGGAAATTGTTTTTTGGGATTCCCAAAGAGGTAACCTTGATAGATTTTCTTGAAGGACACAAGACAAACACAGAATTTACGAGGAAGAATGTTCAAGAAAATTAAAAAATGCATTGGTGAGAAAAAGGTTAGGAAAGTTGCACTAAGGAATTTTTCCCATAATGACAATGCACCTACTCATTCTTCAAGGATAGCAAGGGCTGTCTTAAGAGAATTTTGTGGAGAAACCTTACTCCATATACCCTACAACCCTCATCTTGTCCCTTAAGACTTTTCCCCCCCTCCCCTCCCCGCCAAACTCAAAGAACATTTGAAAGGAACACAACTTGAGTCCCTCGAGGGTACCCAAACTGCTATTTAGACATGGTGTAAATCAGAGTGTAGGATTCTTCAGGGAAGCGATAGAAAGATTGGAAACATCACCTTTAGAAGTGTTTAGACACAGATGGCAGATATGTTAAAAAACAATAGCTTCACATTTTGATAGTTTTTTTCATAAACCTTTCCGTGATTTAAAAAAAATACTTTTGGACTTTAGTATTTATGTGTAAGACATAAGATAAGAAGTGCAGTGTATTAACAATGCTTTTTCAATACAATAGAGCACAGTAGAATATTCTAGATGCAATACACAAGTGTGCTAGAATTCTCACATATGAATAAGAGAGCTATTCAGAAACAACAGAGTGTAGACATGTGTTGACATGGATGATGGGGCAGGCAATATACAACCTGAGGGAGGTTGGCAGAGGAAAGATTGGGGTGGTGGGAGACATCGGGAGGAATGCAGTGGTTGGAGTGACTAGAGGTAAATGCTGTTAACTGTTGGTGCATGGAGGGGATTACAACCATATAATGAAGCAAAGTATATGATTTGTTGAATGTAAAACTGATGATCTGCTCTGTAAACCTTCATTAAATTCACACTTGGGACAGAGACATTGCCATGCTGCAATGAGTCTCAATGACTGGTAAGACTGAGGAATTCGCACTGACCACCTAAGACAGGCAGCGTCCCTTAAAC
>NW_006408554.1:20486869-20507376 GCF_000296735.1 Chrysochloris asiatica | reverse complement strand
CATCATTTACAATAAATATCAAGAACTACAAAATTTCAACATGAGAATCCATTGTAAAACAAATGTCAGATTGAGTGACACGCATATCAAAGGAGAACATCTAGATCATTTGCTCTTACTTCCATTTATTGCTTAAAACAATTTTCGTTCAAGATAACCTCAGCTAAAATAATGTTCAGCTAAGGAATCCTGATGTGGTGCTGCAGTATACACACTTGGTTGGTTTGAATTGCAAGGTTGGTGGTTCAAACTCACCAGCCACTCCACAGAAACCCTATACAGGGTAGCTATATGTCAGAACCGACTCGATAGCACACAACAACAAGACTGCCAAATTTTATAAAAACAAGATTTCTGGTGTTAAAAGAAAGGTTTTGCTATTTGACATCCAATAATTAAAATACTTAGCTCCTATCTGGGCTCCTGGTGTGGCACTGTGGGATCAGCACTGGACTGCAAACCACAAGATCAGCAGTTCAAATCCACCAACTGCTTCTTGGAAACCCTATACAGGGTCACTATGAGTCAGAACTGATTCAATGACCCTTGATGACAGTTCCTATCTAGCCAAAAAATATTTTAATTATCACTTGAGAATGCACATTCCTTCAATACCACAGTCACAGATAATGGAAGCCACAGCATCCAGGCACCAGGGACTCATAAAGAGAATGATGAACCACGCAAAGGAGTCATATTTTCAATAGGGATGTTGTGTGCAGATGATATCCTGAGTGATTTAGAGCACAAGATAACACTGGCATGCAACTAAGAAGCCAGCAGAGGAGATAAAGGAACAGACGAAGGCCTGTCTGGAGACCTGAAGTCACTGAAGCCCAAGAGGAAGACTGCTGCTCCAAATTCCCATGTAGTCACATCCAGAAATGCCTAATGAAAATAGTAAATGATACAATTATTGTCTTCAAAGAGAGTCAGGTCACTAGTGACATCAAAACTCAATGAGTGACAGAAAAGAAATAGTAAGTAAGTTCATAATTAAAGAAAGCTATAGAGCATTTTTGAGCAAAGACTCTTTTCCTGGCTCTATAGAGAATCTCTCCTAGTGGTCAGAGCTACATATCAAAAAGCCCAAACTAGATCACTTGTTTATCTGGTCACTATCTGGCCCCAATTACCACAGCTGCTATCAACCCTATCATAAGTTAGAATGAAGTTGTATTTTGCTCATCTAAATCACATCTATAGCACCCTATCATCTAGATCTTGGTTTCTAATGCCGTTCTCCAATACAAGGGAACAGGGCTGTTTGGAGAAATGGATGATTCTAGGACTATGGCAGGGGATATACAAGATATGCCAGAATGGAAATACTCAAACCACTACCAATAATAACAATAAAGCAATGATGGAGTGTCATCAAAGGAGCTTAGGAGCCAATTGAAACATCTCCCAGTGGAAAAAGATGGAACAATTTGAGAAACAAATAAAGTAATGAATCATAACTCTGAGTATAAAATAAATATTCATAATTTCAGGTTGCCTTAAATAAACAAACAAAATAAACTGAACAGAACAACTAAATCTTCCATGTAGAACAATCCCAAATAATTTACTTCCTTCTACAGAATGAGAATGGAGGAGTATGGGGTTGGGGAGGGGGTAGGCTTAGTAACTTTATAGGGAAGAAATCTGACCAACACTACCTCAGCTAGATGATCAAGGTCAACAACAGTAGTAAGTCATGCTGATGGTATGTACCTGTTATATGATGTAATGAATATGGCACTTGGCCTCTGTGGGCTTCCTTCCATTAACCCATAATCACAGTCTTATAACAAGAAAAATACAAGCAAATCCCAGTAGAGGTACACTGTACAAAATATTTGACCAGTACTCCTCAAAAGAAGTGTAAGAGTTAAAGGTGATAGTTAAATGTTGGTATATATATAATTTTGTAATAACTCAAAATCATAAAAAAGATTAGGTTTACTGGTCCTGAGACGATGGCCCTTAGTCTCCCTTCAGGTCTGGCAATGAATTCATCCCCACAGCTTAATTTTAAGCTGGACAATTGTTGTTTGTTGATGTCATTAGGTGTCATCAAGTTGATAGGGTTTTCAAGACTTTATGAGAACAGAAAACCTCATCTTTCTCCTGTAGATTGGCTGGTGGATTTGAACTGCAGACCTTGTAGTTAGCAGTCCAATGCTTATCATCCTACAGCTCCTTTTTAGGTAAACAATAGACAGGTGCGTAAGGGGAACCATAACACTAGTGAAGTACGCACTCCTTAGGATAATCAATCATTTAACATCAAAAGGGCAGTGTTTGCTCATGGACAAAGTTCAAAAGAATTAGGAAAGAAGGAGGAATGAAACCAGGAAGCACAGGGAGGAAGTGGGATAAATGGTGTTACATTGTAGGAGTTACAATCAATGTGATGACACAAAATGTGCATGAATTGTTGAATAGAAAACTGATTTACTCTGTAGACCTTCACGCAATTCACAATAAAAAGTTAAAAACAAACAAAGCGATGTAGGATGACCACTTGACCATTAAGTCGGTTTGAACTGCAAGGTCAGTGGTTCAAACTCATCAGTCACTCCACGGAAACTCTATACAGGATCACCATGGGTCAGAACCAACTCAATGAAAACTTAGGGCACCATTTCCATGTACACTATTAACAAAAGGTAACTTGCTTTGCTAGCACAAAGCCATTAAATTTTTTTTTTATGTTTTATTGTGAATTATGTGATAATTTACATGGGAGAACATTAGCTTTACATTCATCCTATCGTATACTGTTTCATTGCCATGGTTACAATCTCCTCCATGCATCATCAACCAACCAAAGGGTATTCCCCGCATACCTGCCCCTTGTTCATCAGCACACAGCCCCTCTCCCTTTCTGGGTCTGCACGTCATCATCTCTGCCTCCATCTCTGGCGTCACTGTTTCTCTGGGTAGAGTCCGGTACTCTGCTCTTCTCCCTTGATGGTCCCAGTATCCTCTGCTCCTGGACTGCAAAGTCAACACTCCCCTCTTTGTGCTACAAAATGTCTACCTTTACATTTCCAACTCTTTCAGTCAGTCCTGATAGCAATCATTCACTATTGTACCACAAGAGTCTTATCCCCATCTCCTTTCATCTGCCCTATCCAGACAGATTGGATACTACTCAGTGGAGATTTCTACCTTCCTGCACACTCTCTGGATCTAGGCTTCATCTTGAAAGCTTGTAAACTAGTCACTTCTTACATTTGTAGTGCCCCCATTTTGGATAACCAATGTCCAAGTTGCCCATTCCTATCTACCTTGTATATTGAAGGGGTGGGAATAGTCCTCGTTGTAAAGATTTGTTCCCTCTTTTGAGATACTGCATCTATAGGTGTAGGTCAAGTTCATCAAATTGTATCAGGTCTCTCATTTTTTCCCCTTCTTTCTTCTTCCTGTTGAGTTCTGATCATCCAGCTATTGAAGCCAGGTCAAGTGGGTATTATCTGCAAATGTGAGTGTTCTTATGCATATGCCCTCTCTTCTTATCAGCTGGGTGCTTCACTCTCCACTCTAGTCCTCTGTGGCTATGTCACTGACTCTGGGCCCAGGAGTTCCCAGTCTTGCCATACTGCTGGCCAACCAGGTCTCCACCCGGGGTTCACAGGAGTCTATTGAACGTGGTAGGGCTTAGCTTTCTGCTTCATTGCTGTTTTTCCCTCACTTCCCCTTATCATTGACGAATGTGGTAACCAGTCAGAGTGCATGTCTGCTTGTGTATTCCCATTTTGTCTTAGTTTTGGAAGAGGATTTGCCCTGGAGATTCTAACCACTTGCCTTGATGGCTCTTGGGGGTACAACTTGCTTGTTCCCATAGTAATCAGTTGGACTGCCATTATTGTTATGTATTTTTCCTTTGGTCTTTCTTTCAAGAAATCTGTTATTGTGTTATAACTGGTTATTCTAGTGGGCAATGCTCTACTCAGCTACAGAATGTAAAATAACTTGACTGCTATATTTATGAAGACAAATGGCTTTGCATCTTTATTAGCTTTAAATAAAGCTTCTGTTCTTCTAACTGCTCCAGACTGATCTGCTTGTCCTTTCAAGTGGAGATTTCCCACCTCAGATGATTCTGGATGGGGTTCAGGATTCCACCTATGGTTTTATGCACTGCAGAGGCTCCACAGGAAGCCTCCTTCACCGGGCAAGTTGTAGCCACATTTTAGGTATTCCAATCAGTTATAGGCAGAAGATGGACTTACACGCTTTCTATGGTGATATTTCTGGCTATTCCTTTCTCTCCCCTTCAAGTGTCTGTTTTACAATGGTGTGCAAGGTAAACCAAGATTCAAAAGACAGCCAAACATCTTAACATTATTTCCTCCCTTTCACCCATTCAAACCATCCCTCAATCACTGTATCCCAGAGCCCTGTTGTTCCAGGGTTGTGCATACATCATTATTTACCTCTGTCCCACTTAGCCCATGCAAACCTGCTTAACTGTTTTCCCATCTGTCTTGTTCTTCCATTCCCCTCCCCCTTCTTGTGTATTAAGTCATTAATTTTTTATAGCCAAAATATAAAACATCTATTACAATTTTTAATTATCCCCTTCACTGTTATTGTTAAATGCCATCAACCCTGTATAGGGTTTCAAACGAGTAGCTGGTGAGCTTGAACCATCGACTTTGTGGTTTAACCTGACCTTGCAGTCCAGTGTTTATCTCACAGCACCACAGCAGGACTTTGTCCCTTTAGTTGTTACTATTCTGACTCACAGCGACCCTATACAGGGTTTCTGATAAATGGCTGGTGAACTTGAACCACTGATCTTGCTGTCCTGAGCATCAACCCACAGTGCCACGCTGCTTATATTAGGAGTGGTTGTGTGTCATGCAGTTGGTTCTGACTCATAGCAACCCTGTATAGGGTTTCCAAGGCTATAAATCTTTGTGGGAACAAAAAGTCTCATCTTTCTCCTATGGAGTGACTGGTAGATTTGAACTACTGACCTAGCAGTTAGCAGCCCAGCATGTAATCCAGTACACCACCACTATTTGTTGTCAAGTGCTGTTGGGTCAGTTCTGACTCACATTGAACCTGTACCGGGTTTCCAAGTCTTTAATTCTTCGAGGGAGCAGAAAGCCTTATCTTTCTCTTGTGGAGCAACTGACAAGCTGAAACCGTGGACCTTGTGGTTAGTAGTCCTGTGCGTATTGTATGGATCCATGCTCTATCTATTATTAGTTGTAGGCCTATTATTTGTCTGAAAATTGAGTCACGGGCTTGAATTTGGTTCTGTGCTTGAAAGGTGTCTATGGCCACAGTCTCGGGGTTCCACCAGTCTCTATCAGACCAGTAAGCTAGGTCTTTTTCATGATTTTCAGGTTTTGTTCCATTTTTGTCATCCATGTGATCCCTCTGAGAGCAACTGGCAATGGTAGTCAGGCACCACTTAGTTCTTCTGGTCTCCAGGTCATGGAGGCTGGGGTTCTTTAGAGTAAAATTGACAGGTTCATGCCTGAAGTGAAAATACTACTTGCTCTATTATCTGGACCTGTGCTCATTTTTATTAGAGTACATGACTGGGAAATCTGTTATTGTGTTATAACTGGTTATTCTAGTGGGCAATGCTCTACTCAGCTACACAATGTAAAATAACTTGACTGCTATATTTATGAAGACAAATGGCTTTGCATCTTTATTAGCTTTAAATGCTTGGAGTCAGTGATCTGAGTCCCAAGTTGCAGATCTGCAGTCCCTTGACTTCCTTTTGTGCAGTGCGGTCTTTTCTTTTTAATCTCTAAATCATAGCTGTTGTGTACAGTGCTACTATATGCCAGGCATTTCATGGATAGATGATGTGCTTTATTTTATTAGTCTCACAAAAAAACAACAACAAAAAAAAAACAAAACAAACAAACAAATAAACAGCAAGCACTTGGCATATTGTAGGTTTTAAACAAGTTTCTGTCTTCCAAAGTACGTAATCAAATTAACTGTTACACACTGGGAATGAAGATGAATACAGGTTACTGGTGTTCTTTGGGTTACAAACAAAATGTTTCATGATTTCAGTTTAAATAATTATGGTGGAAAATGCTAGAAGATAATATTACTGCATGGAGTACATTCTGCCTGGTGAGACTTGAGCAGATCAGTCTCAAGACACTGAGATGAAGAGAGAAGGAAAGTTTATTATTCTGACGAGGTAAATTGTAGATTCTTCTCGGTTTAGCCAACACACACAGGTACAAATCAGAAAACCATACATATGTATAATGTTTTCATACGTTATTCATAATACATATGTAAAGTTCTGGAAAAGTGACATCAGTCTGCGGGGGGTGCATAGTCATGGAAGATAAGCCCTGCCTAGGGTAGAGATCTTAATTTGTAATGAAGATTTAATGAGAGCTATTGCACCAGACTGCAAAGCCATTTGAACTGCAAGATCGGTGGTTCAAACTAACCAGCTGCTCCTTGGAAACCCTATACAGGGTTGCTATGGGTCGGAATCGACTCGACGGCACTCAACAACAAGTTTACCATGTGGAGTCCTGGTGTGGCACTGTAGGATAAGCACTAGCCTGCAAGGTTGGTTTGAACCACAAGGTCTGAGGTTCAAACTCACCAGCCACTCCTTATAAACCCTATACAGAGTCTCTTTGGTTTGGAATCAGAGTTAAGAGCACTCAACAACAACAGTGTATGTTATGGCACTGTAGGATAAACACTGGACTATGAACCATAGGTCAATAGTTCAACCTCATCAGCTGCTCCTTGGAAACCCTATACAGGGTTGCTATGAGTCAGAACTGACTCAATTGAACATCACAAACAGCAACAACAAGAAGTTATGTTAAGGGGTACTGGTGTGGTGCTGTAGGATATGCACCTGACCGCTAACCCCAGGTTGTCAGTTCAAGTTCACCAGCTGCTCCTTAAAAACCCTATACATGGTCGCTATAAGTGAGAACTAACTCCAAAGCAGTTAATAATAACAGGTTATGTTAAACTCTCTGAGATTAAGTTGATTATGGTGCATATCCACCCTACATAGGGTTTCTGAGGCTGTAAATCTTCATAGGAGAAGAAAACCTTTTCTTTCTTCCACAGAGCAGTTGGTGGATTTGAACTGCTGACTTTGCGATTATGTTAGCTTACCCTTAAATAGCTTTGATCTAGCAGTGGCTCAGGAGCTTTACAGCAGTTTTACTTCCTTCCTGAATAGATTAGCAGTTTACAGCGGTTTTGGTTTCTTTCAGTTCTGTCTGACTAATACACAGAATAAAATGCACACAAAGTACAATTATAATAATTTCCCCATTTTTGCAAATTGAAAACTTTCTACAATATTACTATATTGCTTTTACCTTTAAAAAATTACATTGAAACTATCAATGGAGCGGGTTCTCGCTTACATGGTGCACTAGAGCTTAAATGCTAAAGTGCTTGTTTTGTGGAAGTCTGTGGTCTCTGCAGTCTACAGCAGGTGGCCTTAACTCCATTTTGAGACTTGATGTAAGTTCAGATGCCTTTTGAGTTTTTTGTGTTACTTTAGCAACATGACTAAACTTCGATACATCCTGGGCAAGCCCAGAGAGAGGCACTTCTCCCTCATGAAGATGTGACTGATAGTAGATAAACTAGTAGTGTCTTGGTTTTTTAGTGCAGTTATAACAGAAATACCAGGCATGGATGGCTTTTGTTGTTGTTGTTATTCAGTGTTGGTTCTGACTCGTAGCAACCCTATCTACGCACAACAGAACAAAACATTACCTGGTCCTGCACTGTTGTCACAATCATTATGCTTCAGCCCATTACTGCTGCTACTATGCCAATCCATCTCATTGGGAGTCTCTATTTTGCTGACCATTCACTTTACCAAACATGATGTCCTTCTCCACAGACAGGTCCTTCCTTACATGTCCAAAGTATGAGAGAAAGTCTTATCATCCTACACAGGGTTGCTATGAGTTGGAACCAACTCAACAGCATTTAACAACAACAAACATCTTTTTTTGTATTCTGTGTGTTCAGTCAAGATTCATCTAATGTTAGCAATGATATCCCTCATTTCACATTTTCGTCTGAAACCGTCCTGAATTCCCTGTTAATGTACTGCTGAAGACATTTTAACTTATCTTTAGCCAAATTTTCTTTGCATGTGATATGAATGATATTGTCTGATGATTTCCACATTCTTCTGGGTCATCTTTCTTTGGAATGGGCATAAGTATGGATGACTTTAACATAATTTCTCTCATAATTTAGATGGTTAGAAGTTCAAATTCAGCATGCTGACTCCAGGGGAAGTCTTTTTCTCTGTGTGGGTTCTGGAGAAAGGGTCCCTGCCTTCTTCAGCATCTATAGGTCCAGCATTCCTTGGAGATCTCCATGTGTCTTGGCATCAGTCTTCCCCTAGATCTAGGAGCTTAACAGTGCAGGGATTTCACTCCTGCCTCTTCTTTCTTTTTGGTTGTTGTTGTTGTTAAGTGCTATCAAGTCGGTTCCGACCCATAGTGACCCTCAACAGGGTTTCCAAGGCTGTAAATCTTTACAGGAGCAGAAAGCCTCATCTTTCTCCCGTGAAGCAGTTGGTAGTTTCAAACTGCTGACCTTGAGGTTCACAGCCCAATTCATAACCACTGTGCTACCAGAGCTCCTTTTTGGTAGCAGGTCACTTTTCTCTGCCCAGTTCTGTTGCCTCTTATCATTGTAAGATGAAAGATGTTGCAGACCATACCCCCGAGGAAACAGCCCTTCAATTTACTGGCTTCTCATAGCACATCTCATCATGAAAGCATTGCATTATAATCAATCTCATCATAGGGGATTACTACATCTTAACTGACAAACCACTGAGAATCCTAGCCCAGCCAAGTTGACACAAAACCTTAATAGCCAGAACCAGTATGCAGAAAGTTGCTCACATAAATGAGGGAACTTTCCTGAGCATTTACTGAAAGTAGCCAATAAATGCATGTTATCTAATTAAAATGAAAGGTTGGGGTCCACTTGACTGTGACTCAGGTTTGTATGATCATGTGTCATACCATAACCATGTAATCAGGTAATCAAAACCTCAAAGCAAATTCTGTAACTTTTTTAACCTGCAATTATGTGTGTATCCCCCACCACTCATTTGTCAGTTTGTCATACTGTGGTGGCTTGTGAGTTGCTGTAATTGTGGAAGCTCTGCCCAGGTATTTCAAATACCAGCAGGGTCACCCATGGTGGACAGGTTTCAGGTGAGCTTCCAGATGAAGACAGACTAGGAAAAAGGATACATGAACTACTTCCAAATATTTACTCACTGAAAACCTTATGAATAGCAGAGAAACACTGTCAGATATAGTGCCGGAAAATGAGCTCCTCAGGTTGGCAGACACTCAAAATGTGACTGGGCAAGACCTGCCTCCTCAAAGTAGAGTGATGACATGAATGGAGTAAAGCCTATGGGAGTAAAGCCCACGGGACCTTCACGTGCTGATGGGCAAAATTCAAAATGAAGAGAAACAGCTGTAAACATCCCTTAATAATCAGAACATGGAAGTACGAAGTATGAATTTAGGAAAATTGGAAATTGTCAAAAATGAAATGGAATGCATAAACATCGATATCTTAGGTATTAGTGAGCTGAAATGGACTGGTATTGGTCACTTTGAATCTGACAACATAGTAAACGTGGTTTACTATGCTGGGAATGACAAATTGAAGCAGAATGGTGTTGCATTCATTGTCAAAAAGAACATATGCAGATCATGAGGTACAATGCTGTATGTGATAGGATAATATCCATGCACCTACAGGAAAGAGCAGTTAATACCACAATTATTCAAATTTATGCACCAACATCTAAATACAGTGAGGATGAAATAGAAGAATTCTACCAACTTTTCAATCTGAAATTGATCAAACATGCAATCAAGATGTATTGATCATTACTGGTGATTGGAACACAAAGAGGAAGGATCAGTAGTTGGAAAATAAGGCCTTGGTGATAGAAATGATGCTGGAGATTGCATGATAGAATTCTGCCAAACAAATGATTTGTTCATTTCAAATGCCTTTTTTTAGACAGCATCAGAGATAATTATACACATGGATCTCACTAGATGGATAATTACACACATGGATCTCACATAGAAACCATATTGACTATATCTGTGGAAAGAGACAGTGGAACAGCTCCATATCATTGGCCAAAACAAGGCCAGGGCCAGACTGTGGAACAGATCATAAATTGCTCATATGCAAATTCAGACTGAAGCTGAAAAAAATGAAAATTAATGGCAGAAGAGACACTGAAACTAGCTCTTCAGTGTAGAGATGCTAAAGCACATGGAAGAAATGAGAGGTACAAGAATTGAACAGAAAATTTCTAAGGTCAGCTCGAGAAGACAAAGTAAAATAGTACAATGAAATGTGCAAAGATCTGGAGTCAGAAAACCAAAAGGGAAGAACACACTCAGCATTTCTCAAGCTCATGGAACTTAAGAAAAACTTCAACCCTCAACTTTTGTGATTGAAGGATTCTCTGGGCAAATTATTGAATGATGCAGAAAGCATCAAAAGAAGATGGAAGGAATACGCAGAGTCACTGTATCAAAAAGAAATGGTTGATGTTCAACTGTTTCAGGAGGTAGCATATGATCAAGAGCCAATGATACTGAAGGAAGAAGTCGAAGGTGCATTGAAGGAATTGGCAAAGAATAAGGCACCAGGAATTGATAGAATAAAAATTGAAATCTTTAAGAAAGTGAGGCTGCACTGGAGGTACTCACTCATCTCTGCCAAGAAATTTGGAAGACAACTATCTGGCTGACTGATTGGAAGAGATCCATATTTATGCCCATTCCAAAGAGAGGTGACCCAATGGGATGTGGAACTCATCGGACAATCTCTTTGCTATCCCATGTGAGGAAAGTTTAACTAAAGGTAATACAGAAATGTATTACAAGCATATATTGACAGAGAATCAAGCTGGGTTCAGAAGAGGCCATGGAATGAGGGATATCATTGCTGAAGCCCAATGGATCTTGGCTGAAAGCAGAGAATATAAAAAAGATGTTTACCTGTGCTTTATTGACTATGTAAAGGCTTTCTATTGTATGGATCATGACAAGCTATGGACAACATTGCGAAGTATGAGTATTCCGGAACACTTAATTGTGCTCATGAAGAATATGTACCTGGACCAAGAGGCAGTTATTTGAACAGAACACATGAACATGGAATGGTTTAAAATTAAGAAAGGTGTGCGACAAGTTTGTATTCTTTCATCATACTTATTCAACCTGTATGCTAAGCAAATAATCCAAGAAGCTGGGTTCTATGAAGAAAAATGTGGCATCAGGATTGGAGGAAAACTCATTAACATCCTGTGATATGCAGATGATACAACCTTGCTTGCTGAAAGTGAAGAGGACTTAAAACATTTACTGATGAAGATCAAAGAGCACAGCCTTCAGTGTGGATTACATCTCAATGTCAAGAAAATAAAAATCCTCACCACTGGACCAGTAAACAACATTCTTATCAATGGAGAAAAGATTGGAGTTTTCAAGGACTTGATTCTTCTTGGATCAAGTATCAACACTCATGGAAGCAGCAGTCAGGAAATCAAATGATGTATTGTGTTAGGCAAATCTGCTGTACTGTTGTTCTTGTTGTTGTTGTTAGGTGCCATCAAGTCGGTATTGACCCATAGCGACCTTATGCACAGCAGAATGAAACACTGCCCAGTCCTGGGGCAACCTCACAATTGTTGCCATGCTTGAGTCCATTGATGTGGCCCCTTGGCCAATCCATCTCATTGGGACCTTTTTGAAGTGTTGAAGAGCAAATATGTCAGCTTGAGGACTAAGGTGTGCCTGACCTAAGCCATGGTATTTTCAAAAACCTCTTATGCATGCGAAAGCTGGACAGTGAATAAGGGAGACCATGGAAGAATTGATATTTTTGAGTTATGGTGTTGGAGGAGAATAATGAAAGTGGCATGGGCTGTCTAAAGAACAAACAGATCTGTGTTGGAAGAAGTACAGCCAGACTGCTCCTTGGAGGCCAGGATGGTCACACTTTGTCAGGAGGGACCAGTCGCTGGAGAAATATATCATATTTGGTAAAAAAGAGGAAGACCCCCAGCGAGATGGATTGGCAATGTAGCAGTATCAATGGACTCAAGCGTGGCAACAATTGTGAGGTTGGTCCAGGACTGGGCAGTGTCTCATTCTGTTGTACATAGTGTCGCTATGAGTCAGTACTGACTCAGTGGCACTTAACAACAACATATGTATTCCAATCATAAATCTTCCCTGCTTTTTTACTTCTGCTTGTGATAGTGATACAGTGACCAGTCATGGTCTTGTGATGATCTTCTTTGTTCTGTATTATACATGGATGCCTGGTGTGCATATACAATGAACTACATAACTGTGATTCAGCAGATTTCAGTGACCTCTGTACATGCAGACAGTCTCCCTCATACAGAGTGGTTGTCTTTATTTTGTCCTTATCTTATTTAATCTTTCATAAAATAGAATACGTTTGAATCTGGGGTCCTTTTTTCCCTAGCACAATGCTCATACTATTTTATTCACAAGCTGGACTGTCAGTAGGACCAGTTAGAGTGCAATAATGCTTGTATTTTTAATTTTTGCCATGCCTAGCCCATGCCTGGTTACCATGTGTTAACTCTCAAATTTCAGAGAAAGCAAAACTTTGCAGTTCTTTTTAAAAAGATGGGATGGTAGTTAGACATGGTATTTCACTAATGGTAGGGTGAGTCACAGCTTAGGATGTGTCTCAATTAAATCATGTAAACATTTTTTATGGTATATTAAGAAAAAGGCTATGAAAACTGTTCTCTCTACCCCCTGCATTTTCTTCTCCCAAAATAGTTTATTCCAAAGGGCTTACTTAACTCAAAATTATGTTCCATTTGGGTGTTGGGGAGGGGGGTGTATGTGCAAAATTCTCTTTTGCATGTGTGACTCGTGCAGAGTATCTGGCAGTACATTCAGTTCTGTGTCTTAAAATCTCACAGGGTCAATTTTAAAATAATATTATAAATGTTCACGGCTATCATCACTGAACTAATCTAAAGCAATAAAGCAGTTGAACCTTTGGTTTTTTCAGACATCCTGAGGTAAACGTCGAGCTTTGGGCTCATGTCTCATCAGGAAGACTTAGTTTGTCATAGGGTAAATTTCATTATAAATTATATGACTTTCTTAGAAAATAAGCTATAATTACAAATGAAAACCGTACATTTTTTTTTCTGAGTTGTTCATGATTTGTGAACTCTGAAAAAAAAATCAAGTAATAATTCATTACCAAACAGGCATTCCTTTTTCATAAATCCTCAAAAAAAAAATCCAAATATTTTTAGCCATAAATTTCCTTTTATCACTCTCCCTTATGCATTTATGATAAACTCATAAATCTACTATTTTCCTGTTATTTTTTAGTTTAAAAACATGCAGTAATATTTGTGTGGTTATTAAAATTTATTAATTAATGCATGATACATAGAACCACCTGGGGTGTTAAAACAGAGTTCAAAGCCTTATTGAGTCAAAGATAAACATCTTGCTCTCTGAGAAGACTTTGAAGCTATAAACTGCATTATAAAATGGGCAAGGTAAGAAAACTCCACCTTTATCACTGTTAAAGGGGAAATTAATAACAGACATCTCATTTTGATTTTAAAGTTTTTCTTACCCATAAAACCAAATATTAACCTAAAAAGTCTGACCTAAACTGCAAAGATGTTAATCTGGTTTCAGCCAGAAGCTGTTCTACAGCAATGTAAATTTGCCTTTTCCTGCAATAAAAGAACAGTCGCACCAAAAGCATACCTCTGGATTTAATGAAAAAGACTTGTTAAGTGCCATGGAGTGGATTCCTTCTCATAGCAACCCGACGTACAACAGATTGAAACCCTGCCTGGTCTGGCTCCCCGCCATCCTTACAATTGTTACCTTTGAGCCCAACTGGCAGTTGCTGCTACCACCATGCCAATCCTTCTCCTTGGGGGCCTTTCTCTCCTGGCTGACCCTCCATTTTACCAAGCATGATAGTCTTTCCAGGCATTGGTCCCTCATGATAACATATCTGAAATATGAGAGGTGATGTCTCACCATCCTGGCTACTAAGGAACATTCTAGCTGCATTTCTTGCAAGACAGCCATGTTTACTCTTCTGGCAGGCCTGATACTTTCAGTATTTTCTCCAACACCATCATTCAAGAGCATTGATTCTTCTAAAGAATTCCTTATTCAATGTCCAATTTTCACAGGCAAATGAACATAGTACAGATGGGGTTAGACACACCTTATTTCTCAAACTGATCTTTGCTCTTGAAAACTTTAAAGAGGTTATTTGTGGCAAAATTGTCTAAAGCAATCTATATTTTGATTTCTTTCGTGAACATTGATTGTGGATCAAAGCAAAATGAAATCTTAAACAACATCAATCTTTTCTTCATATATCATGATGTTATTTGTTGGTCTAGATGTGAAGATTTTTGTTTTCTTTACATTGAGGTACAATCCATACTGAAAGATGCATCAGTAAGTATTTAAGTCCTCTTCTTTTCCAGCAAGCAAGGCTATATCATCCGCATATGGTCGGTTGTAAATGAAGCGCCCTCCAATCTTGATGCTACATGCTTCTTCGTATAATCCAGCTTCTCAGATTATTTGCTCAGTATATAGATTGAATAAATATGGTGTGAAAGTGTACAACCCTGGCACACACCTTTCCTGATTTTGGAAAATTCACTATCCTTTTGTTCTGTTCAAATGACTGCCTTTTGGTCTATGTACAGATTCCTTGATTCTACAATTTTTAAGTGTTATGAAATACCCATTCTTTCCAATGTTATCCACAGCTTTTTATGACCCGAACAATCAAAAGACTTTGCATAGTCAATAAAGCACAAGTAGGCATCTTTATGGTGCCCTGGTGTGGTGCTGTATAATAAGCACTGGAACACAAGTCAGTTTGAATCGCAAGATTGGTGGTTCAAACACACTAGCCATTACTTGGAAACCCTATACAGGATCACTATGAGTCAGAACTGACTAGATGACACTTAACAACAACAGCAAAGCAACTTTATGGCATTCTCTGTTTTCAGCCAGCTAATGTCAACAATCATATTCCTAATTTTGAATTCTCCTCTGAATCCAGCTTGAATTTCTGGCAGTTCCCTGTAAATGTACTGTTGCAAATGTTTTTAAATTATCTTCAGCAAAATTTTATTTGCATGTGATGTTAATGTCATTATTCAATAATTAATTTCCATTGGTTCACCATTCTTTGGAATGGGCACAAATATGGATCTCTTCCAGTCAGTTGGCCAGGTAGCTGCCTTCTAAATTTCTTGTTGTAGATGAGTGAGCACTGCATCAATTTGCTGAAACATTTCAATACCCAAAGCCTTGCTTTTCATCAATATCTTCAGTGCAGCTTGGGATTACTTCCTTTAGTACCAGTTCTTGATCATATGGCTGGACATGCATATTCTTTCCATCTTCTTTTGATGCTTTCTGCATCATCCAATATTTCAATACTGCAAGCCAAAGCTTGAATTTTTTTCTTCAGGTCTTTCAGCTGAACGTGTTCTTCGCTTTTGCTATTCCTAACTCCAGTTCTTTGCACATTTCATTATAATAATATACTTTTTCTTCTCAAACTGATTTTGGGGATTTTCTGTTTAGCTCTTCAAATTCCTCGCTTATTCCATTTGCTTTAGCCTTTCTACTCTGGAAAGCAAGTTTCAAAGTCTCTTTGGACATCCATTGTGATCTTTTCATTCTTTCCTGTCTTTTAAATGACCTTTTGCTTTTTTACTATATGATGTTCTTGATGTCATCCCACAACTCTTTTAATGCATCAAATCTGTTCTTGAGTTGGTCTCTGAATTCAGGTGGGATATATTCAAAGTCATATGGTTCTTGTGGACTTGTTTTAATTTTCTTCAGCTTCTGCTTGAACTTACATGAGAGCAATTGACTGTTACACTGTTGACTCCTGGTCTTGTTTTGGCTAATGATACTGAACTTTTCCCCTGTTTCTTCTCTTAGATGTAGTCAATTTGATCCCTGTGTATTCCATCAGGTGAGATACATGTGTATAGCTGTATTTTATGTTGTTTGAAAAAGGTATCTACAAAGAATAAGTTGACGGTTGAAAAACTTGATCATGCAATCACCAGCTTCATTTCTATCACTGAGGTTATATTTTCCAACTACTCATCCGTACTCATCGTTTCTGACTTCCACATTCCAATCACCAGTAATTATCAATGCATCATGATTACAATTGTGATCAATTTCAGTCTGAAGAAGTTGGTAGGATTCTTCAATTTCATCATTACTGGCTTTAGTAGTGGTGTTAATTGGTCTTATCTGTGGTAGTGGTGGTGATGATAGGCCGTTCAGTCAATTTGAACTCATAGCAACCCTGTACAGGTTTTCAGAGACTGTAAATCTTTACAGGAGCAGAAAGCCTCATCTTTCTCCCATGTAGCAGCTGTTAGATTCAAACTGCTGACCTTGTAATTATCAGCCCAACTCATAATCCACTACACTACCAGAGCTCCTTGGTCTTCTTTGTTGTTATTGTCATTGTTAAGTGCCATAGAGTCCATTCCAACTCACAATGACCTTATATAGGGTTTCTGAGGATTCACTGGTGAGTTTGAACCACCAACCTCTGACAGTGCAGTCCAGTGCTTATCCTTCAGCCTCACACCAAGACTCCAGTCTTCTTTGTAGGTGCATGTACCACAGGCAGCATTATACTTCATGATAGATTTTGAAATGTTCTTTTTAATGATTAACATGATGTCATTCCTCTTCAATTTTTTCATTTGTGAAATAGTCAACCATATAATTGTCAGATTCAAAATGGCCAACACCAGGCCATTCAAAATGGCCAACACCAGTCCAATCCCTTCTGCAACTCCACCTATTTGGCAAGAGCCAATAGCAGCTCCCATACCACTCAATCCATGGTAGGCAGCAACCAACACCAGTCAACCTACCCTAAACTGAGGTGCACAAATGGCAAAAGGAGAACAGTGTACATGCTTTCATTTTCTAACAAAACCCACAGGAGACAGTTTGTGAGAGCCTGCATATAATTAATTATAAATATGACAACACAACAATGCCCTAAAGACAACAGACAATTTTTGCTCGTATAACAAAACAAGAGAGAATGACTCAAACATAAGACCAAGATGCAGAGGCAGTAAATGTTTCTGAGGAAAAAAAGGTAATGGAGAGGGACGTGTTGCATGGACCCTCTATAACAAAGATATATGAGCCAGCCTGCCAGCCACTTTGAGAGAGAAAGATGAGGCTTTCTGCTCCCACAAAGATTTAAAAGCTGTGGCCTCGGGTGAGCTACGGCTCCAGGTGAGCTACAGTCCCAGATGAACTACGACCTGTATGAGTAATGGGTCTGGGTGAACTCCAACAGCCCTGGGTGAGCTATGATGGCCACAGGTAAGCTACAGTCCCAGTTGAGCTATAGGCCCGTGTGAGCTATGGGCCCAGATAATCTATGATGGCCCTGGATGAGCGACGGTACTGAGTGAACTATGACAGCCCTGTATGAACTATGGCCCCAGATAAACTACAACTGGGAGAAGCCCTGATATTCAAGCAAAAGAAGAATTATGGAAGCATATTCCAACCATCAGGGAACTCTGGTAGTACAGTAGTTATGAGTCAGCCTGCTAACCGCAAGGTCAGCAGTTTGAAACCACGAGCTGTTCACAAGAGAAAAATTAGGCTTTCTGCTCCTGTAAAGATTTACAGAATCAGAAACCTTTTATGGGGTCACTGTGAGTTTGAAATGACTCCACGGCACATCACCACCACCATCACCACCACCACCACTCAAAACTTCATGCCTCTTTGACAAAATCCAACATCCATTCCTGATTAAAACACTCAACAAACTAGGAATTGAGGGGAAATTCCTCAACATAATTAAAAGCATATATACAAAATCAGCAGCCTATATTACTCTCAATGGAGAGAAACTGAAAGCTTTTCCTCTGCAAACAGAAAACAGACAAGGATACCCTTTGTTACCACTTCTATTTAATATTGTGCTGGAAGTCTTAGCAAGAGCTATATGGCAAGATAGAAAAATGAAAAGCATCTAAATTGGCAAAGAGGAAGTAAACACTCTCTATTTGCAGATGATATGATGCTATACATAGAAAACCCCAAAGACTCAGTAAAAAAGCTACTAGACCTCGTTGGAAGATTCAACAAAGTAGTAGGATATAAGATCAATATCCAAAAATCAGTTGGATTCCTCTATACCAATAATGATAGTGCTGAAAAGGACATTAGGAAAACAATACCATTTATAATAGCCACCCAAAGGATGAAATATCTAGGAATAAATGTAACCAGAGAAACAAAGGACTTATACAAAGAAAACTATAGAACACTACTACAAGAAACCAAAAGAGACCTACAAAAATGGAAGAATGTACCATGCTCCTGGATAGGAAGACTCAACATTGTGAAAATGTCAATACTGCCCAAAGCAATTTACACATACAATGCAATCCCAATCCAGATTCCAATGACATTCTTTAAAGAGATGGAAAAAAACAATTACAAACTTTATATGGAAAGGAAAGAGACCCAGGATAAGCAAAGCACTGCTTAAGAAGAAAAATAAGGTTGGAAACCTCTCATTCATGACTTCAAAATTTATTACATGGCTACAGTGGTCAAAACAGCTTGGTACTGGTACAATGAAAGATACATTGATCAATGGAACAGAATCAAGAGTCCAGAAATTAACCCATCCACATACAGCCAACTGGTTTTTGACAAAGTACCTTAATACATTGCATGGGGAGGTGATAGCCCCTTCATCAGATGGTGCTGGCAGAACTGGAAAGTAATATGCAAAAGACTGAAACAAGAACTTTATACAAAAACCAACTCAGCATGGATTAGAGACCTAAATGTGAATCCCAGAATCATGAAGACCACCAATGAAAAAGTAGGGACAAATGTGAGGGCTCTAATTCAGGGCATACACAGACTAGCAAACATTTTGAAAACTATATGAAAGTAGACAAAATAGATGATTCGGACATACTAAAAATTTAAAACTTCTGTGCATCAAAAGACTTCACTGAAAGAGTAAAAAGGGAACCCACAGAACGGGAAAAAAATCTTTTGCAATGACACATCAGTAAAAGGACTCATTTCTGAAATATATAGGAAACACCACCACCTCTACAAAAAAAGACAACCCAATTAAAAAATGGGCACAGGACATGAACACACACTTCACCAGGAGGAGATCTGGCAGCCAACAAACTATGAAGAAATGTTCACGATCACTAGCCATTGGTGTTGTTCTTAAGTGCCATCAAGTTGGTTCCGACCCATAACGACCCTGTGTGGGGTTTCCAAGGAGCACCTGGTGAGCTTCAATCACTGACCTTGCAGTTCAAATGGTTTTGCAGTCTAGCACATTAACCCACAGTACCACACCAGGGCTCCATTAGAGAGATGCAAGTCAAAACAACAATGAGATATCATCTCACACCAGCAATAACAGCAAAGAACAAAAAAGTAGAGGGCAATAAATGCTGGCAAGAATGTGGAGAGACTGGGACACTCCTGCATTGCTAGTGGGATTGCAAAATGGCCCAACCTCTCTGGAGAGCAATATGGCACTTCCTTAGAAGGTTGGAAATAGAAATACCTTTTGATCCAGCAATTCCTCTACTTGATATTTACCCACAAGAAATACGAGCCATAAAATTAGTAGATATATGCACACAAATGTTCATAGCAGCACTATTTACAATAGCAAAGAGATGGAGACAGCCTATGTGCCCATCAACTGAAGAATGGATAAACAAGCTGTGGTACATACACACAATGGAATATTATGCTACCTTGAAGAATAACAAGGAAGCTGCAAGCCACTGCATAACATGGATGAACCTTGTGGACATTATGTTGAATGAAATTAGTCAGTCACTAAAGGAAAAATATTGTATAGGACTACTATTATAAAAGACTAAGAAAAATAACCCATACTAAAGGGGGGTGGATTCTTTGCTGGTTATCAGGATGTGGGGAGTAGGGTGAGGGAATGGAGGTGAAGGTTAAGATAGGGTAGGGAATAGACACAGGAGTGTTTGAGTGCTGGGGAAGGGGCAACATAAGAAGACAGAGGAGAATGGAAGAACAAGGCAGATGGGAGAACGATTAGGCAAGATTGCATGGGCTAAGTGGGACAGACGTAAATAATGATGAATGCACAACCTTGGAAAAACAGGGCTCTGGGATACAGGGATTGAGGCATGGTTGGAATGGACAAAAGCAGGGAAACAATGTTAAGATGCTTGGCTGTCTTTTCAATCTTGGTTTCCCTTGCATTGTTGTTGTTGTTGTCAGGTGCCATCGAGTCGGAACCGACTCATAGCGACTCCATGCACAGCAGAACGAAACAATGTTCGATCCTGGGCCAAC
>NW_006408554.1:20478053-20484554 GCF_000296735.1 Chrysochloris asiatica | reverse complement strand
AGGGGGAGAGAAAGGAATAACCAGAAATATCACCATAGAAAGCTTGTAAGTCCGTCTTTGGCCTATAACTGATTGGAATACCTAAAATGGGGGTACAACTTGCCCAGTGAAGGAGGCTACCTGTGGAGCCTCTGCATTACATAAGACCATAGGGGGAATGCTGAACCCCAACCAGAATTTTCTGAGGTAGGAAATCTCCACTTTAAAGGACAAGCAGACCAGTCTGGAGTGGCTAGAAGAACTAGAAGATACTTCTTGAAAGAAAAACCAACAGGAAATATACAAAACAATAATGGTAGTCCAACTGACTACTACAAGAACAACCAAGTTGCTAGCCCAGGAGAGATCAAGGCAAGTGGTTGGGTCCCCTCAGGGCAAACTCTCTTCCAAGACTAAGACTTTAGGGGAATACACGAGCAGACATGCACTCTGACAGGTGACCACGTTGGTCACTAATAAGGGGAAGTGAGGGAAAAACAGCAATGAAGCAGCAAGCTAAGCCCTACCACGGTCAATGTACTCCTGTGAATCCAGGTGGAGACCTGATTGGCCACAGTATGATAAGACCTGGGGACTCCTGGGCCCAGAGTCAGTGACATAGCCACACAGGACTAGAGTGGAGAGTGAAGCATCCAGAGGATGAGAAGTGAGGGCATAGGCACAAGAACATCCCCATTTGCAGATAATACCCACTTGACCTGGCTGGATGATCAGAACTCAACTAGAAGAAGAAAGAAGAAAAAAACAGTAATCTGATACAATGTGATGAACTTGAACTACACCCATGGATGCAATATCTCAAAAGAGGGAACAAATCTTTACAGCGAGGATCATTCCCACCCCTTCCATACACAGAGTAGATAGGGATAGGCAACTTGGACATTGCCTACCTAAAATGGGGGGCTACAAAGGCAAGAAATGACTAGCTTACAAGCTTTCAAGAGGGAGCCTAGATCCAGAGGGTACGGAGGAAGGTAGAATCTCCATGAGTAGTGTCCAATATGTCTTGGTAGGCCTGATGAAAGGATATGGGGATAGTACTCATGAGGTACAATATTGAAAAATTACTATCAGGACTAACTGTGAGGGTTGTAAATGTAAATGTAGACATTTTGTACAAAATGAGGGGAGTGGTTGACTTTGCAATTCAGGTTAGGAGGCCCCTGGGACCATCAAGGGAGAAGAGCAGAATATGGGACCCTACCCAGAAAAGCAGTGACACCAGAGATGGAGGCAGAGACGATGACATGGAAAGATGGAGTGGCTGGGGCCTCTAGATCCAAAGAGGGAGAGGAGCTGTGTGCTGACAACAGAGGGGCCGGCTTGCAGGGTATACCCTTTGGTTGGTTGATGATGCATGGTGGGGAATGTAACCATGGCAATGAAATGATATACCATAGGATGAATGTAAAGCTAACATTCTCCCATGTAAACTATCATATAATTCACAATAAAACATTAAAAAACAAACAAACAAACAAACAAACAACTTCATGCCTCTAGACAGAGACATGATCCCAGTGAAGGATTTGGGATGGGAGATGGGAAGGGTGTGTGTCACTGTTAGGTTGAAGTTGTGAATTAAGCAACAATCTATTATGGTTACTGGGGGCAGGGGAGTGAGGTGGGAGGGAAAATTATTCATGGGCTAGTGGTCAGACAATACACAACAAGAGGAAGGTTAGCAGAGGAAAGTGACAATAGCAGGCAGCATAGGGATGAATGTAATAGTTCATTGAATAGAGGTAAATGCTGTTAGCTGTTGGGACATGGAGGGGACTGCAAACTGGAACTAGAAACCCTAGTCCAGAAAAAGGTGAATATGTCCTTTGTCTTATCCAGTGGCAACCTAATTTTTCAAGCTTGAGTACCTCTTTAAAAACACAAAAGCAGTTTTGGGGTCCTCCAACTAATTGTAACTGTACATTTAGTATCCATGAATGAGAAACTGTATAATGAATAAGCCTACAGTATATTCAATAACTCTTTCAATATATGTTTTTTTAAATTGCAGGCATCATTCTTCAAAACTGCAAAAGGTCTGAACAACCCAAGTGTCCATCAACAGATAAATGAGTAAATAAAATGTAGTGTATGTAGACAATGGAATATTATTCAGCTAAGAAGATAAATGAAGTCATGATACGTGCTGTGGCATGTATGCTACTTGAAAAGATGCCGAAAGAAACATGACAGACACAAAAGGACAAAGGTTGACTGCTCACACTTATACAAAATAGCCAGAATAAGCAAGTGCATACAGACCATAAGAGGATGGGAGCAAGAAACAATGGGGAATTATTGCTTCAAGGGGACTAAGTTTCTGTTTGGAGTGATGAAAAAGTTTTGGAAATAAAATGGTGATGGTTGAAAAAAAAAAAAAAAGTTAATGGAACTAACTAAAAAAAAAAAAAATCCAAACGAATGATATTTAAGGGCCATCAAAAGTTAAACAGACAAGAGGGACCCTAGAGCTAGGGGGCATGGAGGAAGGCAGAATCTCCAGTGAGTACTATCCAATCTGTCTAGGTGGAGCTGATGAAATGAAATGCAGAAGGGTCACTTGTGATACAATAGTGAATGATTGTTATCAGGACTGATTGTGAGGGTTGGAAGTGTAAAGGTAGACGTTTTGTAGCAAGGAAGGGAGTGATTAACTCTCCAGTCTAGGAGCGGAGGTCTCTGGGACCATCAACGGAGAAGAGCCGAGAGCGGGACCCTAACCCAGAGAAGCAGCAAGGCCCGAGATGAAGGCAGAGACCATGATGTGGAGTGATGAAGCGGCTGGGGACTTTGGATCCAGAGAGGGAGAGGGACTGTGTGCTGAAGAATGGGAGAGCGTGTAGGGGGCGGGTTTATAGGGTATACCCTTTGGTCGGTTGATGACGCATGGAGGGGATTGGAATCATGGCCGTGAAACGATGTACAGTGGAATGAATGTAAAACTAAAGTTGTCCCATGTAAAATATCATATAATTCACAATAAAACACACACACACAAAAAAAAGTTAAACAGAAAAATTGAGGAAAGCAAGGAGAACACAGCAAAACCTTTAGAAGAATCAGGAAAGTACTAGAGCCAACAGACAAAACAATACAAAACTTGTAATTAGAAAGCCAGAAGATAATACTAAAACTTCAGAAATGGACAATACATCAGGAAAATTGAGAAGATAAGCATACAAGAAGCTGAATGAACTTCAAACAGGGCAGATCCCAAAAGAAAAGTAACGAGACAAATCATAATCAAATTTTCTAAAATCAAAGACAAGGAAAGAATCCTGAAATCAGCTCACAAAAAATGAAAATTTACATACAAAGAAGAACCAATGAGGCTGATTTCTGATTTCTCAGCAGAAACCATGCTGGCAAGGAGGCAATTGTTGCTGTTGTTGTTAAATGCTTTAGAGTTGGTTCTGACCCATAGCAACCCTTTATAGGCTTTCTGAGGAGCGGGTGGAGACCTCGAACCACCGATTTTGTGGTTCAAACAGACTTTGAAGTCCGGTGCATTAATCCACAAAGCCACACCAAGACTCCAAGAAGGCAATGGGATGACATATATAAGATTATGAATGGACAAAATTGCCAACCGAGAATACTATAGCCAGCAAAGCTGTTCCTCAATATGACAAAATTAGGGCACTTTCAGATAAGCACAAATTAAAGGCATTTGTAATAATCAGACAAACTTTACAAAAAACAAGGTGTCTTTGAACTGAGAACCAACAACAGCAGAAAATAACCTGAAATTAGCATACACGGCAACAGCATCCAAAACTCAATCTAGATATGGTGGTGGTTACGTGCCGTAAAATCGGTTCCAACTCATAGCAACCCTGCATAGGGTTTCTGAGACTATAAATCTTATGGGAGCAGAAAGCCTCATCTTTCTCCTGAAGAATACCTGGTAGTTTCAAACTGCTGACCTTGTAAACCACTATGCTACCAGAGCTCCTTTAATCTACATACAGAAGTACTTAAAGTAAAACAAACCTTCAAGAATGAAGGAGAGATGGTGGATAGGGTGGAGATGCAGTGAAGTTCATCGTCAGCAATACCACAGAATACCAGGCAAAGCAGATCCAGGGCAGAGCTCCAAAACTCAGAATCACAGGGATAGGAATATTTTGAAGGTTTGAAGGCTTATAGATTGTGGAACTTGAAGCTGAAGTAAAAAATCACGTACTTTTGAATCTGCCGGGCTGGGCTCAGAGGCCCGGAGCTGACATCTTGGGCGAGACCAAACGGCAAGACCAAGCGGGGGGAGCAGAAACACCACGGAAAAATGCCGCAAGAACCTTGGAGCAAAGATAGACAATACACTTTGTCAGTTTTGCTTTGTTCTGATTTTCTTTTCTTTTTTTTTGGTATCTGGTCATTGGCTCTCCCACTGTTTGCCTACCTTCGTTCTGGTGACTAGAAGGGTTACCTGAGTTAGTGGACACCCTCGACCCTCACCACTGGTGGGTTCTTCTGCCACACGTACACACAGATAGTCAGCCCAAGAGCAGGCCCTGAAAGTTTTTTGCTTGTTTGTCTTTTGTTTTTTAATATGGGAAAGGGCAGGACAGGGCTGTAGAGAGGGAAAGAGAGTTTAAAAACAAAACAGGCTGAAAATTAAATTAAAACCTGAGGTATAGCATAACAACCAACACTGGCATCTTGAAATCTCTCAGGTAGTTTTGAAAGCAAGAAGCTGAAGAGAGGACTAAAGTCATACTCATATTAGGCTACAGATTTTTTTTTCTCCCTTCTTTCCCTCCTCTCTCTTTTCTGTGATTATAGACGGCAGTATTCAGTCTAGTTTTGCTGTTGCTATTTTTTGTTTGGTTGTTTTTTCTCTTGTTTTTTTTTTTTTTCCTGGTGCTGTTTTGCTGTTATAGGCTCCCCCTTCTACCTTTGGAGGACTCTTTCTCTCCATATATTACACAAGAAGAGTCAGCAACTGCTGCCATGTAGTCAAGCTACAATCACATGCTATAAAACACCAAAACCCAGGCAAGAACCAATATCAACTGCCATATACCAGGAAAACAGACAACACCTGTGAAAACTACTCTGAGTTAAACAATAAGAAGAATGAAAAGGGAAGCCCACATCCTGATCACATCTCTCTGGAAGCAATCAGAAAGCATAAAAAATACCAAAACACATACTCAATTAAGTATTAAGTCTACAGATAAACACTAAATGTCTAAGAAGCAAAAGCAGATGACCATATCAGCACATGTCCAGAAATAAGATAAAATGTCTGAGACAAATGACCTAGAGGTAGACCTGGACTCCATTTTGGAAGGAGGGCAGGCCTTGGAAATATCTGAGAAGGAATTCAGAAAAATGATTATAAAATGTTTCAAAACACTGTACGATGGAGTTGAGAAAAATAAGGAAGGAGTCAGGAAAGCACTCCAGGAACAATCAATTAAGATAGATACAGCATTGGAAACAATCAAAACCTACAGAAAGAGGTCCAAATGATCAATAACAGAATATCAGACATAGAAAATATCCTGAAAGGACAAAGGAGTAGAATAGACAAGATGGAAGGCAGAGCCAGTGAAAAGGAAGACAAATTGCTCAATACCACTAAGATAGAAGAACAAACACAAAAAAGTTTTAGTAGGACAACATGAAGAGGAATAACTTAAGAATTATTAGCATTCCAGAACAAGAAGAATCACACAAGTACACAGAGGAAATAGTTGAAGAACTGCTGGAGGAAAATTTCTCTAACATCCTGAAAAGTGAAAAGATAAACATTCAAGAAGCTCAACGAACTCTAGGAAGGATAGACCCCAAAAGAAAATAACCAAGACATATCGTTGTCAAGCTCTCCAAAATTAAAGATAAGGAGACACTTCTGAAAGCAGCCAGGGAAAACAGAAGTGTCACATACAAAGGCAAGCAAGTCAGATTAAGATCGGATCTCTTAGCAGAAACAATGCAAGCAAGAAGGCAATGGGGAGACATATATAAAACCCTGAAAGAAAAAAAATTGCCAACCAAGAATCCTTTATCCAGCAAAGCTATCAATCATATATGAAGGTGTCATCAAAACATTCCAGGACAAACAGAAGTTAAGGGATTTTGCCAAAATCAACCCTGTGTTACAAAATACCCTAAAGGGAGTTCTGTGAACTGAGAACCAACAAGAACAGACAACAACCAGGGATTGACATACGTGGAAACACCTCCCAGAATTAAGTCTATAAGAACAAATTCAGAGAATCTGGGAGATCAGTCTATGATCAAAACAAGTACAATGTAAAAGAAGGTAAACACATAGGAACAGAGATCCAGATAGTGAGAAGTTCAGGTCGATTACAGGATAAAATAGACTGCACTAAGTGGAGAGAAAAGTTAATGGACTATAAGGCAACCTCAAAGAAAATTAACACTTCACAACATACCAAGAGAATGAAAACCCAAGAAGGACACGGAACCATTAAAACTTTGAGGAATCTCACATGAAAGAGCACAAAAAGCATGAACTCAACA
>NW_006408554.1:20475031-20476333 GCF_000296735.1 Chrysochloris asiatica | reverse complement strand
CACTTAATTATACTTCTGAGAAATCTGTACCTGGACCAAGAGGCAGTTGTTCAAACAGAGCATGGGAACACTGAATGTTTTAAAATTAAGAAAGGTGTGCGACAAGGTTGTGTTCTTTCACCATACTTATTCAACCTGTATGCTGAGCAAATAATATGAGAAGCTGGGTTCTATGGAGAAAAACGTGGCGTCAGGATTGGAGGAAGACTCATGAACAACCTGCGAAATGCCGATGATACAAGCTTGCTTGCTGAAAGTGAAGAGGACTTGAAAAATTTACTGATGAAGATCAAGGAACACAGCCTTTGTTATGGATTGCATCTCAATGTGAAGAAAACAAAAATCCTCACCACTGGACCAATAAACAACATTCTTATCAATGGAGAAAAGACTGAAGTTTTCAAGGACTTTATTTTTCTTGGATCAACTATCAACATTCGTGGAAGCAGCAGTCAAGAGATCTGACGACGTATCTGTTGCACAGGAACGTTTTAAAGTGTTGAAGAGCAAAGATGTCACCTTGAGAACTAAGGTGCGCCTGACCCAAATCATGGTATTTTCAATAACCTCATATGGATGTGAAAGCTGGACGGTGAAAAAGGAAGATCATAGAGGAATTGATACCTTTGAAATGTTGTGTAGGAGGAGAATACTAAAAGTGCCATCGACTGCCAAAATAATCAATAGATCTGTTTTGGAAGAAGTGCAGTCAGAGTGCTCCTTGGAGGTCAAGATGGCTAAACTTCATCTCTCATACTTTGGACATGTTGTTAGGAGGGAACAGTCGCTGCAGAAGGATGTCATGCTGGGTAAGATGGAGGGTCAGAGAAAAAGAGGAAGACCCCCAACAAAATGGATCAACCAGGTGGCATCATTGATGGCGTCAAGTGTGGTGGTGGTAGTGAGGTTGGCCCAGGATCGGATATTGTTTCGTTCTGCTGTGCATGGGGTCACTATGAGTCAGTTCTGACTTGATGGCACCTGACAACAACAATAGATTTGAAGACAGAAATATCTGAATCTACAATAATAGTGAGATTTTAATACACCGCTTTCAAAAATGGATAGAACAACCAGCAAGAAACTTGACAAAGACACAGAAGAACTAAACAACACAATCAGCCAACTGGACCTCATAGATGGGTACAGAGCATTCAACCCCAAAACAGCACAATTAACATTCTTTTCCAGTGCACATGGAACATTCTCCAGAATAAACCATGTTTTAGGCCACAAACCAAATCTCCATAAATTTACAAATATCAAAATACTACAAAGCATCTTCTCAGACCACAATGCTAT
>NW_006408554.1:20442515-20469690 GCF_000296735.1 Chrysochloris asiatica | reverse complement strand
CACACCAATGTTCATAGCAGCACTATTTACAATAGCAAAAAGATGGAGGCAGCCAAAGTGCCTATCAACTGAAGAATGGATAAACAAACTGTGGTACATACACACAATGGAATACTATGCCACCTTCAAAAATAACAAGGAAGCTGAAAGTCACCGCTTAACATGGATAAATCTTGAGCACATAATGTTGAGTGAAATTAGTCACAAAAGGAGAAATACTGCATAGGACCACTACTGTAAAAGACTAAGAAAAAGAACCCATACTAAAGGGGGGGTGGATTCTTTGCTGGTTGCTGGGATAGGGGGTAGGGGTGAGGGGAGGGAGGGGAAGGTGGAGCACAGGGCAGGGAATAAAAACAGGGTAGTTTGGGTGCTGGGGAGGGAGGTCATATACAAGAGGGGAGAGGAGAATGGAAGAACAAAGTGGATGGGAGAACAATTAGACATGTAGGAATGAGCTAAATGGGACAGAAGTAAAAAATGTTGTAGGCACAGCTTTGGAACAATAGGGCTCTGGGATACAGAGATTGAGACATGGTTGGAATGGGAAAAAGAGGGGAATAATGTTAAGATGCTTGGCTTTCTTTTGAATCTTGGTTTTCCTTGTATTATATTATAAAATAGACACTGGAGGGGGAGAGAAAGGAATAGCTAGAAACATCACCATAGAAAGCTTGTAAATCCGTCTTCTGTCTATAACTGATTGGAACACCTAAAATGGGGCTACAACATACCCAGTGAAGGAGGCTTCATGCAGAGCCTCTGCAACATATAAGATTATAGGTGGAAGCCTGAACCACATTCAGATCTTCAGAGATGGGAATTTTCCACTTGAAAGGACAAACAGACCACCCTGGAGTGGCTAGAAGAACAGAAGATACTTCTTGAAAGAAAGACCTACAGGAAAAATACAAAACAACATAGGCAGCCCAATAGTTACTACAAGAACAAGCAAGTTGCTTGCCCAGGAGACATCAAGGCAAGTTGTCGGGTCCCTTCAGTATAAACCCCCTTTGAACACTAAGACTCAATGGGAATACATGTTCTGATTGGCGACCATGCTCGTCATCAATAAGGGGAAGTGAGGGGAAAACAGCAATGAAGCTGCAAGCTAAGCCCTACAATGTTCAATAGAGTCCTGTGAACCCGGGTAGAGACCTGGTTGGCTGGTAATGTGTGGCAAGACCTGCGGACTCTTGGGCGCAGAGTCAGTGACATAGCCACAGAGGACTACAGTGGAGAGTGAAGCATCCAGCTGATAAGAAAAGAAGGCATGTGCAGAAGAACACCCACACTTGCAGATAATACCCACCTGACCTGGCTTCAATGACTGGATGATGAGAGCTCAACCAGAAGAAGAACGAAGAGGAAAAAAAGAGTAATCTGATACAATTTGATGAACTTGACCTACACCTATGGATGCAGTAGCTCAAAAGAGGGAACAAATCCTTACAACAAGGATCATTCCCATTCCCTCCATACACAGAGTAGACAGGGATGGGCAATTTGGACATTTGCTACCCAAAATGGGTGGCCTACAAAGACAAGAAGTGACTGGCTTACAAGCTTTCAAGAGGGAACCTAGATTCAGAGGTCGTGAAGGAAGGTAGAATCTCCACTGAGTAGTAACAATCTGTCTAGGTGGGGCTAATGGAAAAAAATGCGCATTCATCTCTTGTGATACAGTAGTGAATAATTGTTATCAGGACTGCTTGTGAGGGTTGGAAATGTAAAGGTAGACGTTTTGTAGCAAGAAGGGGAGCGATTAACTCTTCAGCCTAGGAGCGGAGGTCCCTGGGATCATCAAGAGAGAAGAGCAGAGAGTGGGACCCTACCCAGAGAAGCAGTGATGCCTGAGATCAAGGCAGAGACGATGATGTGGAGAGATGGAGCAGTTGGGGACTTTAGACACAGAGAGGGAGAGGGGCTGTGTGCTGACAACCAGAGGGCAGGCTTGTAGTGTATACCCTTTGGTTGGTTGATGATGCATGGAGGGGATTGTAACCATAACAGTGAAATGATATAAGATAGGATGAATGTAAAACTAATGTTCTCTCATGTAAACTATCACATAATTCACAATAAAACATTAAAAAAAAAAAGAATGAATGAGAGGTATCAATTTATAATGAAGTGAACTACAAAGCCAAAAGAGGGAATAGTGTAGATACAGAAATTCCAAATGGTAAGGAAGCAAGTATGTTTCAAGATGTAACAACTGGTTTAACTAGAGGAAAAAGTATTAAATTACATGATATCCTCAAAGGAAACTAATACACCTTCACATCAAAATAAGTGCAATATTAGAAAGATTGAGTAAACATTAACATAACTAAAATGAAAATGGAAAAGAAAACCCATAAACAAAATTAACTTAATGCAGAAAATTATGTTGAACAAAGAAACCAGCAGCACCACACACACAAACACAAATCAAGCAACATGACAGCAATCAATTTATACTGATCAATAATTACATTGAATGTAAATGGATTAAATGTACAAGAGACAGAGGGTAGCAGAATGGATAAGAAAACAGGATCCTTCAATATGCCACTTAAAAGAGACACAGCAAAAAGATGGAGGCAGCCTAAATGCCCATCAATAGAAGAATGCTTAAACAAACTTTAGTACATACACCCAATGTAATACTACCTAACACTGAAGATAAAGAATCTGTGAAACACCTCACAACATATGTGGACCTGAAAGACATTGTTGTTTTTGTGTGCCACGGAGTCACTTCTGACTCATAGTGACCCTGTGCAGGGTTTCCAAGGCTGTAAATCTTTACGGGAGCAGAATGCCTCATTTTTCTCCTGCGTAACAGCTGGTAGTTTTGAACTGCTGACCTTGCAGTTTGCAGCCCGATTTGTAACCCCTACACTACCAGAGCTCCTTTGAAGGACATTATACTAGTGAAATGAGTCAATCACAAAAGGACAAATATTGTATGAGACTAAGGTAAAAAGTTAAGAAAAGGATTTCTTGATAAAAGAAACAATCTATGATGATTAGAGGGGTTGCACAGGGAGGAAAACTATTTATGGGCTAGAAGGTAGACACATGTAGACAGGGATGACAGAGCAGGCAACATACAACAAAAGGGAGGTTAACAGAGAGAAGATGAGGGTACTGGGAGACACAGGGAAGAATGCAGGAGTTAATGTGAATAGAGATAAATAATCATTAAATGATTGCATGTAGGGTATTGCAATCATTTAATGAAGCAAAATACATTATTTATAAAATATAAAATTGATGATCTGTTCTGTAAACCTTCACTCACTTCACAATAAAAAGTTTTAAAAAATTAATCTCTATAAAATAATATTTGAGGTATTTCCCCCCCTTAAAATAACAACAACAATGCTTAAAAGAGTATTTATGCATCATCTATTTAACACTGAAAAACAAAGAATCAAGTATGCTGTTGTTGTTGTTGTTAGGTGCCATCGAGTCAGTGCCGACTCATAGTGACCTTATGCACAGCAGAACAAAACACTGCCGGATCCTGGGCCAACCTCACTATTCTTGACATGCTTGAGTCCATAGATGCTGCCACTTGGCCAATCTATCTCGTTGGGGGTCTTCCTTTCTTTCTCTGTCCCTCCACCTTACCAAACATGATATCCTTCTCCAGCGACTGGTCCCTCCTGACAATATGTCCAAAGTATGAAAGACAAAGTTTGGCCATCTTGGCCTCTAAGGAGCACTCTGGATGCACTTCTTCCAAAATGGATCTATTGGTTTTTTTTGGCAGCCCATGGCACTTTCAATATTCTCCTACAACACCACAACTCAAAAGCATCAATTTTTCCATGGTCTTCCTTATCCACTGTCC
Organism: Chrysochloris asiatica; assembly: GCF_000296735.1. Taxonomy (NCBI): domain Eukaryota; kingdom Metazoa; phylum Chordata; class Mammalia; order Afrosoricida; family Chrysochloridae; genus Chrysochloris; species Chrysochloris asiatica. The sequence continues at coordinate 20,465,846 of NW_006408554.1, read as the reverse complement.
AGCTTTCGCATGCATATTAGGTTATTGACAATACCATGGCTTGGGTCAGGCGCACCTTAGTCCTCAGCTGACATCTTTGCTCTTCAAAGACTTTAAAAAAGGTCTTGTGAAGCAGATTTGCTAATGCAATACATTGTTTGATTTCTTAACTGCTGCTTCTGTGAGTGTTGATAGTTGATCCAAGGAGAATGAAGTCCTTGACAACTCCAATCTTTTCTCCATTGATAAGAATGTTTATTGGTCCAGTGGTGAGGATTTTTGTTTTCTTTACATTGAGATGTAATCCATACTGAAGGCTGTGCTCTTTGATCTTCTTCAGTAAATATTTTAAGTCTGCTTCACTTTCAGCAAACAGGGTTGTATCATCTGCATATCGCAGGTTGTTAATGAGTCTTCCTCCAATCCTGATGCCATGTGTTTCTTCATATAACCCAGCTTCTCGGATGATTTGCTCAGCATCCAGGTTGAATAAGTATGGTGAAATAATATAACCTTGTTGCACATCTTTCTTCATTTTAAACAATTCAGTGTTCTCATGTTCTGTTAGAACAACTGCCTCTTGGTCCAGGTACAGATTCCTCATGAGCACAAGTAAGTGTTCTGGAATACTCATAGTTTGCAATGTTGTCCATATAGTGTCATGATCCACACAATTGAAAGCCTTTGCGTAGTCAATAAAGCACAGGTAAACACCTTTCTGATGTTCTCTGCTTTCAGCCAAGATCCATCAGACATCAGCAATAACATCCCTTGTTCCATGGCCCTTTCTGAATCCGACTTGAACCTCTGGAAGTTCTCTGTCAATGTATGCTTGCAGCCGTTTCTATATTACTTTTAGCAAAACTTTACTCGCTTGAGATATCAAAGAGATTGTCCGATGCTTTCCGCAATCCATTGGGTCACCTCTCTCTGGGATGGGCACAAATACGGATCTCTTCCAATCAGCCAGCAAGAAAGTTGTCTTCCAAATTTCATAGCAGAGATGAGTGAGTGCTTCCTCACTTTCTTGAAAGTTTTCAAGTTGTATTCCATCAATTTCTGATGGTCCAAGGGGCATTGAAGGAATTGACAAAGAACAAGTATGCTAGCATCTCTGTTTTATATCAAGTAGGCTAACCGCCCCCTCCAAAAGAAAACAAAGCACAAAAACCCATTTGCTGTCAAGTAAACTCCGATTCATAGTCATCCTATAGGATAGAACAGAACTGCCCTGTATAGTTGTCAAGGCTGTACAGCAGCACACTGCCACATCTCTGTGGAGTGGCTGGTGGGTTCGAACTGCTGACCATTCAGTTAGTAGTTAACCACCAAGCCACTAGTGCTTCTTGTTCGTACTAAAGCTCAGAGCAGTTAAATAAGTTGACTAAGATCTCATCAACAAGTTTCTCACACCAAAGCTACTATTGACATTTATATCTTCCTACACTACCTTTTTTCCTCCAGAAATTATAGTGAATGTTGCTTTCACCCATATTTTTATGCTATTTATACTTTTTCTTTGTAGTGCTATTGTTAAGTACCATTGAGTCAGTTCCTATTCATAGCAATATGGTACAGGGTTTCCAAGGAGGTACTGGTGCATTTGAACCAGTGTTCATCCTACAGTGCCACACCAGGACTCCTTTTTTTTAATGTACTCTTCCATTTCCCTCAGTGCGCCTCTTCTTGCTTGTGAATAATAAATTCTTACCGAATAATTTTTCCTTTTAATTTACCTTTACTTATAAATTTTATATGCTACCTGTTTCATTCTGTAATTCAACTCATTTGAGAGACAAAATATATACAGGAAAATTAACATTTTAAAATGTTACATTGTTTTACATCATATGAAAGGAATTATTTTATCTTAAAATTAAAATACTAATATACTCAGCACTGTTAATTTACATATTCTTTTCTGTATGTAGTTCAATTTTCACTTCAGAACATATAAGCAATACATTCATTTTCAAGTGTAATTTTGTTGTGCAGTATTGGAAATTGGTACTGTAATTAAAATGTGGCTGAAAATTATTTTTTTATCCTTTGAAGAAAATAAAAGACAGAGAAATTGACCTATTTGTCTATTTCAAGGGTTAACAAACTACAGCCTGTGGGTCAAATTCTGGCTGCTACTTGTTTTGGTAAATAAAGTTTTATTGAAACATAGCCACATCTGTCGTGTTATTGTCTATGACTGCTTTCATACTACAATAGCTGAGTTAAATAGCTGTGACAGAGACCATGGTATGGCCTGCCAAACCTAAAACAGTAATTATTTGGTCTTTTGTAGGAAATGTTTCCCAACCCCTGGCCTACGTAAATGAGAGGGAAAATCAAGACTTACTGAGTGCCAGACATCTCATCTTTGCTGCCTCATTTAGTCCCCTAACAGGCCTACAAGGTAGATGACAGCTGAACTCTCCTAGAACATCTCCTAACACACTGAAGTCCTTAATACTATCAAGCCTTAATCTGAGGGAAAGAGAAAGAATCAAGTAAAATTTTTCTTGAAGCTAGGCTGGGATCCTATGAGAGGTGCTCTGCTGCTGCTAATGTGTGCCTTGAGTCAGTTCTGACTCATAGAGACCCTGTGTAAGGTTTCCAAGGTGGTAAATCTTTATGGGTGCAGAAAGCCTCATCTTTCTCTCATAGAGCAGCTGGTGGCTTCAAGCAGCCCAACAAGTAACTCACTACCCGGAATCCTGAGAGATGCTCTGGAGCCTCAAAGAGCTGCTATGACTGTTAGAGGAAAAAGTCTTTGCCCTTAGATTTTCAAGATTTAATTATTGAAATTATTATAAGTAAAAATTCATTAAAAATTTTTTTAAACTTTTTATTTTGAATTTAGTGAAGGTTTAGAGCAAATCAGTTTTATATTCAACAAATCACATACTTTGCTTCATTACAATGATTGTAATCCCTTCCATGTACTATCAGTTAACACTACTTACTTTAACTCGTGTATTCCTCCCTGTGTCTCCTGCTACCTTCATCTTTCCTCTGCCAACTTCCTCTGCCTCATCATCATGTTAATATTTATCTTCTAACCTATGAATAATTTTCCCTCCCCCTCCAACATAGAATGTTTCCTTTACCAAGAAAACCTGTTGTTAACTTTTTACAACAGTGGTCTCATACAATATTTGTCCTTTAGTGATTGACTAATTTCACCTACAGGTTTGTCCATGCTGTGAGGTGTTTTAAAGATTCATCATTATTCTTCAACATTGCATAGTATTCCATTGTATATATGTACCAAAGTTTGTTTTAGTATTCTTCCATTGATGGGCATTTAGGTTGTCTCCATCTATTGCTATTGTAAATAGTGCTGCAGTGAGCATGGATGTGCATATATGTATTTGTATCACAGCTCTTATTTCTTAAGGATGCATAGCAAGTAGAGTGATTGCTGCGTCATACTGTATGTCTGACTTTTTGAGAAGGTGCCATACCGTTTTCCATAGTGGCTGCACCATAAAATTTGCTTTTGCAAATAGTTTAAGAGGAGGATATATTTGCCAACTTGTGATAAGGCTGATCCAGAAAGTACCTGTGTTCTAGAGATTTTGGCTACTTCAGAATTCTGACTAACTTGGTTTATCTTGTTTTAATCCCGGAACAAAAACCCCAATAAATGTTCTCCATTCAAAATATTTTTCATTTTCTATTTCCATAGGTGCAGATACATATTCATTTCTATCTAGAGATTAATGATCCCTATTTGTGTGTGTGTGTGTGTGTGTGTGTGTGTGTGTCAGTAAACCTGCCTAAGAAAAGCTACAGCAGTAATGAATAGTTCTGTCTCACTTAGACAGAAATGGCTGAGTAAATTATTCTCTACTCTCTATAAACTGATGATTCCTTGCTGCGCTGGAGGAAAAACAACTTCCTCCACCCAATTTTTAAAATGTTGAGGGGAAAATATCCTAAGCAGCCAAAATCTCGCTCTCTTTAGCAATGGTCATCCGATGAAGCATGCCATGTGGGAGGATGGGCTAGTTACGTAGGAAAGCTATCTATATTGTTGACTCTCCTTGTTTACTTTAAGGAGAGTCTAGATAGCATCCAGGGAGTTCCTGTATTCTAAATCACATACCACAATAGCACAGCCAGCGGTATCATGAGTAACAAAATGTGTTTCCATGAGAGTCTTTTATCCTGCGTAAGAGACCTGCACACTGACAGCTGGCCCAAGCTAACGGTAACCAGCTACAGCTGGTTCATGGCTATAAAAAGAACTCTTGAAAACACAAACGTGAACTTCTCCATTTCCCTTAGCCCGGATGTCAAGGCTGCACAGAGACAGCCCTTTCCAAATGCTCTATGAGCCGAGCGCTGAAGAGCCTGCCAGATCTGGTTTTCTCAAGTTGTTTACTGGACAGTGTGTGCAACAGGCTCTAAGCACTAATGGGGGCAGGGAACAGGAATCACATGTGAGAGCTCAGAGCCAATTTTCCAGACAATCATGAATTAGTTCTATAACAAATAAAAGACAGAAAAAATGTTCAAAACCAGAGGTAAGAATACCTTGAGCAATTTCATAAACACACACACATACATACAAACATAAATCGTTTTTATTATGAAAATGTATCGTTAAATGAGAAATAAATCAATGCCTTATCAAATATTCTAAATTCTTAAGTAAATATAAGTAATTTCTTATTAATGTTTGCTTTCCAAGTGGAAGTAATCTTATGATAGAGAATCATGACTTTAGTTGTTTACAGAGGAGCGCCGGTGGCGTAGAGGATTACGCAGTAAACTGCTAAACGCAAGGTCAGCAGTTGGAAACCACCAGCTACTCCAAGGGAGAAATATGGGGCTTTTTGCTCCTTGGAAACACTATACAGGGTTGCTATGAGTAGGAATCAACTGGACGGGACACAACAACACAGAGATACAGAATGCTGAGGCTAGAATGAGCTGCAGTGATTTTCTCCACTCTGGGCATTCAGTTGATATTTGAGCCTGTCTTTTTATTTATTGACTACGTACTCATGGAATCCCTGTCATATGGAGTTCTGTGCCAGATGAAACTAAGACGGCTGGAGGAAAGAGGCTTGTGCAGACACAGACAAAAGGAGACCTGGCCCCTCCCTCAAAGAAACTTAACCCCTGATGGGAGAGGCAGACCCAAGTCATAAGGAGTGAACAGAGATGAGGAAATAAACAATTGATATTTGGAGGTAAATAGACCAGGCCACTCTTAAACCCAGTCTCCTCAGCATGGTCAACAAACGACAATATTTACAGAAGGGTGGAGAGAGAGGGAAAGTACACATTCTTACCCCAGTCAGGATTGGAGAAGACTCATTAACAACCTGCAACATGCAGCTGACACAACCTTGCTTGCTGGAAATGAAGAGGACTTTAAGCATTTACTGATGAAGACTGAAGACTGCAGTGTTTAGTATGGATTACATCCAACATGAAAAAAACCCCCACAAAACCACACACACACAAAATACTCACAACTGGATCTAGTTTTTCATTGTTGCTGTTATGAACCATTGAGTTGGTTCTGACTCATAGAGACCCAGGCAAAGGGAATAATTTCAGTCTGGCTTATGATAGCATAAATTGCTGACTGAACAGTGTCATCCTTGGCAATCCTCTGAAGGTAACATTGTATTTTATGTGCTAAATCTGGTTTTCTAGTGGCATGTTGTTGATGGTATTAGGTGTTGTTGAGCCAGTTCCAACATATAGTGACCCTATGCACAACAGAACGAAACATTGCTTGATCCTGCGCCATCCTCACCATTGTTACACTAGTGCCCATTGCTGCTGCCATGGTGCCAATCCATCTCATTGGGGGTCTTCCTCTTTTTCACTGACCCTCCACTTTAGCAAGCATGAAGTCCTTCTCCAGGGATTGGTCTCTCCAAATAACATGCCCAAAATATGAGAGACAAAGTCTTCCAATCCTGATTTCTTCTAAGGAGCACTCCAGCTGTACTTGTAACATAGACCTGTTTGTTCTTCTGGAAGTCCATGTTAAAAATGATGTTGTTGTTGTTGTGTGCCATTGAGTTGGTTACAACTCATAGCAACCCTGTATAGAGTTCCTAAGAATGGTTGGTGGGTTTGAACTGCTGAGTTTATGGGTTAGCTGTCCAGTGCTTATTCTAGAGCAGCACACCAAGACTTAAATAAATGATGGTTGTTGTTAAATGTCGTCAAGTCAGTTCCAACTCAGCGACATATGGTTTCCAAGGAGCAACTGGTGAATTTGAACTTCCCACCTTGCAGTCCAGTGCATTGTCCTACTGTGCCATACCAGGACTCTCTCTTTCTCTCTCTCTCTCTATGTAAGATTCATATTTAGAGCTTTCGTGTAAAAAGGAAAATAGACGATCTATGCAGCCTCCCTCTCTTTCTCTCTCTCTCTATGTAAGATTTATATTTAGAGCTTTCGTGTAAAAAGGAAAATAGACCATCTATGTAGCCTCCAAGAGGGAAACATCAGTTCCAAAAGGTAGAAGACCTAAGAAGAGAAATTCAGGCTCTGTACATGAGACAATTTTCTTGGAATGCGAGCTGCACTAAAAGTAAGCATAGAACAGGCTGGGTCAGAGTCAGTGGGCAACCTCACCCAGTGGTGCTCAAATATGATATAGCTGAGACTCAAGCTCCAGATAAATAGTTTACAAGTGGGAAGAGCCAATCCAACTCTAAGAATCCACAATCCCATAGCATTTTTACTTGTTGTTGCTGTTGTTAAGTGCTGTTGAGTTGGTTCCAACCCTTGTTGTTGTTGTTATGTGCCATGGAGTCGGTTCCGACTCAGAGTGACCCTTTACAGGGTTTCCCAGGCTATAAATCTTTACAGGAATAGAAAGTCTCCTCTTTCTCCCGTGGAACAGCTGGTAGTTTCGAACTGCTGACCCTGAGATTCACAGCCTGATTTGTAACCACTACACTACCAGAGCTCCTTAGTGACTCTTTCTAGGGTTTCTGAGGAGCAGCTGGTAAGCTTGAACCACTGACCTTGCAGTTCAAATGGCTTTGCAGTCTGGCACATTAACCCACAGTGCCACACCAACATTTTTACTAGAAGACAGTAAAACCAAAATAACAAGTTAATGAAACCAAACTGAGCCAAAGCTGCATATTCTTACTACCTGGAAATTAATATAGAGAGATGAACACTGTAGAATTACATCTCAGAGCATATGAAGTCTATCCAATGACTCATACTAAGTGAAAGTGAGGTTTCAATATTAATGATACTTAAAGCTTGCCCTGCTTCTATTTTAATGAATTCATTATTGTTTTGTTTTTTTTTTTTTTTATCAAACAGGTAAAACATTCACATAATGCTAAATTCTAACATCTCTCTTTTATTCCCTAACTACTTCATTATCCTCCCAGAGGACATGTATTACTATCAGTTTCTTGTGCATTCTTTTCAGAGATATTTTAGGCATATAAAGTACCTAAGTATGTGTGCCCCACTTTGGCTTAACCAAATGGTAGCACACTGTGCACTTTGTTAAGTGTCTCATTTGTTTTGGTAATACAACTTGGAATGCATTCCATAGGCAGACAGAAAGAGTTTCCACATGGCTTAATTTTAAATGACAGCATAGTATTTAATTTTTGACAAAAATATTTCCATCAAACTAAGTTGAAGGTCCTCATGAATGAAGCTAAAGGTCAGTTTAATTAAATATCCATTACCTTGAAGTTGGCTGAAAAGGTAGCATTATGGAAGATGGTGGAATAGGAAACTCCAGGAGTGAGTCCCTTTAGTGAAACAACCATTGAACTTGCAGGAACTGTTTGCATCAACTATTTTGGAACTCTGGAGTCAAATTGAAAACTTGAAGCATCCATGGGAAAGCTTGATGAGGAGGCTGATGAATTTCTATGTTTTGTATAGTGGCTAACATCCACCATCCCTACAACAGGTCACTATGGGACAGTAACCTGGGTTCCTGGTATGTCTTGATGATGCTGATGCTTGTTCTTCAAAACCTGGGGCTGTGCATTTTGATTGTTGACAGCTGTTTTTGATAATTAAGGGCTCAGTACAGAGGCTGGTCATTGTTTCAGTGCCCAGAGGCTGAGACTACATCTTGATGTTCAAGGCAGTGTCTGTAAAGGATTTCAAATAGTGTTTCCCCCTGTCACCTTCCCCCACAGATATTTAAAGAAATCATAATTAGATCACTGGCTGACCATAGAGATAACAGAAACTTCAGTGACCTTATATCAAGGAATACACACTTAGAAATGTAATTGGGAAAGTCATAAATGAATGGCTCAAGCTCTCAACAAATGAAAAAATGACAATCCCTAAGAAGTGAAAGAACTGGATTTCAAGAGTTATCACCACTATTCAAAATGTCCAATGCTCAACAAAAAATTACAAAACATACTGCATGAATAATTTCTATAAGAAAGATCAGTGTGAGTTTTGTCCCTATAAGTTGGAGGTTAAAGATATTCCAACTGTCCACCTTTTCCAACATGTTGTACCACTCCATAATCCTTGCTATCAATCATTCCTCCTCCTCTAACTCAAGTCCCAGGGTTCTGCAACACAATGCAAAATTTCATAACCCTCACAACTGTCAAAGGAAATGGATCACACAATTGTGGAGACTAGCAAGTCCCACAGAGAACAGACTGGAGGAATCTTCCCACCCGTGTGGTCTCAGGAGCTGAGGAACCCAAATAGGCAGGTCAGATGACAGGCTGTGATGTGGGAACTGATGAATTAGGTCCAGTGGTAGCTGAAGTCCCATGAACTGGAGGTCAGGCATATAGAGCCAGATGAAAAATCCAGGGCAAGAGAGTCTTATTTTATTTATCTTCCAAAGCAATATTATAAATGGGAATCAGACTATTCCCCAAGGGAAACTCAGGGTGTTGACTTGAATCAGACCCTCTAGCAAGGTTGGGTCACCCTTAATCCTTAGTTCCACTGTAATCCTTACTCCCATTGTAATCCTTACTCCTTGTTGTTATTATGTGCCGTGGAGTTGGTTCCGACTCATAGTGACCCTGTACAGGGTTTGTAAATCTTTACAGGAGCAGAAAGCCTCATCTTTCTCCCGCGGAACAGCTGGTAGTTTCGAACTGCTGACCATGAGATTAGCAGCCCGATTTGTAACCATTACACTACCAGAGCTCCTCAATCCTTACTCCTTAGCCCTATCTTAATCCTTATTCCTTACCAACTCACTTCAAAATGGGTCCATAGTCACAGACATAGAGGCTAGGATTTACAATATATCCCCAAATGGAGAAATTTGGCTAGAAGGGCCATAATAAATTAATAGCTGCCCTGTACATATAAAGAAACATTAAAGTATAGCTCATTCAAAGGAAAAAAGAATTTGATAGACATTGTTCCTGAGGAAGCCTACACCGAAATCCTTAGTAAAAGATTAAATCAACTGTATTAAATATGTTCAATGAGCTAAAGAGAACTGTGGATGAAGAACTATAGGATGTCAAAAAAAAATAAACAAAAATAAGACTATCAACAAAGGGATTGAACTTATAAAAAGAAACCAAACAAATTTGGAAGCTGAAAAAAAAAACAAAAAAACAAAAAAAAAACAATAGAAGAATATTTGGAGAAATAATGACCACAGTCGTCCAAATCTGATAAAAGACAGATAACAAATTAGAAGATAAATGGTCTCCAAGCAAGATGAGCAATAGGCATGTTAGTCAAATTGAGGATGCGATAAAAATAGTACACTAGGAAAGATATTTTAATCACAAAAGGTGGCAGTATTGGAGGAATTAAACAACAAAAAGATATAAGACATACAATAAACAACTTTCAAAATGACAGGAGCCCTTTAAACTCATCAGTTAAAGACAGAAGCTGGAAGACTATTAAGCAATAACAACAATAGAAAAAAAAACAAACCACCTATAAAAAACACAGTCCAAGTGTGTATAGACAGAAATAGATTGAAAATGAAAGAATGGAAAAAGACATAACAGAAAATAGTAATCAAAATAGAGCTTGGGTGGCTATTATTATCAGACAAAATGGACTTTAAGGGAAAAATTATCAGCAGAGACAAAGTCATTATATATATTGATAAAAGGGTCAATTCATCAAGAAGGTTGTTGTTGTGAAGTGCCGTCGAGGTGGTTTTGACCCATAGCGACCCTGTATAGGGTTTCCGAGGAGCAGCTGGTGAGCTTGAACTGCCGACCTTGCAGTTCAAATGGCTTTGCAGTCTGGCGCAATAACCCACAGCACCACATCAGGACTCCAAGAAGATATTGTTATTGTTGTTTTTGTGAAGTGCCGTCAAGTCTATTCCAACCCATAGTGACCTGTATAGTGTTTCCAAGGAGCAGCTAGTGAGCTTGAATCACTGATCTTGCAGTTCAATTGACTTTGAAGTCTGATGCATTAGCCCACAGCGCCACACCAAGACACCCCAAGAATATATAAGGATTCCTAACTCTGCCTCCCTGCCAGGGAATCGAACCCAGGTCTCCCACGTCACAGGTGGGCATACTTACCATTATACAAATGAGGATGTGAGGGCAATGCAGCTGCAACATTTGTTACCCTAATGATTGCCAGAGTTGATTCTGCTGATCTGGCTGGCTAGGCAGGTGTCTCATTCCTCCCTCACCGCGCCATGTGCATCCCATCGAAGCTGCGCTCGGTTGAAGAGGACTACCTTTCCAAATAGAGGAGCACTATCCCTTGGTCAAGAGTATACAAGTATTTGCGCTACCCTGTTAGAGCCTCCAAACAAACTTATGAATAGAGATGCAAAAACGGTCAACAAAATACTAGCAAACTCAATATAACAGCAAATTAAAAAGAATTATATACCACAACTATATATAATTGATTCCTGGTATTCAAAGACGGTTTAACCTATCTTTGGATAGTTTCAAATCAATCAATGAAACACACTTTTTTTTTTTTTTTTTTTTAAGTTTTTATTGTAAATTATGAGATAGTTTTTACATGGGAGAACATTAGCTTTACATTCATCCTGTTGTTATTTCATTTCATTACAATGATTACAATCCCCTTCATGCATCATCAAACAACCAAAGGGTATATCTCACAAGTCTGTCCTACCTTCCCCGGTCGCCAGCACATAGCCCCTCTCCCTCCCTGAGTCCAAAGTGCCCACCCCCCCTGTCATTCCATTGCTCCATGTCATCATCTCTGCCTCCATCTCTGGCGTCACTGCTTCTCTGGGTAGGGTCCCGCACTCCACTTCCCTCCCTTGATGGTCCCAGACACCTCTCCTCCCCGACTGCAAAATCAAGCATGCCCATCCTTTTTTTTTTTTTTTTTTTTACAAAATGTCTGCCTTTAAATTTTCGACCTTCACAGTCAGTCCTGATAGCAATTATTCACTATTGAACCACAAGAGTCTTATCCCCATCTCCTTTCATCAGCCTTGTCCCAACAGATTGGAAACCACTCAGTGGAGATTCTACCTTCCTCTGCACCCTCTGGAACTAGGCTTCCTCTTGAAAGCTTGTAAGGCAGTCACTTCTTGCCTTTGTAGCCCCGACCCACCCTTTTGGGTAGCCAATGTCTAAGTGGCCTATCTCTGTCAACTCTGCATACCAAGGGGTGGGAATGATCCTCGCTGTAAAGATTTGTTCCCTCTTTTGAGCTACTACATCCGTAAGTATAGGTCAAGTTCATCAAATTGTAGCAGATTACTCTTTTTCCCCTCTTTCTTCTTCTAGTCGAGTTCTGATCATCCAGCCATTGAAGCCAGGTCAAGTGGGTACTATCTGTAAATATGGGTGTTCTTGTGCATATGCCCTCACGTCATATCAGCTGGATGCTTCACTCTCTACTCTAGTCCTCTGTGGCTATGGCACTGTCTCTGGGCCCAGGAGTCCCCAGGTCTTGACATACTTCTGGCCAACCAGGTCTCAATCCAGGTTCACAGGAGTCTATTGAACATGGTTGAATTTAGCTCACAAATTTATTGCTGTTTTCCCCCCACTTCCCCTTATTGGTCACCAGCCAGACTCCCCTGCCTGGTCATGTATTCCCCTTGAGTCTTAGTCTTGGAAGGGGGTTTGCTCTGAGGGGACCCAACCACTTGCCTTGATGGCTCTCGGGAGAACAACTTGCTTGTTCTTGTAGTAGTCAGTTGGACTGCCATTACTGTTTTATATTTTTCCTGTTGGTCCTTCTTTCAAGGAATACTTCTTTTCTTCTAGCCGCTCCAGTCTGGTTTGCTTGTCCTTTCCAGTGGAAATTTCCCACCGCAGAAGATTCTGGATGGGGTTCAGGATTCCACCTATGGTTTTATGCAATTCAAAGGCTCTGCAGGAAGCCTCCTTTACTGGGCAAGTTCTAGCCCCAATTTAGGAATTCTAATCAGTTATAGGCTGAAGATGGACTTACAAGCTTTTTATGGTGATGTTTCTGGGTACTCCTCTCTCTACACCTCAAGGAAACACACATTTTTTTGACTCAAACAAACTCCATGCTTAAAGTCTGTTTTATCTGTTAAATCTCTTGGATTTAAGAGATTCTTATCCAGCACAATAAACTTTCATAGCTTCCTGACATTAAATGTAGATTTTGGCCTAAAGGATATCTTTGGGGATATCTGTATCCCAAAGTACCTACAATTCATGGTACTACAATTGTAGCTGTCCTAAAGACAATGCCCTTGGCACACCAGAATGACTCACTACCAATTTAATACCAGGAGTGTGATACTATTGCTTTGACCAAGAAAAGACACTCACTTCAACTTAGTTATTTCTTACCCCACACCCCCAATTATATAAAGAAATCTAAGGTCAGTATTTTGGAAATTTTCATATATCATCCTGGGCAAAGCATGTTATAAAGGACACTTTGATTCATATAGCTCTTTTAAGACAGGAGCTACATGTTTTTATTTACTGAATCTCTCTCTCTTTTTTAATCTTGTTGGATGCCATGCTCTACAGAGTACAAACAACGAATTAGTACTAATAAATAAGTTAAGGCAAGTTTCAGGATATAATATAAATATACAAAAATCAATTGTATTTCCATATAGCAATGAACAATGTAAAATTTAAACAACCCAAGGGCACATTCTGCAAGCCTGCCTCCTGGCAGCCAGCACACAGCCTTTCTCTTTACATGAGTCTAGAGTCCTCAGCTGCTCTATCTCTCCATGTCATTATCTCTACCTCTATCTCTGGTGTTGCTGCTTCTTTGGATAGGGTCCCACATTCCACTTGTGCTCTTTTCCCTTAATGGTCATATGGTCCTCTGTTCCTGGAATGTAGGATTAACTACTCCCCCCTTTTTTGCTATAAAACTTCTACCTTTACAGCTGTGACAATCACAATTAGTCATGATAACAATTACTCACTACTGAATCATAAGAATCTTATCACCATTTCCTTTCACCAGACCCATCTGGACAAGATGAAAACTACTCAGTGGGGATTCTACCTTTCCCTGCACACTCTGAAACGAAATTTCCTCTTGAAACCTTGTAAGCCAGTCACTTCGTGCCTTATATCCCCATTTTAGGTAGTCAATGTCTAAGTTGCCCATCCTTATCAACCCTGTATTGATTCAATCCAAAGTGTTTAAGAGCAAAGATGTCAGCTTGAAGACTAAGGTGCGCCTGACCCACGCCATGGTATTTTCAATAACCTTATATGCATGCGAAAGCTGTACAGTGAATAAGGGAGATTGTAGAAGAATTAATGCCTTTGAATTATGGTGGTGGAGGAAAATACTAAAAGTGCCATGGGCTGCCAAAAGAATCAATAGATCTGTTTTGGAAGAAGTGCAGCCAGAGCTCTCCTTAGAGGCCAAGATGGCCAAACTTCATCTCTCATACTTTGAACATATTATCAGAAGGGAACAGTCAATAGAGAAGGATATCATGCTTGGTAAGATGGAGGGTCAGAGAAAAAGAGGAAGAACCCCAATGAGATGGATTGGCCAGGTGGCAGCATTGATGGACTCAAGTGTGGCAACAGTAGTGAGGTTGGCCCCAGGATCGGACATTGTTTCATTCTATTGTGCATAGGGTCACTATGAGTCGGTTCTGACTCTATGGCACCTAACAACAGCAACAACATCAACCCTGTATACAGAGGGGATAGGATAATATTTGAAGTGAAGACTCCATCCCTCTCTGTTGGTATTTTGAGCTACTACATCCATAAGTGCTAGAACTCTGAAGCACATATAAAGGAACATTTAGAAGCTTGGAAGACTTACAGCTAGGGGGATTTGTAACAGCATCAAGAAATCCATTGCTTTCTAATTCAAGACGCTCAGCTGCTCCCAGAGCCACCATCTTGGGAGAGACTAAGCGGGAAGGATCAGAACAGCCATGAACACCTTATAGAACCAAGGAGATAAGGTGCGGACATTGTTTTTTTTTTTTTTTTTTTTTTTTTTTTTTTTTCATTGGTCACTCACTGTCTGTGGACCTCCATTCTGGTGACTAGAGGGGATGCCTGAGTGAATGGACATCCCACTGCCACCATGGACGGTTCTACTACCCATACGCACAGATCTCCTTGAAATTTAAAGGGACAGTTTCCACTTAAAACCAAACAGCCACCATTTGTCTGTCAGTTTGTCGTACTGTGGTGGCTTGTGAGTTGCTGTGATTCTGAAAGCTTTGCCACCGGTATTTTAAATACCAGAAGGTTCAGCCATGGTGGACAGGTTTCAGATGAGCTTCCAGATGAAGACAGACTAGCAAGAAAGAGTGATGAACTACTTCCAAATATTTAGTCACTGAAAGCCTTATGAATAACAGAGAAACACTGTCGGATATAGTGCCAGAAAATGAGCCCTCAGGTTGGGAGGCACTCAAAATGCAACTGGGGAAGAGATGCCTCCTCAAAGTAAAGTTGACTGTAATAATGTGAATGGAGTAAAGCCTGTAGGAGAAAAGCCCGTGGGACCTTCATTTGCTGATGGGGCCCAACTCAAAATGAAGAGAAACAGCTGCAAACATCCATTGAAAATCAGAACATGGAATGTACGAAATATGAATCTGGGAAAATAGGAAGTTGCCAAATATGAAATGGAATGCATAAACATCAATATCTTAGACATTAGTGAGCTGAAATGGACTGGTATTGGCCATTTTCAATCTGACAACCACATGGTCTACAATGCCGGGAATGACAAATTGAAGAGGAATGGTGTTGCATTCATCGTCAAAAAGAACATATCCAGATAAGTCATGAGGTACAATGCTGTCTGTGATAGGATAATATACATGCGCCTATAGGGAAGCCCAGTTAATACCACTATTACTCAAATTTACAGACCAACCACTAAAGCCTGTGAGGATGAAATAGAAGAAGTCTATCAACTTCTACAATCTGAAATTGATCAAACATGCAATCAAGATGCATTGATAATTTCTGGTAATTGGAATGCAAAGGTTGGGAGCAAAGAGGAAGGATCAGCTGTTGGAAAATATGGCCTTGGTGATAGAAATGATGCTGGAGAACGCATGACAGAATTCTGCAAAATCAATGATTTGTTCATTTCAAATACTTTCTTTAGACAGCATAAGAGATGACTATACACATGGACCTCACCAGATGGAATATATATAAATTAAACTGACTATATTTGCAGAAAGAGATGATGGAAAAGCTCCATATTATCAGTCAAAACAAGGCCAGGGGAAGACTGTGGAACAGACCATCAATTACTCATATTCAAATTCAAACTGAAGCTGAACAAAATGAAAACAAGTCCACCAGAGCCAAAATATGACCTTGAATATATCCCACCTGAATTTAGTGGTCATATGAAAAACAGATTTGATACATTAAGCACTAAAGACCAAAGACCAGAAGAGTTGCGGGATGACATCAAGAACATCATACATAAAGAAAGCAAAAAGTCATTGAGAAGACAAGAAAGAAGGAAAAGATCAAAATGGATGTCAGAAGAGGCACTGAAACTTGCTGTCTGGCGTAGAGATGCTAAAGCAAATGGAAGAAATGAGGAGGTCCAGGTGCTGAACAGAAAATTTCAAAAATCAGCTCAAGAAGATAAAATCAAATATTATAACAAAATGTGCAAAGATCTGGAATCAGAAAACCAAAAAGGAAGAACATGCTCAGCATTTCTCAAGCTGGGGGAACTAAAGAAAAAACTCAATCCTCGACTTTTGTTATGGAAAGATGCACTGGGCAAATTACTGAATGATGCAGAAAGCATCTAGAGAAGATGGAAGGAATACACAGAGTCACTGTACCAAAAGGAAATGGTTAATGTTCAACTGTTTCAAGAGGTAACATATGATCAAGAGCCAATGATACTGAAGGAGGAAGTCCAAGGTGCACTGAAGGAATTGGCAAAGAACAAGGCACCAGGAATTGATGGAATAAAAATGGAAATCTTTCAAGAAAGGGAGGCGGCACAGGAGGCACTCACTCACCTCTGCCAAGAAATTTGGAAGACAACTATCTGGCCAACTGATGGGAAGAGATCCATATTTGTGCCCATTCCAAAGACAGGTGACCCAATGGAATGCAGAAATCATTGGACAATCTCTTAGATATCCCATGCGAGTAAAGTTTTGCTAAAGGTAATACAGAAACGGCTACAATCATACATTGACAGAGAACTTCCAGAGGTTCAAGCCGGATTCAGAAGAGGCTGTGAAATGAGGGATATCATTGCTGATGTCCAATGAAGCATGGCTGAAAGCAGAGAATATCAGAAAGATGTTTACATGTGCTTTATTGACTATGCAAAGGCTTTAGATTGTGTGGCTCATGACCATCTTTGGACAACACTGAGAAGTATGAGTATTCCGGAACACTTATTTGTGCTCATGAGGAATCTGTACCTGGACCAAGAGGCAGTTGTTTGTACAGAACATGGGAACACTGGATGGTTTAAAATTAAGAAAGGTGTGTGACAAGGTTGTATTCTTTTACCATACTTATTCAACCTGTGTACTTGTGTGATTCTTTCTGCTCCGGAATGCCAATAATTCTTAAGTTGTTCCTCTTTATGTTGTCCAACATGAATCTTAGGCATTCTTCAGATTTTTAAATCTTTTTTTGTGTTGGCTCTTCTATCTTACTAGTATTGAGAGATTTATCTTCTAGTTCACTAGTTCTGGCTTCTATCTCTTCAGTTCTACTCCTTTGCCCTTGCAGTGTATTGTCCATTTCTGATATTCTATTATTAATCCTTTGGACCTTTTTCTGTAGGTTTTGAGTTTTTTCCAATGCTGTATCTATCTTATTTGATTGTTCCTCTGGTGCTTTTCTGACTTCTGCCTTATTTTTCTCAACTCCTTTGTATAGGGTTTTGATACATTTTATAATAATTTTTCTGAATTCTTTCTCAGGCATTTCCAAAGCCTACCCATCTTCCAGTATAGAGTGTAGGTCTACATTTAGCTCATTTGCCTTGGTCACTTTATCTTGTTTCTGGACATGTGCTTATATGGTCAACTGCTTCTGTTTTGGGGGCATGTTCAGGAGTTATCTGTGGCCTTAATACTTAGGTGTGTATTTTGGTATTTTTTATGCTTTCTGATTTCCTCCAGGTAAATGTGATCAAGAGATGGGCTTCCCTTTTCACTCTTCTTCCTTTATCTCCATGGTTCTGTCAGGTGTCCATGGCTGCTCTGATCCTTCCCCTGCTTGGTCTTGCCCAAGATGGCAGCTATAGGGGAACAGCTGAGCATCTTAAAGTAGAAAGCAATGGATTTCTTGTTTCTGCTACAAATTCTCCTAGCTGTAAGCCTTCCAACCTTCTAAATATTCTTTTATATGTAGTTCAGAATTCTGGCACCATCCCCTGAGCCTGCTTGGTTTGGTATTCTGTGTTGTTGCTGACAGAGCTCGTCACTGCACTTCCACTCTCTCTGCCATCTTGTTTGTTCTGCTACATATGTTTTTTTTTTTTTTAATGTTTTATTGTGAATTATATGATAGTTTACATGGGAGAACATTAGTTTTACATTCATTCTATGGTATATCATTGAATTGCCATGGTTCCAATCCCCTCCATGCATCATACATATGGTTTTGAATGACTGATTTTTCAGAAGTAGATCACTTTCTTCCAAAGTGCTCCTGGGTGGACTTGAATCTCAAATTTTTAGCAGCTGGGACTATGACTCAGGTATTTCTGACCTTTCTCAGTTCTGCTTTAATATAACGAATGCTTCAAAAGTATTATTACCAACTAGATATATATTTTTTTCTTTATGAACATAAAGACATAAAGGACAGCCCTTAATTTTTCCTTGTCACCATCAAGGTAATGCTGTAGGATAAGCAATGGACTGCTAGCCACTAGGTCCACAGTTCAAACCCACCAGCCACGTTGCAAGAGAAGCATGAGGCTTTCTTCTCCTATAAAGGTTTACAGCCTCCAAAACCCCATACAGCATCTCTATGAGTTGGAATTGACTTGAAGGCTGCAATTTGGATTGATTTTTGGCATCTTCCTTAGTGTCCCTCCTCTATGTAGACTACCCTTTTAGTTTTTGTTGACTGAACACCACCCCAGAGATCTTGATTTAAAGCATCTCATGTTTTTATCCGATTAGAGCTGATTAGACTTAAACTCTGTTCAACAGCAGCGTGTTCTTGGCACTTCATAGCGTACAGGGCTCCTTAGAGAAACAAAAGCATATGCAGCTGAACTGATCACACCTAAGAAAAGAAAGGGAATACAGGTAGTCCTCAACTTAAGACATTTTTGAGTTGCTATGAACTGCACTTACGACCATTTATTATTTTTGTACATCTTATCTTTAGTAATATGGACTACATACAATGTCGCAGTGCAAAATTTGTTGATGTTATCTGCCTTAGATGTTTATACATAATATTTCCAATCCCTAAAGACAAATAAAGATTGGATTTATAAAGATACTGAAACTAAAAGGCAGTAATGAAAACTAGCGGGGGATAAAATAAAGGTTGTATTCAACTTGCATGAGAATTGACTTACAAAAGAGTTATTGGAACAGAACCCTGTTGGTAAGTTGGGGACTAACTGTACATAAATTCACAAGCTGCTCACTTGACCACTACTTCTTCCCAACAACAAATATCTTTTAAGTGCCTACTGCATTAATGGTTCTTATCTAAACCAGATGACTTATAGCACTTGGCCTCAGAGGGCTTGTTTATGGTTAAATGAAAGTGAAATAGGAAAAAAACAAAACAAAGGAAAACATGTTCAGGCTTATTTTTTAAGGCACTAACAAGTCCTGGTGTGGTGTTGGAGGATCAACGCTGGACTGCTAACTGCAAAGTTGGCAGTTCAAACCCACCAGGTGCTCCTTAGAAACCCTATTGTTAAGTGCTGCTGAGTCAGTTCTGACTCATAGCATACCCATATAGGGTTTCCAAGGAGCACCTGGTGAGTTTGAACTGCTGATTTTGCAGTTCAAACTGACTTTGCAGTGCAGCACATTAGCCCACAATGATACACCAGGGTAGTTATGAGTTGGAATCGACTCAACAGTACTTAACAACATAAACAACAGGCCCTGGTGCAAGGTATAGCATACGACTATTATTTATATTTCAGAGCCAAGCAACTGTCCAGATGGTCCTGTAGGTATCACTGTCCTTTCTGTATCTGTACAAATACATTTAATGGTTCAGGACATTTATAATGCCTCTGCCAGGCAAGCCATTCAGGAAGGAACAAGCTTACCTGTTCTCATATCATACTGTATCTCTTATGAAGAAAAGGGTCCATCCTAAAGATTATTTGGGGGGTTCAGTTTGTTCCAGTTTTCTGTGGCACATGGGGCTGATTGGGCTCTGGCCAGTTAGAGCTGTAGAGCTGAGAAATCATCATAACTAGGCTGAGCTCCCTACACTGCCAGCTGGATACACACCCAGTGCCGCTCCATCTAACAGCAGCTGGGAGACAGGGCAGAGCAGGTCACTTGACAGGGAGACAAATAGGGTGGGTGAAGAGGGGGTGGCAAGGTATAGTAAGCAGCTCACTAGAGCAGGAAGTCATGTCAGGTCAGATTGGATCTCACCACGCCTCTGTTTCCTTGGCTCCAGTGGTATGTGGGGGCCTGTGATTACACTTGAACAATCTCCGCAGAATTTGCCAGGCCTGTATACTCTGTCTCCCATGGCTCTTCTCTCTGCTGTCCTCTTAGGAAAGCACATTTCAAAGCTGGAATCTGACTCACAGGAAACTTCTAGTGCAATCCCAATACTGCTCCAGATTACAGCTGTAGGCATGAGGTCAGGAGAAGGGGACTGCCTACACGGAGAGGTCTCCAGCCTCCTTGAGGAACTCAAAAGTTTCCAGCGGAAGGAAGTCAAGAACATGGAGGAAAAAAAAATCCTATCTTTTACACAGGGCCGTCTTAAAATCATTTTTGATCTTGAGATATAACAGGTGCTAGAAAATCACCGTATCCAACTTAAGATACAAACTTAGAACCACAGCTGCACATACCATGGCTGGTTACAAGCACAGAAAGATTACTCTCACTATTTTCGTTTTATTTTTATATTTATTGTTTGAACTCCAATCTGGCTGTCTTTCCTTTTGATCTTTACCACTAATTGTATTACTGATTTAATATGTTAAAACAACATACAAAATTTTATTGCTCTTTTCATAAGCTCAATGGTGATATTATTCAAGGTAGATAGCTATGTAGCTACAGATGAGAAGATCAATCAAATGATGTAAGTTGGCAGTCCCAGCCTAGTTGATGTTGATTCCAACTCATGGAAACGTCATCTGTGTCAGAGCAGAACTGTGTTCTATAGGGGTTTCAACAGTTGATTTTGGGGAAATAGATTGCCACCTTTTTATTCTGAACCGCCTCTGAGTGGACTCAAACCTCTAGCCCTTCAGGTACCAAACAAGTATATTAATCATTTGGACCACCCCAAATGTGTTTAAAGAACATGACCAAGCTATTTTGAAATTATCTGCAACACTGATTTTAGTCTGACACATTTAAAATTCCAATCCAATAGCTGTAACTGGAAATTAGAACAACAAACTGATATGTTTATAAGAAAGAAAAGGAGTAGAAATATGGATAATTTTTTGCCATCTAGAAGGGTAGAAGTGATACTCACATAAAGATATAATATTTCAAACTGAAATAAATGCCAATGAAAAGATACAGAAATATTTAGAGATATATTAGGATTAATAAAAAAGTATTGTTACTTAGGTCTCAGTTCATACATGCATGGGTTTATTCTAAACAAAATATGTTTAAACATGTGCCTGTGATCAGTGGATGGTTGCAGTGGAAGTTCTCTCAGTGATATACTTGTCCTAGTTCTAGTCGGGTGTCAAAATAAACAAAGCCCAATCAAAACAATGGCTTCCGAGGGGATCTGCCAGGCCAATTAAGTTCAAAGATCAGAAGCTTATGGAAACTGTCTTATGGAACACCAAATGGTTAATCTTGTTTTGTTTTGTTTCAACTTTTTATTGTAGTTTGAGTGAAGGTTTATAGACAAGATCATCATCAGCTTTACATTCAACAAATTATCCACTTTGTTTCATTTCAATTACAATCCCCTCCCTGCAATAACAGCTATCCTAGTTCTTCTCTATGGTTCCCAACTTACATCTTATATCTCACAAATGAACAAAGCAAAATTATTTAATGTACACATGTTGTTGTTGTTGTTGTTATGTTCCGTGGAGTCGGTTCTGACTCATAGTGACCCTGTACAGGGTTTCCAAGGCTGTAAATCTTTACGGTAGCAGAAAGCCTCATCTTTCACCCGTGGAACAGCTGGTAGTTTCAAACTGCTGATCTTGCGGTTCCCAGTCCGATTCGTAACCACTACTATACAAAACAAAAATATATATTCATTGAAATGTCCAAAGGGCACATTCTGCAAACCAGTCTCTTGCCTACAGGCACACAGCCTTACTCAGTCCATGGACCTAGAGTGTGCAGCTGCTCTGTCTCTCCATGCTACCACTTCTGCACTGTCTCTGCTATTGCCACTTTTCTAGGTAGGGATCTCACACTCCATTCATGCTTTTCTTTCTTGATGGTCCTGGTATTGTCTGTTCCTCAAATGAAAGATTAATTACTCCCCACTTGTAGGTACACATCTTCTACAATTAGAGCTGTGACAATCACAATTAATCCTGCTAACAACTATTTACAATTGAATCATAAAGTCCTATCACCATCACTCCCTATCCTTTTTCACCAGATCCATGTGGAAAAGAGGAAAATTATTCAGTGGGAATTCTAACTAATCCTCCTTTTTCTGAAACTAAGCATACTCTCCAAAGTTTGTAAGCTGACTAGCTTGCCGTTATAGCTCTGCCGCCCCCTCCCCATTTTGATAGCCAGTATCTAAATTGTCTGTCCTGTCCTGGTGTGGCACTGTGGGTTAATGTGCCAGACTGCAAAGCCGTTTGAACTGCAAGGTTGGCGGCTCAAGCTCACCAGCTGCTCTTTGGAAACCCTATACAGGGTCGCTATGGGTCGGAACCGACAGCACTTCACAATAACAACAACAACATCAACCCAGTACACTGACAAAATAAAGTTTTTCCTTGGTATGAAGAATCCTTTCATTCCAGTTGGGATTTTGAGCAACTGTACCCATAAGCAAAAGTTTGGATCAACAAATTGTAGCAATTTATACTTGCTCACAGTATCGAACATCTTTATCTCCCTCTGGTCGAGTTCCAGTCAGCTACCCATCGAGGATCGGTCAAATGGGTACTAGCTACAAGTTTGGGAGTTCATTCATACCTCCCTACACTTCAGACCAACTGGTCACTTCACTCTCAGTCTTAACCCCCAGAGGATAGATCAGTACCCATGGGCTCAGGAGTTCACACATTTCCCTAAACTTCAGCCCTTCTCTCTCTCATTTCAAGGTCAATGGATATCAATAGAACATGATGAAACTCATCCCATGTCTTCATTGCTGCATTTCCCACACTTCCACTTGTAAATAGACCCAGGAGGTCACCAACGAGCATACTAGATATTAACTGGACTGCTTCAGGTTCGCTTTAAGTTTCAGTGCTAGAAGGGGTTTTTTCCTGATGGGCTGACTTTTCTTGCCTTGATAACTACTAAAGCAAACAGCTTGCTTGAAATTCAAACAGTCCAATAGTCTGCTTTTTACCCCTGCAGGTTTTTCTTTGAATAAGAATCTTCTGTTCTCCCAGCAGTTCTGGGTTGTTCTGCATGTTTTTCAAATGGGAATGTCCCAACTCAGAAGGTTCTGGGTGGGGCTCAGGCTTTCACCTTAAGTCCCATAACCTATAAAGAAGTCATTTCACTGGACAAATTCTAACTCCCAATGGGATAATTTGGTTGGTTGGTTGGTTGTGTGCCATGGAGTCAGTTCCGA
>NW_006408554.1:20430564-20440899 GCF_000296735.1 Chrysochloris asiatica | reverse complement strand
GTGAAATCAAGCCAGGGGCAGACTGTGGAACAGACCATCAATTACTCATATGCAAATTCAAACTGAAGCTGAAGAAAATGAAAACAAGTCCACCAGAGCCAAAATATGACCTTGAATATATCCCACCTGAATTTAGGGGTCATCTGAAGAACAGATTTGATACATTAAAAACTAAAGACTGAAGGCCAGAAGAGCTGTGGGGTAACATCAAGAACATCATACATGAAGAAAGCAAAAAAAAAAAACAAAACAAAACATTAAGAAAACAGAAAAGAAGGTAAATGTCAAAATGGATGTCAGAAGAGACACTGAAACTTGCTCACCAGCGTAGAGATGCTAAAGCAAATAGAAGAAATGAGGAGGTCCAAGAGTTGAACAGAAAATTTCAAAGATCAGGTTGAGAAGATAAAGTCAAATATTACAACAAAATGTGCAAAGATCTGGAATAAGAAAACCAAAAAGGGAGAACCCGCTCAGTATTTCTCAAGCTAGTGGAATTGAAGAAAAAATTCAAGCCTTGACTCGTTATTGAAACATTCTCTGGGCAAATGACTGAACGATGCAGAAAGCATCAAGAGAAGATGGAAGGAATGCACAGAGTCACTGTACCAAAAGTAAATGGGTAATGTTCAACTGTTTCAAGAGGTAGTATATGATCAAGAGCCAATGACACGGAAGGAGGAAGTCCACGGTACATTGAAGGAATTGGCAAAGACCAAAACACCAGAAATTAATCGATGGCATAAAAATTGAAATCTTTCAAGAAAGTGAGGCGGCACAGGAGGCACTCACCCTTGTCTGCCAAGAAATCTGGAAGACAATTATTTGGTTGACTGATTGGAAGAGATCTGTATTTGTGCCCATTTCAAAGAGAGATGACCCAAGGGAATGTGGAAATCATTGAACAATCTTTTCGATATCCCATGCAAGTAAAGTTTTAGTAAAGGTAATCCAGAAATGGCTGCAAGCATACATTGACAGAGAACTTCCAGAGGTTCAAGTCGGATTCAGAAGAGGCTATGTAATGAGGGATATCATTGCTGATGTCCAATGGTTCTTGGCTGAAAGTAGAGAATGTCAGAAAGATGTTTACCTGTGCTTTATTAACTATGCAAAGGTTTTTGATTGTGTGGATCATGACAAGCTATGGACAACATTGCAAAGTATAAGTATTCCAAAACACTTATTTGTGCTCATGAGGAATCTGTACCTGGGCCAAAAGGCAGTTGTTCGAACAGAACATGGGAACACTGACTGGTTAAAATTAAGGAAGATGTGCAACAAGGTTGTATTCTTTCATCATACTTGTTCAACTATATGCTCAGTAACTAATCTGACAAGCTGGGTTATATGAAGCAACACATGGCATTAGGATTGGAGGAAGACTCATTAATAACCTGTGATATGCAGATGATACAACCTTTCCTGCTGAAAGTGAAGAGGACTTAAAATATTTACTGATGAAGATTAAAGAACACAGCCTTCGGTATGTATTACATCTCAATATAAAGAAAACGAAAATCCTCACCACTGGACCAAAAATAACATTCTTATCTACGGGGAAAAGATTGAATTTGTCAAGGACTTCAGTCTTCTTAGATCAACTATCAACACTCACGGAAGCAG
The DNA here is from genome assembly GCF_000296735.1 of Chrysochloris asiatica. Taxonomy (NCBI): domain Eukaryota; kingdom Metazoa; phylum Chordata; class Mammalia; order Afrosoricida; family Chrysochloridae; genus Chrysochloris; species Chrysochloris asiatica. The sequence continues at coordinate 20,439,273 of NW_006408554.1, read as the reverse complement.
CAGTCAAGAAATCAAATGATGTATCGCATTAGGCAAATCTGCTGCACAAGACATTTTTAGTGTTGAAGAACAAAGATGTCAGCTTGATGACTAAGGTGCGCCTGACTCAAGCCATGGTATTTTCAATAACCTCATATGCATGTGAAAGCTGGACAGTGAATAAGGAAGACCATAGAACAATTGATGCTTTTGAGTTACGGTGTTGGAGGAGAATATTGAAAGTGCCATAGTCTGCCAAAAGAACCAATAGATCCATTTTGAAAGAAGTGTAGCCAGAGTGCTCCTTGAGGCCAAGATGGCCAAACTTCGTCTTTCAACTTCGGACATATTGTCAGGAGGGACCAGTTGCTGAAGGAGGATATCATGTTTGGTAAGGTGGAGGGTCAGCAAAAGAGAGGAAGATCCCCAATGAGATGGATTGGCCAAGTGGTAGCATTGATGGACTCAAGTGTGGCAACAGTAGTGAGGTTGCTATGCATAAGGTTGCTATGAGTCAGTACTGGCTTGATGGCACCTAACAACAAAAACAACATCTAGACAAGATGAAAATGATTCCGTGGGGACTGTATCTTCCCCCACACTTTTAAACTAAACTCCCTCTTGAAACCTTGTAAGCCAGTCACTTTGTGCCTTTATCGCCCCCTCATTCTAGGTAGTCAATGTCTAAGCTAACTGTCCCTATCTACCCTGTGTACAGAGGAGATAGCATTAATATTTGATGTGAAGATTCATGCCATCTCTGTTGTTATTTAGAGTTACCACCTCCATGAATAATAGGTCAAGTTCATCAAATTGTACCAATTTACCCTCATTTCCTTTATCAAAAATTGTTTTTTTAAAAATCTTCCTCTAGTCGAGTTCCGATTATCAAGCCATCGAGGCTAGGTCAAATGGGTACTATCTGCAAGTTTGTGTGTTCTTGTGCATCTTCTTTCACTTCATATCAGCTGTATGCCTCATTCTCAGCTCTAGCCCTCTGTGACTATGTCCTTGTCCATGTGCTCAGGTTTGCCCAGATCTCACCACACTTTGGACCCACCAGCCTTTCCTCTTCTCTTGGATGTTGCTTTCTTATGCTTGAAGTTTATACTGTTCTCCTTTCAATTCACCACAAGCATGTCCTCATATGATGTTTCCTGGTGTGTGCTTCCAGTTCCAGTTCCAAAGTATTCACAGTGCCAGCTGCTGGCAGCAGCTCACTCTCCTTTCACTCTCAACATTCTTTTCTTTGATTAACAAGCAAGTACAACCAAAAGAGCTGAAGGAATGGCCTTGGAGGCCCACACTGTTTTGGTTACTCATAGCACAAATATCAAGGAAGCAGCAGCATTGACACTTTCCTGTGACACAGTGGTTAAATCACTCAGCTGCTAGCCAAAAAGGTGGACAGTTCAAACCCACATGCCACTTTGTAGGAGAAAGATGAGGCAGTCTGCTTTCGTAAAGAGTAGAGTTTTGGAAACCCTATTGTACAGTTCTACTCTGTGCTAATGGGTTGAAAAGGACTTGATGATAATGAGTTAATGGACTATCTTACCACCACCCTCTGTCTTAGTTGTTTCCTCTGCCTTGGTGTGCATGGCCTGAAAGCTGGAATACGGAAGCTTCCCCAAAGACCTCTGTGCCTTGCTTAGTAATTACTTCTTTTCCAAAGCCCAATACTGTATGTGTGCCATGAAAAAAAGCAAAACAGAAACACAAAACAAGAAGCTATGTATAAACCAGTAAGGTCTCAGAAAATCTTGCTTACATTTACTGCAGATTTAATAAGTCTTGTTAGAAACCTTAAAACTGATTTAATGGGTCACACACACACACATATTCCAAACAAAAGAACAATCTCCCCTACCCCACCTCCCTAAAATTTCTAAAGATATATCTTTAACTCTAAATCTTAAGAGGACTTCTTGAAATTCATAGTATGAAGATGATGCCCAAAAAATGTATTACTCAGAGTTCTACTAACATGCTGTTGTTGTAGTTATGTGCCATGGAGTCAGTTCCAACTCATAGCAACCCTGCACAGGGTTTTCAAGGCTGTAAATCTTTACAGGAGCAGAAAGCCTCATCTTTCTCCTGAGGAACAACTGGTAGTTTCGAACTGCTGACAGTGAGATTAGCAGTACAATTCGTAACCACTATGTGGCTAATGGTTATTTGAACTCAGTCTGGATTATATATTGTTGTTGTTATTGCCTTTTCTTAGACCCTGAAGTTTCCAGTTGCTGGTTCTTGTTTTACTTTTATGAGCCAAATATCCTCTTTTTGTGGGCTTTTTTCCTAAGCATTTTCTCAAAACTGAAAGGCAGACAAAGGTGTTTCATTTAGATCAGATTTATAATAACCTCCAGGAACCACCGAAGGCCAGGGAACACCCACTGCCCCGAGGCAAGCCTGTGGTGAGCAGTGTCTCCAAGTGACTCTGTGGACTCTGGATAAGGCTTGGTGCCAGAGGCTCACAGGCTCTGTGCTGAATAAGTGAAAAAGCACTCCCAGGCAGTGTCTTGCACATAGAAAATAAGTGAAAAACAAGGTCTTAACACAAATTTTCAAAAATGTAAATGCCCCAATATGTAAACATTATAAGATATAAAACTACAGCTGTCTGATTACCATGTACCACTGTACAACATTCTTAAAAATGAGGTAAGTAGAGGTGGGGGCTTGATGGCGGCTATGGTGGAGGTGCAGTGAAGTTCTCCATCAGCAATACCACAGAATACCAGGCAAAGCAGATTCAGGGCAGAGCTCCAAGGCCTGAAACCATAAAGGTAAGAATATTTTTAAAGTTTGAAGGCTTATAGCTAGTGGAACTTGAAGTGGAAGTAAGAAATTGCGTACTTTTGAATCTGCTGGGTTCAGAGTCCTGGAGCTGACAACTTGGGCAAGAAAAAATGGCAAGACTAAGCAGGGGACCAGACACACCATGGAAAAACACCATGGGAACCTTGGAGCAAAGGTGGACAATACACTTTGTTGGTTTTGCTTTGTTCTGATTTTCTTTTCTTTTGGTATCTATTCATTGGACCCTACTGTTTGCACACCTCCATTCTGTTGACTAGAGGTGGGGCCTGAGTGAGTGGACACTCCCCACCCTCACCACTGGTGGGTTCTTCTGCCACACATGCACAGAGATACTCTCAGCCCAAAAGCCAGCCCAGAACTGTTATTTTTTTAAAAACAGAAAAAGCAAGAATAAGGGGCCTGGAGAGGGAAAGAGAGTCTAAAAATAAAACAGGCTGAAAATTAAATTAAACCCTGAGGTATAGCATAACAACCAACAGTGGCATCTTGAAATCTATTAGACAGCTTTGAAGGTAAAAAGCTGAAAGAGGACATTAAAGTCTTACTCATATTAGGCTACACATTTTTTTTTCTTCTTCTCTCCTTTTTCTGCGATTATAGACTACAGTATCCAGTTTTTGTTGTTGTTGTTTTCTGTTGCTGTTTTATCCTCCCCCTTCTACCTTTGGAGGATTCTTTCCCTATATTACCCAAGAAGAGACAGAAACTGCTGCCATATAGTCAAATCACACTCTATAAAACACCAAAATCCAGGCAAGAACCAATACCAACTGCCATATACCAGGGAGGCAGACAACACCTGTGAAAGTTACTCTGAGTTAAGCAATAAAAAGAGTGAAAAGGGAAGCCCACATCCTGATCACATCTACCTGGAAGCAATCAGAAAGCATAAAAAATACCAAACACATACTCAGTTAAGTACTAAGGCCACAGATAAATACTAAACATGTTTAAGAAGCAAAAGCATATGACCATATCAGCACATGTACAGAAACAAGATACAATGTCTAAGACAAATGACCTAGAGGTAGACCTGGACTCCATTCTGGAAGGAGGGCAGGCCTTGGAAATGCCTGAGAAGGAATTCAGAAAAATTATTATAAAATATTTCAAAACACTTTACAATGGAGTTTAAAAAAATAAGGAAGAAGTCAGGAAAGCACTCCAGGAACAATCAAAGAAGATAGGTACAGCAATGGAAATAATTCAAAACCTATAGAAAGAGGTCCAAATGATCAATAATAGAATATCAGAAATAGACAATACAATGAAAGGGCAAAGGAGTAGAATAGAAGAGATGGAAGGCAGAACCAGTGAACTGAAGATTCATGTTGGACAAAAATAACTTAAGAATTATCAGCATTCCAGAACAAGAATTACACAAGTCCACAGAGGAAATAGTTGAAGAACTGCTGGAAGAAAATTTCTCCAACATTCTGAAAAGTGAAAAGATAAACATTTAAGAAGCTCAATGAAACCCAGGAAGGACAAGCCCCAAAAGAAAATCACCAAGACATATATCATAATCAAGCTCTTCAAAATCAAAGATAAGGAGACACTCCTGAAAGTAGCTAGGGAAAAGAGAAGTGTAACATACAAAGGCAAGAAAGTCAGATTAAGCTCTGATCTCTCAGCAGAAAGCATGCAAGCAAGAAGGCAATTGGGATACATATATAAAACACTGAAAGAAAAAAAACCTGCCAACCAAGCATCCTTTATCCAGCAAAGCTATCAATCAAATACGATGGTGTAATCAAAACATTCCAGGATAAACAGAAGCTAAGGGATTTTGCCAAAGACAACCCTGCCCTACAAAACATCCTAAAGGGAGTTCTGTGGCCTGAGAACCAACAAGAACAGACAACAACCAGAGATTGACATACATGGCAGCACCTCCCAGAACTAAATAGACAGGTGGAATTGTCGAGAACAGAACAAAACTATAAGAGCAAACTCAGAGAATATGGGAGGTCAGTCTATTATCAAATCAATTACAGTGTAAAAGAAGGTAAACACATAGGAACAGAGATCCAGTTGGTGAGAAAATCAGGTCAATTACAGGATAAAATAGACTGCACTAAATGGAGAGAAAAGTTAATGGACTATAAGGTAACCTCAAAGAAATTTAACACTTCGCAACATACCAAGAAAATGAAAATCTAAGAACATGGAAACATTAAAACTATGAGGAAACTCACGAGAAAGAACGCAAAAAACTTGAACTCAGCAAAAGAAGAAAGAAAGAAGCAACACCACACACACACACACACACACACACACACACAACGTGACAGCAATTAATCCATACCTATCGATAATTACACTGAATGTAAACAGATTAAATGTACCAGTTAAGAGATAGAGGGTGGCAAAATGGATAAGAAAATAAGATCCTTCAATATGCTGTCTGCAAGAGACACATCTCACACACAGAGACAAAAACAGATTAAAAGTCAAAGGATGGAAAAAAATATACCAAGCTAATTGCAATAAAAAACGAACAGGAGTGTCAGTACTAATCTCTGATAAAGTAAACGTTAAGGCAAAAATCAGCATAATAGATAAAGATGGACATTTCTCATAATTAAAGGGACAATTGAACAAGATGAAATAACCATAATAAATAATTATGCTCCCAATGAAAGAGCTCCAAAATATATAAAGCAAACTCTAATAGATCTGAAGAAAGAAATAGATGAATCTATAATAATAGTGGGTGATTTTAATACACCACTTTCAAAAATGGATATAACAACCAGAAAGAAACTTGACAAAGACACAGAAGAACTCATCAACACAGTCAGCAAACTGGACCTCATAGATGTGTATAGAGCATTCAACCCAACAACTCCACAATACACATTCTTTTCCAGTGCATATGGAACGTTCTCCAGAATAGACCATGTCTTAGGCCACAAAACAAATCTCCATAAATTTAAAAATATCAAAATGCTACAAAGCATCTTCTCAGATCACAATGCTATCAAATTAGAAATCAACAATAGGAAGACCAAGGAAATAAAGTCAAATACATGGAAACTGAATAACATCCTGCTGAAAAGTGACTGGGTTGTGAAAGAAATTAAACATGAACTCACAAAGTTCCTAGAAACAAATGAGAACGAAAACACAACATACCAAAATCTTTGGAACACGGTGAAAGCAGTGCTGAGAGGACAATTTATTACAATTATATGGCTATAGAGGTCAAAACAGCTTTGTATGGGTACAATGAAAGATACATAGATCAGTGGAACAGAATCGAGAATCCAGAAATTAACCCATCCACATACAGCCAACTGATTTTTGACAAAGTACCTAAATATATCAACAGATGGTGCTGGCAGAACTGGAGAGTGATATGCAAAAGACTGAAAAAAGACCTTCACCTCAAGCCTTATACAAAAACCAACTCAGCATGGATTAAAGACCTAAATGTGAATCCCTGAATTAGGAAGGCCATCAATGCAAAAATAGGGACAAATGTGAGTGCACTAATTCAGGAAATACAGACTACCAAACATTTTGAAAACTACACAAACAAAAGTAGAAAGAATAGATGATTGGGACGTACTAAAAATTAAAACTTATGTGCATCAAAAGACTTCACCAGAAGAGTAAAAAGGGAACCCACAGAATGGGAAAAATCTTTTGCAATGACACATCAGACAAGGGATTCTAAAATATATAGGAAACTACAACACCTCTACAAGAAAAAGACAAATAACCCAATTAAAAAATGTGAACAGGACATGAACAGACACTTCACCAAGGAGGAGATCCGGGCAGCCAACAAACATATGAAGAAATGTTCACAATCACTAGTGATTGTTGTTGTTGTTGTTAAGTACCGTGTGGTCGGTTCCGACTCATAGTGACCCTGTACTTTGAGGCTGTAATCTTTACGGGAGCAGAAGTCCTCATCTTTCTCCCGCGGAACAGCTGGAAGTTTAGAACTGCCGATTTGAGAGATTCAAATCAAAACAAAAATGAGATATTATCTCACAACAGCAAGAACAGCAAAGATCAAAAAAGTAGAGGACAATAAATGCTGGCAGGGACTTGGAGAGACTGGGACACTCCTGCATTGCCGGTGGGATTGCATAATGGTCCAACCTCTCTGGAAAGCAATATGGCGCTTCCTCAGAAGGTTGGAAATAGAAATACCTTTTGATCCAGCAATTCCTCTACTTGGTATTTACCCATAAGAAATATGAGCCATAACACGAGTAGATATATGCACACAAATGTTCATAGCAGCACTATTTACAATAGCAAAAAGATGGAGACAGCCTAAGTTCCCATCAACTGAAGAATGGATAAACAAACTGTGGCACATACACACAATGGAATATTATGCTGCCTTGAAGAATACCAAGAAAGTTGCAAGCCACCGCATAACATGGATGAAACTTGAGGACGTTATGTTGAGTGAAATTAGTCACAAGAGGAGAAATACTGCATAGGACCACTACTGTAAAAGACTAAGAAAAAGAACCCATACTAAAGGGGGAGGGATTTTTTATTGGTTACCCGGATGTGGGGAGTGATGTGAGGGGAGGCAGGAGTAGTTGGAACAGGCAAGTAAGATTATGTAATGCAGTGTTTAAAACAGAGGAATTTTTTTTTCCTTTCTCTTTTTTTAAATGTATAATTTCCCCCCAAGTTAATGGCAGTGTACCTTGTGAGACTGAATTTCCAATGTGTACCAATTTTTTTTTACTGTGCTTCAAATAGATAGAAAAAATAGTTGTAATAATGATCTTCAACTTTGCTATTCATGCTTTTATGCACATTAGGTTAGGTATTCCACTTTGAAACATGAGAGACTAGGCCTTTGAATGGTGTATACCATGTCTGGGAAATTTATTTGGAGGCTAAGTATTATTATCTACAAATAACTATCTCCTTGTCTTAGAAAGAATGCATTTTGAAAGCTGTGTTTCATGATTTGCTTGCTATGTATTTTTAAATGGTTAAATGGTCTGAACTGTAAGTCTTCATTCAGTTATGTGTATTAAGATTATGGAATGGGTGTTAGAACCATTGCTGGGAAAAGTGGATTTGGCTAAATGCATCTTTTCCTTGAAAGGTTTTTGTGAAGAAGTAGAAAGATCATACTGTTGCACTCCCCCATTCTTGGCTTTAAAAGAACAAGTCCCAAGACCTACAAATGGTTTGTATTGAACTTTTACATTTGAATTAAAGACTATTAAACATGGGGGGAAATGAGGTAAGTAAATATATCACTAAGTGGTTTTCTTCAGCAATGTGTCTACAACTATGGAGAATTATACACACACAAATTAGAAATGATACTACTCTCATAACGTTTTGAGAAATAGTCTTCAAACCATGGGTTTAATCCTTGTTTGTGGGTAGCCATCGAGAATTGTGCCATTAGCCTTACAGTGGCTACTGAAAGTTAATTAAAGTTTATAATTCATTTCTTTAATAACACTGGTGGTGGTGGTACGCCATGGAGTCGGTTCTGATTTGTTGTTGTTGTTGTTGTTAGGTGCCATCGAGTTGGTACTGACCCATTGTGACCTTATGCATAACAGAACTAAACACTGCCCGATCCTGGGCCAAACTCACCACTGTTGCCACGCTTGAGTCCATCGATGCTGCCACTTGGCTAATCCATTTCGTTGAGGGTATTCTTCTTTTTCTCTGACCCTCCACCTTACAAAACATGATACCCTTCTCTAGCGACTGGTCCCTCTTGACAATATGTCCAAAGTATGAGAGATGAAGTTTGGCCATCTTGGCATCCAAGGAGCTCTCTGGCTGCACTTCTTCCAAAACAGATCTATTGGTTCTTTTGACAGCTCATGGTACTTCAATATTCTCCTCCAACACCATAACTCAGAAGCATCAATTCTTCTACGATCTTCCTTATTC
>NW_006408554.1:20422561-20429370 GCF_000296735.1 Chrysochloris asiatica | reverse complement strand
ACTCTGTGTATTCCTTCCATTGTCTCTCTCTCTCTTTTTTTTACTTTATAACATTTTTATTTCCATAGTTAAGGGATGTATCACCACACGTACCTACTATACAACTTTGTGCCAGAATCCATCTAAGCACCGAGTCAACTTCTGCACACTTCCTTCAGGTACAAACAGGCATCCACAAAGATATTTTTGACAAATGTTTTTTTCTTTTTCCCAATGCTCTACTGCAAAACCTTCTCATATTGTTTAACGCCTTATCAGAATGTAGCAACCAAGCAAGATGATTTGGGCCTGGACTCTGGTGATAGGATATTGATTGTACCAGCATTCCAGCTCCAATCATGGCTGCAAAGGTAGCACCCATAGTCACCCAAGAGCTTCTCATCATAAGGTTCATGAGAGCAGGAGTTCTAGTCACTGCCAAGGCAGACAAAGCTGTTAAACCAATACTTCCTGCTAGGTACATATAAATTGACTGAATTCTATCTTTCACATACTGGGGCCAAATTACAGCCTTTTCAATGGCTCCAATATCATTAGACATTCCCAAACTGTAGTAGCATAATACTCCAAGACCAGCAGCTCCACCAGCAACAAACCATCTTCCCATCTGATCAATTTTAAACATTTTTCCACTGATGGTTCCAATGCTGCCTCTGGCCAGTCTTTCCCTGCCAGATCCCAATTCTTGTCTTGGTGGCACATTCCCTGCGAGGTGTTAGAAGACACTGATTCTTTGTGATGGAATTCTTTAGAAGAGGAGAGACTTGGTAAAAGTTGGGTGGAAAGCTCTGGAAGGAAGAATCCGGAGACACACAAACCTTGGTGGTACACCAGGTTTCCTGAGCAGATCTGAAATGTTCTCTGGCCCTTTGTCCTCCCCTCACTTCCTTGGCGCCCACACGTGCAGTTCCTCCAGCTCGCAGCCCTTCCATCTTCTCTTGATGCTTTCTGCATCATTCAATAATTTGCCTAGTGCATCTTTTAATAACAAAAGTCGAGGCTTGAATTTTTTCTTTAGTTCCACCATCTTGAGAAATGCTAAGCATGTTCTTCCTTTTTGGGTTTCTGATTCCAGATCTTTGCACATTTTGTTGTAATATTTGGCTTTATCTTCTAGAGGTGATCTTTGAAATTTTCTGTTCAGCTCTTGGACCTCCTCATTTCTTCCGTTTGCTTTAGCATCTCTACACTGGAAAGCAAATTTCAGTGTCTCTTCTGGCATTCATTTTGACCTTTTCCTTTTTTCTTGTCTTCTCAATGACTTTCTGCTTTCTTCGTGTATGATGTTTTTGATATCATCCCACAACTCTAGCAACACTGTATAGGGTTCTGACTCTAGCAACCCTATATAGAGTTTCTGAGGCTGTAAATCTTTACAGGAGCAGAAAGCCTCATCTTTCTCCCGCGGAACCACTGGAAGTTTTGAATTGCTGACCTTGAGATTAGCAGCCTGATTCGTAACCACTACGCTATCAGAGTTCCTTCATGCTAGCTTATTCCAACTGTTCTAAAGCCATATGTGGTGAGTGGCGTTGCACTGGGCAGTGCAGCTCTACAGCATTTACATCACAGTTATGGACTATGCTGACCTAGATTGTTTGCAACTCTATCTACTTCTTCCACAGAAAGTGCTCCCCACCTAAAGAGCCATAATTTATACAGTGTTTCTAGCACACAAAAATGAAAAACCAAAAAGACCCAAGCCCATTGTCATTAAGTTGTTTGTAACTATAGGATAGAGTAGAATTGCCCCTATAGTATACCCACGCAGATTGCCTGCATCTTTCTCCCATGGAGAAGTTGGTGGGTTTGAATTGCCAACCTTTTGATTAGAAGCTAAGCACCCAATGAGATGGATTGGCCAAATGGCAGCATCGATGTACTCAAGTGTGACAACAGTAGTGAGGTTGGCCCAGGATTGGGCAGTGTTTCATTCTGCTGCGCATAAGGTTGCTATGGGTCAGTAGTGACTCGATGGTACCTAACAACAACAACAACTTAACCACTGTGCCTTAGGAGTTCTACAAATAAGAGTGCCCAAACCCCAAAAAACTCACAGCAGTCAATTCCAACACACAGCAACCCTATCGTACAGAGTAGAACTAACCCACAGAGTTTCTAAGACTGTGACCTTTACAGAAGCAGACTGCCACATCTTTTCCCAACAAGTGGCTGGTGGATTTGAACCATCAATCTTTTGGTTAGTACTTAACCACTGTACCACAAGGGCTCCTTCTTATTCCTATTTGTTAGTTGTTGCTAGGTGTCATCAAATTCATAGCAACCTTATATAAACAATGAAACACTACCTGGTCCTGTGGTATCCTCACAAGTGTTATGCTCCAGCCCATTGCTGCTGCCACTGTGCCAATCCATCTCACTGGGGGTCTTCCTCTTTTTTGTTGACTCTCCACTTTACCAAGCCAGATGTCCTTCTCCAGGGATTGGCCAGTCCTGATAATATGTCCGAAGTATGAGAGATGAAGTCTGGTCATCTAGGTTTCTAAGGAGCATTCTAACTGTACACGTTTCAACACAGATTTGTTTGTTCTCTGGCAGTCCATGATACTTTCAATGTTCTTCTCCAGCATAACTCAAATGCATCAGTTCTTCTATGGTCTTCCTTATTCATTGTCCAGCTTCCACATGCATATGAGGCTATTGAAAATACCATGGCTTGGGTCAGGCTACTTAGTCCTGAAACTGGTATATTTGTTCCTGAACACTTTAAAGAGGTCTTGTGCAGCAGATTTGTCCAATACAATATGCTTTCTGATTTCTTGACCTCTGCTTTCATGAGTGTTGACTGTGGATCCAACCAATATTAAGTCTTTTGACTTCAATTTTTTTCTCCATTTTTCATGATGTGACTTTTTGGTCGTTGTGAGGATTTTTGATTTCTTTAGATTTAGGTACAATCCATACGGAAGGCTACGGTTTTTGATATTCATCAGTAAGTATTTTAAATTCTTTTCCCCCTCAGCAAGTCAGGTTGTATAATTTGCATATCACAGATTGTTAATGAGTCTTCCTCCAATCCTGATGCCACATTCTTCTTCATATAATCTAGCTTCTCAGATTATTTGCTCAACATACTGATTGAGTAACTATGGTGAAAGAACACAGCTTTGGCTCACACCTTTACTGATTTTAAACCATTCAGTATCCCCTTTTTTGGTTCTAACTGCCTCTTGGTCAGTGTAAAGGCTCATCATGAGTACAATCAAGTGTTCTGGAATACCCATTCTTCACAAAGTTATCTATAGCTTGTCATAAGCAACACAGTAAAAAATCTTAACATACTCATTAAAGCATGGGTAGTAAAAGAGTCCTGGTGTGGTGCTGCGGGTTAATGAGCAGGACTGCAAAGTCCTTTGAACTGGAAGGTCAGCAGCTCAAGCTCACCAGCCACTCCTCAGAAACACTATACAGGGTTGCTATGTTTGGCACTAACTTGACAGCATTTAACAACAACAATGAAATATGGATAAACATCTTTCTGGAGTCCTGGTGTGGAGCTCTGGGTTAATACACTAGACAGCAAGGTCAGTGATTTAATCTCACCAGTCACTCCCTGGAAATACTATATAGGGTTGCTATGGTCAGAACTGACTCAACCACACTTAACAACAACAACAATGAAACATGGGCAAACATCTTTCTGGAGTCCTGGTGTGTCACTGTGGGTTAATATACTAGACAGTAAGGTTGGTTTGAACTGCAAGGTCGGTGGTTCAATGTCACCAGCTGCTCCTCAGAAACCCTATACAGAGTTACTATAAGTCAGAACTGAGTCGACAGCATTTAACAACAACAACAACAAATATCTTTTTGGTATTCTCTGCTTTCAGCCATGATCCATCTGATGTCAGCAATAATATCCCCAGTTCCATGTCCTCTTCTAAATCTGGCTTGACTTTTGTGGTGTATCATTTTTTAATTACCTTCAACAAAATTTTACTTGTGTGTGAGATTAATAATATTATTCAATGATTTTCACACTCTGTTGGGCCACCTTTCTTTAGAATAGGCAAAAATATGGATCTCTTCCAATCACTTGGCCAGGTAGCTGTCTTCCAATTTTCTTGGCATAGATGAGTGTCTCCAGTGTTTTATCAGTTTTTTGCAATATATTACATCAACTCCTGACGTCTTGTTCACTTGCCAATACCTTCAATGTAGCTTGGACTTCTTCCTTCATTACCAGCAGGTTTTGACCATATGCTACCTCTTGAAATGACTGCTTTTTGGTACAGTGATTCTGTATATACCTTCCATCTTCTTTTTTCAAAGAACTTTTTATTGTGAATTAAGTGAAGGTTTACAGATAGGATCATCAGTTTTACATTAAACAAACCATACACTTTGTTTCATCTCAATGATTGCAATCCCTTCCATGCAACAACAGTTATTTCACTTCCTTCCTGTGGTTCAGATTTCCATTCCACTTAACTTCCCATCCCTTTTCAACTTTGTCTTTAGGTAAATGTTGCCTTTTTGATTTTTTAATTATTGACAATTCCATGGTGAACATACCATACTAGTGTTGTTGCCTACCCCTATCTATCTATCTACTGCTTGGCTGAAAATTGAGCCATGAAGGTGAGTTTGTTTTTAGACCTGAGGGGTGGTCAAGGGTCACAGTCTCAGGTTGCTCAGTCTCTTTCTGATCAGTAAGCCCAGTCTTTTTTTTTTTTTTTCTTTCCGTCTTTTTAATAATTTTAAGTTTTGTTCCACATTTTATCCCATTCTATTCGGGACCTTCTAAAGTAATCCCTTTCAGAACCATTGGTAGTGGTAGCCAAGCATCATCTAGTTTTTCTGGTCTGAGAGTCGTGGAGACTGATGTTCACATGTTCCATTAGTTCATTGGACTAATTGATTTCAAGCCTCTTCAATTCTCATCACTTTTCTTTCTTCTGTTCTTAGAGGGACCAACAGCTGCACCTTAGATAGACACTCATGAGCTTTTATGCTCCCAGATGCTTCTCATCGAAGTAGGATGTAAAACATTGTCTTTGTGGAATATGTTATATGAATTGACCGTGATATCACTTGAGATTATGATCCTGAGCCTCAAGCCCACCAACACATTGCCTTAAGATATTTGATAATATCTAAGAAGTTTTAATCATTTGCCCCCTGTATGCTCTACCACATTCGTAGTTTGCTTTCAGGAAAGGTAAATATCCATGTACAAATGGCCTCTTTCAAGCTCTTATATATTTGTGGGTATACTCCCATTCTGCCACCCATATCCACTCAGTCTGCGTCTCTGTCCAAGTATCTACCCACAGAACACTGTTATTCCAAGGTTGTGCATATACTATTTACCTCTATCCATTTCAGCCCTTGTATATCACCCTGTGTCTTCATCTTTCCTCATCATTTTTCTGCCAACCTCTCTTTTCTTATATATTGCCACCCCTATTGTTGGAGTTAACATCTGTCTACACTCTAGCCAGTGAATTTCTCGCCCTTCCTCCCAACCACAGTAACCATCAAAGAATATTCGTTTTAGTATGAAAACCTTCTCTTGAGTTTCTACCTAGTGGTCTCATACAATATTTGTCATATATTATGCTGAGTGAAATTTGTCCTAATTTCACTCAGCATAATGTACTTAGGTTTATCCAAGTTAAGCAGAGTTTTGCAGATTCACCATTATGCTTCGTCCTTCAATGTTGCCTAATATTCCATAGTGGGTATGTACCAAAGTTTGTTTATCCATTTTCCATTGACAGACATTTCAGCTGTCTCCATATTTTGGCTATTGTGAATAGTGCTGTGATGGAAATTGGTGTGTTCATGACCTAGCTGTTGTTTCTTGTGGAAATAAGCCCAGTAGAGGGATTGCTGTGTCCTATTTCTATTTCCAACTATCAGAGGAAGTGCCACACCATTTTCCACAGTGGCTGAACAATTTTATAGGCAAAGCAGCAACGTAAAAGGGTACCAGTCTCTTCACACCCTCTCACATTTTCTGTTTTTTTTTTTTTTTTTCACTTTGCAATTACCGTTGGTGTAAGATAATATTTTATTTTGGTTATGATTTACATTTTTCTAATGACTAATGATTCTGAAATCTTCCAGATACTGTGATTCTGAAAGCTATGCCACTGGTATTTTAAATACCAGCAGGGTCACCCATGGTGGACAGGTTTCAGATGAGCTTCCAGACAAAGACAGACTAGGAAGAAAGAGTGATGAACTACTTAGGAATATTTAGTTACTGAAGACCTTATGAATAGCAGAGAAACATTGTCAGATGTAGTGTCAGAAAATGAACCCCTCAGGTTGGAAGGCACTCAAAATGTGACTGGGGAAGATCTGCCTCCTCAAAGTAGAGTTGACCGTGATGACACGAACGGAGTAAAGCCCTTGGGAGAAAAGCCCATGGGACCTTCATTTGCTGATGGGGCACAATTCAAAATGAAGAGAAACAGCTTTAAACATCCATTAATAATCAGAACATGGAATGTATAAAGTATGAATCTGGGAAAATTGGAAATTGTCAAAAATTAAATGGAATGTATTAACATCTATATCTTAGGCATCAGTGAGCAGAAATGGACTGGTATTGGCCATTTTGAATCTGACAACTACATGGTTTACTATGCCGGGAATGACAAATTGAAGAGGAATGGTGTTGCATTCATTGTCAAAAAGAACATATCCAGATCAGTCATGAAGTACAACGCCGTATGTGATAGGATAATATCCATGCACCTACAGGAAAGACCAATTAATACTATTATTATTCAAATTTATGCACTAACCACTAAAGCCAGTAAGGATGAAATAGAAGA
>NW_006408554.1:20405458-20420266 GCF_000296735.1 Chrysochloris asiatica | reverse complement strand
AAGTGGCAGCATCGATGGACTTAAGCGTGGCAATAGTAGTGAGGTTGGCCCAGGATTGGGCAGTATTTCATTCTGCTGTGCATAAGGTCGCTATGGGTCGGTACCGACTCAATGGCACCTGACAACAACAACGACTAATGATCATGAACATTTATTCATGTTTGTTGGATGGCTGAATATCTTCCTTGGTGAATGGTCTGTTCATGTACTGTGCCCATTTTTAAACTGAGTTGTTTGTCTTTTTCTTGTAGAGGTGTAGTTCTCTATAAATTTTAGAAATTAGTCCCATCTGATATGTCATTGAAAAAAAAAAATGTTTCCCAGTCTGTGGGCTCCCTTTTTTGTTTTTTTTTGGAGAAATCTTTTGATGCACATAAGTGTCTAATATTTAGTAGGTCCCAGTCATCTGTTTTGTGTTCTATTGTTTATGTGCTTTTAGTCATGTTTGAGAGTGTATTTATGCCATGCATTAGCACCCCTAGGTATGTGTCTATTTTTGCACTGATGACCTTTATAATTCTAGGTTTAAATCCAGGTTGAGTTTGTTTTTGTATTTGGTGTGAGGTATGGGTCTTGTTTTAGTCTTTTGCAAATGAATTTCTAGTTTTTCCACACCATTTGTTGATGAGACTATGTCTTCCCCATTTAATGTGTTTTGGGCCTTTGTCAAAGATCAGCTGACTATATGTGGATGGATTTACTTAAGGATTCTCAATTCTGTTCCATTGATCTATGTATCTGTCATTGTACCAGTATCAGGATGTTTGAGCACTATGACTATGTAGTCAATTTGAGAGGCCCCCAACTTTGTTCTCCTCAGGCAGTGCTTTGCTTATCCAAGGTTTCTGTCCTTTCCAAATTTAGTTAGTGACCATTTTTTCCATGTGTTTAAAGAATGATGCTGGAATCTGGATTGGACTTGAGTTATATCTACAAATATGGCAGTCTGCTTCCTAAAGACTTATAGCTGTGGAAACCCCATGTGGCAGTTCTACTCTATCCTATAGGGTCATTATGAATCAGACTCATTTCAACAACAATGGGTACCTACCACATGAGTTTTAAAAAATATGTTTAAAAATATATATGTTAAACATACAGCAATGCACTTTGGGCTATAGCTCAAATCTGTTACAATGAAACTGCCTAAAGAGTCTTCCTTTTCGTATAATCCTCTCTAGGTTAAGATTATCAAAGGGAAGTTTTGCTTAATTTTACATAAACATGACAGCTGGTCTACTCTTTCTATATTCACATTGCTCCTCTGGCTATCTGTCATCCCCAGTGTATAGTTTAGCACCAGTGACCTTGAGAACCGTGCACTGGGAGCCATATAAACACTAAAGAATGGGGCTCATTTTTCTGCTAGGGAATTTCAGTGCCTCCCTAAATTCATCCTGGCAGGCAATCATGGCTTGGGGTCAATACAATTCCAAAAAATAATCTCCAGAGTACAATCTCAAGTTTACGCAGCTTTTTATCCCAATGGGTATAAATATTGTGGAAAGATTTTTAAAAATAAAATAAGGCTCAAACAAAAATCTTACATAAGAACAGAGAAAAGGAAAACTTTCACATATTTTAATGAATTAAAATAAAGATTAAAAATACATATTTAAAAATCAGAAAATACCATAAAAGAGCATGGTAAAATGCTGAATTGAACTTTAATTTCTTCAGGCATAACAAAGACAACAAAATGCTCCAGTACATATATTTGCTGTTTATTTAGAGGGACACAAAAGGTAACCATTCTCACTTTAAGTGAAGTTCCTTCAAATATGGTCATCAACGTTGTTACAAGGCAGGAAACCTGGTGTGAGATCCTTAAATCTAAACATTTGGGCCAAACTGATGCTCCTTTTTGGAAATGAAGTGTCCTGGAAGTGCTGCACCACCCCTGTTGTTTCAGAGTCTTCTTTGGGAATAACTTTCTGACAAAAATAAGTATTCAGAATAACAGGGCAACTTCCATCTGTGACAATAAGTTTTTGCCTGGAAAGAGAAAAGAAGTACAACAGTTTATTTGTAATGTTGGTTTTCCTTCATAGTCTTGCTAAATCAGGAATGCAGAGAGCTGAGACCCACCTGCTCCAAACTAGAGAAATCAAGCCACCTTCTGAGTCTTCAAATGCCTTTACACTTTCTAAGAGGGGATATCAATGGTCCTGATTCTATTTGTCAGGGCAAAGTCCTGTCAGGAGAGGGAAACACAGAGGAGAGGTAGCCGAAGTGCTGGGGCTTGTTTTTCCTTGATTCTTCCTGGGTCGAGTACACCATGATTTCAGGGCAGCTCACGGACACAAAAGGATGAGTAATGATTATCAACAGGCTCACAGAAGTGCCCAGGCATGACAAAATGAAGTAGAAAAGGAATATGCGAAAATACAAGGGGGCTTCAAGAAGTTCATGGAAAACGGAATGTAAAAGCAATGCAACTTTCCCATGAACTTATCGAAGTCCCCTCATATAGACAAAATTCTTTGTCCTGTCAGATCTCTCATCTGAGAAAACTCTTTAATCTAATGTTCATCTCTAAAATCAAAGATCTCTGTTTAATGTGAACACAAAACATTAGGACTTCTATTTTTAGGAAGATAGAATAGATATACTTCTCCTCCTATTACTCCTGTTAAGTAAAACTAAAAACTCTGGGTATTCTATATAAAATAAACATAATACACTGAAAGGTGGACAGAAGAAAGCAGTTTGGCTAGGGATTTTGGGACCTATGGAGTAATATGGAAGTGAGTTCCCTGGGATTTTTGTTTGATGGATCTCAGATTTAGACCTGAGTAACTTGGCATCCCCGAAACACCAATGAGCATAAAACAAACAAAATATAAAAACAAAACAACCCAAACCCATGACTGTGGCCCATCCAATTCCTTGCCAGCAAAAGCCAAATGTGAAGCCTAGACTCTCAGTCTCATCAGGCTGTAATGAGAGGCCCCAATATTTCTAGTGTGATGGTACCAGAGAAGCAGAACAGGGAGCTGGGTCTATAAGGAGAACTCTCCCCTCAGCCAGTGTCAGTGGAGACCACCACACTCTTGGACTTCCACCCTCATCAAGTAGTTGTAATCAAGCACCCCTCCATTTCCCCTCTGGGCTAGTGTCTGAAGGAAGCTAGTGTTGTGTAAGGACTTTCATTACTGTCTGGTGGTAATGAGGCTACCTCATCATCCTAGTCAGGGTATCACTGAAGACCTAATGCAAAGGTGGTACTTCCACTCCTGTCTAGCAGGAACAAAGAGTCCCTTCCTTCTCTGCGTCAACAGAGGCAAAGTGAAGAATGTGAACTGGTACTTGCAGTAATGAGGTATCAGTCCCTTCCACTGTGAGTGCAGTGTCAGATAAGGCCAGCTACAACGTGTTTAAGTAAACTCCAGAGTTTCATACCATAATATTCAAAACGTTCCAATCTAAAAACAACCCATCATACTAAGAGCCAGGAAAAACGCAATTTGAATGAAAAAGAGGCAATCAATGGATGTCAATGCTGAGATGACACAGGTATTCAAATAGCTGACAAAAAAAAAAAAAAAAAAAAAAAAAAAGCAGCATTAAAGAAATTCTTCCAGGAGTAATGATAAACTGACTTGAGACAAATAAAAACAAACTTCTCAGCAAAAAGTTTTAGGAAAAAAAAAAGAAGAAGATGTATACAAAATAGAAACATTTGAGTTGAAAATATAACAAGCAAACAAACAAACAAAAAATCATTAGATTGGCTCAACAGAGTAAAGGACAGGACAGAAAAAATAATCAGTGAACTTGAAGACAAAATAGTGGAAATTACCCAATCTGAACAACAGAGACAAGATGAGCTGGGGGGAAAAGAACAGAAACCCATCTATGCAAAAGAAGAAGGAAAAGTGTAAAGTGTAAAAAGTAAGTAAATGCAAAAGGCTTTCCTTTTCCTCTTGAGTTTTCTAAATTATACTTGTTGGTTGAAGGAGAGATTATGAAACTGACTGAAGGGGTTCTGCATGTATATATAGAAAAACTTAAAAATAATCATATAATACTGCAGGTTGGGTGCCACTGAGTTGGTCCCAATTCATAGTGACCCTGTACAGGGTTTCTAAGGCTGCTCATTTTTATGGAAGCAGAAAGCCTCATCTTTCTCCCATGGAGTGACTGGTAGATTCGAACTACTGACCTTGTGGTTAGCAGTCCAACTCATAATCCACTATGCTACCAGGTTCCTTATATTGCAGGGAGGGAGGATAAAGGAACATAAAGGGAGGTGTTTACA
The DNA here is from genome assembly GCF_000296735.1 of Chrysochloris asiatica. NCBI lineage: Eukaryota > Metazoa > Chordata > Mammalia > Afrosoricida > Chrysochloridae > Chrysochloris > Chrysochloris asiatica. The sequence continues at coordinate 20,416,005 of NW_006408554.1, read as the reverse complement.
CTTCACACAAATTTGTAAAATAGTAGTACCAGTAAACTTTGATGAGTTATTTCACATATAAAGTAATGATTAGAGCTACTGTCAAAATATCTATAAGGAGAGAAATACTGAAAAACAATACATTAAAAAAATTCTAAATAGCCAATGTCTAAGTTGCCCATCCCTATCTACCCTGTGCACAGAGTGGATAGCATTGATACTTGATTTGAAGACTCTTTCCCTCTCTGTTGGTATTTAGAGTAACTACCGCTCTAAGTATAGGTCAGGTTCACCATGAAGATGTATCTTCTGTCACTGTAGCTGTTCCAGTCTGCTTGTCCTTTCTAGTGGGAATGTCTCACCTCACAAGGTTTTGGATGTGGCTCAGGATTCCACCTAAGGTCCTATACTCTGTAAAGGTTTTGCATGAGGCCTATTTCACTGGGCAAGTTGTAGAACCCCTTTTAGGTATTCCAATCAGTTACAGGCTGAAGTCGGGCTTACAAGTTTGATCTAATCATGTTTCCCAACAATCCTTTCTATCCCACTCAAGTATCTATTTTACAGTAGTAGGCAAGGGAAACTAATATTCATAAGGCAGTCAAGGATTTTAGTATTATTTACCCTCTTCAAGTTATACCTAGATCCCTCTATCCCAGCCTGTTGTTCCAAGGTTGAGTATGCATCACTATTTACCTCTGTCCCAGTAGGCCATGCAAACCTGTCTCAGTGTTCCCCTATCTATCTTGTTCTTCTGCCTCCTCCCCTCTTCTTGTATTGCCCTCCCCAACACCCAAAGTATGGCCAGGAGCAGACTTTCAGAATGTGCTTTGGAGATGTAAATTATTATATATGTCTGAGTGGCTTTTTTTGTTTGTGTGTTTTTTAAAAAGCTAAAGTGGATATAGAGAAATACTTTTAACTGATGGTATATGGAGGGGAGTATAACAATGTAATGAAACAAGTTATATGAATTGTTGAATGTGAAACTGATGATGTGCCCTGTAAACTTTCACTCAATCCACAATAAAAACCTTAAATTAAAAAACAAAAAAATCTAAAAAATATTCAAGTAATCCACATGAAATCATTAAAATCAGAGAGAACTGAATAAATACAATGCTAAAAGTATCAATATTACATTAAAAGTATGGTCTAATATATTGATGAAATAACAGAATGACACAGTGGATCAAAAAACATAATCCATCTATATGCTATCTACAAGAAACTCACTTCAAAAAATAGATAGGTAGGATGAAATGAAAACAATAGAAAGCATTAATCATGCAAACATTGATGTAAAACAGCAGGTGTGACCACATTAGACTCACTGCTGTTGAAGTGATTCTGAGTCAGATACCCTTTAAGACAGAGCAGAAGGACTCCTTAGGGTTTCTGAAGCTGCAAATCTACTGGAACACACAGCTTCATCTTTCTCCCAAGGAGCAGCTGGTGAGTTTGAACCATTGACCTTGCAATTATCAGACCAATGTTTCTCAGTATTAGATAAAATAGATTTCAGAGCAAAGAAAATTACCAGAGACAGAGAGTGGCATTATGTAAAGATAAAATTCATCAAGAAAACACTGCAATCCTACATGTGTGTACACAAACAACATAAATTCAAAAATAATGAATGAGAAATTGATAAAACTGAAAGGAAAAACAGACCACTCCACAATAAGGCACATTTGCTGCTCAACATTTGATAGAATGGACAGATATATCAGCAAGGTTATGTTGTGTTATTAGGTGCTGTTGAGTTGGTTCCAACAATGGTGACCTCATGCACAACAGAACCAAACACGACCTGGGCCTGTACCATCCTCACAGTTGAAGTGATTCAGTCCATTGCTACTGTCACTTTGTTAATCCATCTAGTCAGGGTCTTCCTCTTTTTCACTGACTCTCCACTTTACCAGACACGTCGTCCTTCTCCAGAGACTGGTCCCTCCTGACAACCAGTTTGAAATATGGAGTGGAAGTCTCACTATCCTGGCTTCTAAGGAGCATTCTGGCTGTACTTCTTCCAACACAGATCTGGTTGTTCTTCTGTTAGTCCATAGTACTTTTAATATTCTTCTCCAACACATTAATTAAAATGCATTGATTCTTCCATGGGCTTTCTTATGCATTTTCCAACTTTCACATGCATGTGAGGTGACTGAAAATACCATAGTTTCGATCAGGAGCACCTTAGTCCTCAAACATCTAGACTCTTCAACACTTTAAAGAGGTCTTCTGCAGCAGATTTGCTTAATGCAATACATTGGTTGATTTCTTGACTGTTGTTTCCATAAATATTCATTGTGAATCTAAGCAAAATGGCAACTCTATCTTTTCTCCTTATATCATGATGCTATTCATTAGTGCAGTTGTAAGGATTTTTGTTTTCTTCACATTGAGGTGCAATCCATGCTGAAGGCTATATATACAGTCTTTCATTTTCATCAGTAAGTATTTTAAGTCCTCTATACTTCCAGCAAACAAGGTTGTATCATCTGCATATGCAAGTAGTTAATGAGTCTTCCTCCAATCCTGATTCCATGTTCATCTTCATATAATCCAGCTTCTCAGATTATTTGCTTAGCATACAGGTTGAGTAAGTATGGCAAAAGGATTCAACCCTGACACATACTTTTCCTGATTTTAAACCATTCAGTATTAGCCTTTTTCTGTTCTCACAACTGCTGCTTGGTCTATGTAAAGGTTCCTCATGAGCAAAACCAAGTGTTCTGGAATATCTATTCTTTGCAATGTTATCCAGAGTTTGTTATGATCTACACACTCAAAAGCCTTTGGATAATCAATAAAACACAAGTAAACATCTTTCTGGTATTTCTGCTTTCAGCTAAATTTCATCTGATGTCAGCAATTTTTTCCCTAGTTCCACATCCTCTTCTGAAGCCAGCCTTAGTTTCTGGCAGTTCCTTGTTGATATACTGTTGCAACCACTTTTGAATTATCTTCAGCAACATTTTTACTTGCATGTGATATTACTGATATTGTTCGATGATTCTCCCATTCTGTTGTGTCACCTGTCTTGGAATGGCACAAATATAGCCTCTTCCAATTGGTTGGCTGGCTGTTTTCCAAATTTCTTGGCATAATTGAGTGAGAAAATAGAGATTACTAATATTAATGATGAAATAGGGGATGCCACTACAAACTGCTGAATCACAAGGCTGGTAAGGTAAAATTACTAATATCTCTATGAATAGAAATTGGGCAACTTATATGAAATGAACAAACTCCTTGAAAAGTACAAACTATCACAAATGACCCAATATAAAATAATCTGAATAGCCCTAAAACTTTTAAGAAAACAGAATTTGTGATTGAAAAAATATCTCCAAAAGATTATCTCCAGTATAGATGGTTTCATTGGAGAATTACAGCAAATACTGAAAGAACAGTGCATAAAGAAGAGGTAGAAAAATGGATATATTTAAATTATGATATTGGAGAAGAATACTAAAAGAACCATAAACTGCAATAAGAAAAACTAAATCTGTGTTGGACGAAGTACAGACAGAATGCTCCTTAGAAGCCAGGATAGTGAGACTTCATCTCTTATACATCAGACATGTTAGCAGGAGGGACCAGCCCCTGGAGAAGGACATAATGTTTGTTAAAGTGGAGGTCAGCAGAAAAGTAGAAGACCCCCCCCCAAAGTGGACTGACAAAGTGGCAGAAGCAGTGGGCTTAAACATAACAATTGTGAGGATGGTACATGACTGGGAAGTGTGTTGTTCTGTTGTGCATAGGGTCACTATGAGTTAGAACCCACTCAGCAGCACCTAACAACAATTTTTCAATCAGGGGCTTTAGTTACTTAAAAACATGAACTCAAATGCTGATCACTCTGGTAAAATTGATAGAAGATTCTGGAAGTGATGAAATGTTGTTTGAAATATATGAAATGTTGTTTGAAATATACAGAGGATTATATAGATAATTCTCTGTAATTTCATAACCAAAATTGCTATCCTCATTCCCAGGAAAAATCCAAATGATTCAGAACCTTCCACAAGTGATGTTATTACTGCAATTGACAAAAGCCAACATTGTCCAACTCTTTTTCATCATCAGACTATATTTTTATGATTTGTGTGTTTTTTAAATGTATGTATTAAAATATAGTTGTATGTTTATATGTAATTTTCCAGTCTCTAAGGATAAAGATTGGATATATAAAGAAACTGTTAATAAAGGCAATAATACTGAAAAAAAAAAAAATGAGGTATTTGATTTATATCAGAACTGACTTATGACAGAGTCAGTGGAAGAGAACCCTGTCATGTCAGGGACTACCTGCATAGATTTTTAAAAAAACATCAAACACACCACTACATTTTTTTTTTTTCTAGCTGCATGCTGACTGTGTAGAGAAGCAATGTGGTATAGTGGATTGCTGCTGTTAGGTGCCGTTGAGTGGATAGAATGTAGAATTTGAAGTCTAAAGACTTAGATACAAACACCATAGTTTTCTCTATTAAGGCCACATGATCTTGATTACATACACTAAAGTTTCATAGTTAATTTTATCTTGTATAACATTTAAAGCAATAAAGGACATGAAAATATTTGAAACATTAAAGTGTTTTATATCATAGTATTTATTATTCTTCAAAGAGCCTGTATTTAAAAAAAAAAGCCTATTTTGGAAAAATTTCAAAATAGTGTTATCTCTTTTATAACAAACCACTATCATTTAAGATAATTAAGCACAGCTTTTAAAAGAAAAACAAAAAAAATTGGAAGCTTTTTAAAGAAAAAAAAAACAAAACCCCCAAAGCTTTTAAAAAATAAACTATGGGTTACAAAGGCATGAAGTGGCTGGTTTATAAGTTTTCATGAGCGTACAGAATGAGGGATAAAAAAAAAGAGAGATAGAGAAAGCAGAAGGGATAAGAAAACAGGATTCTTCAATATGCAGTCTACAAGAAACACAGCAAAAAGTCTACATACCCATCAATAGAAGAATGACTAAACAGACTTTGGTACATATACACAATGGAATACTACAAAATGTTGACGAATAATGATGAATCTGTGAAGCAACTCACAGCATGGTTGAACCTGGAGGACACTATGCTGAATGAAATTAGTTAATTTCATAAAGACAAATATTATATGAGATCAATGTTATAAAAAGTTAATAAAAAAGGTTTTCTTATTAAAAGAAACAATCTATGATGGTGACAGGGGGTCAGGGATTATTCAAGGACTAGAGGGTAGACCCATGTGAACATGGGTGACAGGACAGGCAATACAAAACAGGAAAGAGATTAGCAGAAGAAGGTCAAAGTAGCAGGAGACACATGGAGGAATGCAATAGACAAAGTGAATCGAGGTAAATACTGTTAACTGTTGGTACATGGAGGGGATTGCAACCATGTAATGAAGCAAGGAGCTCTGACAGCATAGTGGTTAAGAATCAGGCTGCTAACCTCAAGGTTGGCAGTTTGAAACAACGAGCGGTTCCATGGGAGAAAGATGAGACTTTCTACTCCCGTAAAGATTTACAGCCTCGGAAACCCTGTACAGGGTCTCTATGAGTCAGAACCGACTCCATGGTACTTAACAACAACAACAACAATGAAGCAAAGTATATTATTTGTTTCTGCTCTGTAAACCTTTACTCTATTCACAGTAAAATGTTGTGGGGGGTGGGGGGAGGTAAAATTCCATGTTGAGAGTCTGAAGAGTGACTTTTAAATGGTGTAAAATTCCTTTTCTAGAAACTCTGACTCTAAAATTCAAGATCCTAACCACCATTTATTCTGATCTTAAAGAATGTACCCAAAATATTCATGTAAGAGTACATACAAAAATGTTTGCAAAATCAAAATCTTAGTAGTTGTCTGAATATTCAACAATAAGAGGTGTTTAAATAAATCATATCAGCTCTAATAATAATAATAATAATTTAAAAAACTATGGGAATTGAGAAATATTGGTCTGTCACTTGTCTGTCAGTTTGTTATACTGCGGTAGCCTGTGTGTTGCTGTGATGCCGGAAGTTATGCCACCGGTATATAAGATACTGGGAGGGTTACTTATGGTGGATAGGTTTCAGTGGACCTTCCAACTAAGACAGACCAAGAAGGAGAGGCGGGCCATTTCTGAAAGGCTTGTCACTGTAAACCTTATGAATAGCAGTGCAACATTGTTTTTAGTAGGCTTTATTAATTTTTTACCGCAATTTTAAAAAAGAAAAATTGTGCAGAAGTTACACAGGTCCTTCTAACCCATCAGTTCCATTATTAATATCTTTTATTCTTGTGGTTCATTTGCTTCAATTGATGAAACCACAGTGATACATAATTATTAAATACAGTACATAGTTTACTTTAGAGTTCACTGTATAGCACTATGGGGTTTGACAAACACATAATGTCAAGTATCCATCATTTTAGTACCATAGAGAATAGTTTCACTACACTAAAAATGCCCTATGCTCTATCTACTCATCCTTTCTATGTCCTCCTGGCCCCCTGCAACCACTGTCTCTACAATACTGTCTTCCCAAGACAAAATTGCCATGTATGAGGGGGGCTTCAAAAAGTTTATGGAAAATAGAATGAAAAAGATAATGGAATTTTTCAATGAATTTTTGGAAGCCTCCTCATATCTACTGGGATATCACATAGTTAAGAATCATATAGTATGTAGCTTTCTTGAATTGGCTTTTTTCATCTGGTAGTAGTTAAATTTCCTCCATGTCTGGATAATACACGTTGTGTGGATATACTACAGCCTATTTACTGAAGAAAATCTTGGTTGTTTCCAATTTTTGTCAATTAAGAATAAAACTGCTATAAACATTTGTGTGCAGGTTTTTATGTAGATACACCACTTTTATCTCATTTGAATAAGAACCAATGAGCGTGATTTCCAGTAAGCCTATGTCTGGCTTTGTTAAAAAACTGCCAAGTTGTCTTCCAAAGTGGGTGTACCATTGTACATTCCCACCCACAACTGATGAGAATTTATTGTTCTCATTAATGTGGACACAAATAATGTGTTCTTGTCAGAATTTGGCATTGTCAGTGCTTTGAATTTTGGCACTGTAATAGTGTGTAATGGTATAATTGCTATTTGATTTGAAGTTCTCTAAATCGGGCTGCAAACCTCAGGGTCCGCAGTTCGAAACTACCAGCCGTTCCGTGTGAGAAAAGATGAGGCGTTCTGCTCCCGTAAAGATTTACAGCCTCGGAAACCCTGTACAGGGTAGCTATGAGTCGGAACCGACTCCACGGCACATAACAACATGACATATGATGTTGAACATTTTTTTCATAAGCTTATTTGTCATCTGTGTATCTTTTTTTGGTGAGATTAGTTCTGATGAGATTGTTTGCCCATTTTGTAAGTGGGTTGTTTTTATTTTCTGTTTTGTTTGAAGAGTTCTCTGTAATTCTTAGATATAAGTTCTTTATTATGGATTTGGTTTGCCAAGGTTTCCTCCTGGTCTAGGGCTTATCTTTTCACTCTTAACAATGTCCTTTGCAGAGCCTAAGTTTTTATTTTTTTAAATGAAGTACAACTTATCTTTTTTTTTAAAAAAATAGATTGGGCTTTTGGTATTATATCTAAAAAGTCATACTAACTGAAGATTATCTAGATTTTCTCCTATGCTACCTTCTAGATGCTGTGTAGTTTTGTATCTTACTATTTAGGTCTATAATTCATTTTGAGCTACTTTGTTTTTGCATGTAGATGTCCTATTGTTTCGGTATCATTTGTTGAAAGGGTGCTGTTTTTAACCACACACATTAGAGGTTCCATGTACACAGGTAAGTAAGCGTATTTCATTTCAAGAACTTCAATAACTACACACCTTGACCATGGAGACTACCTTCAAAGAAAACTGAGACTTAGAAACAAAAGAATGAGAAACTAAGAAACTGACCCACCACAAGCAAGGTATTAGGACATGTAATTCAAGTTTTAGTTATGCTTATTTTCCACAGATCTCTCAGAAGGTTAAAATGGCTCAGGAGAGGCTGAAAAAAAAAAAATGCATTTGTTCTCAGTTTTTGTCTCTTTTTTAATTCTAGTGAGGAACATATTTTATTCAAACTAAAACTGTATCAAGAAACATCATAGTAACTATTCATATTTATAATTTGAAATTCTGCAAATAGAACCAGACACTGTCCTATTGCTTTCAGTGGCTAATCCCTTTAAAGTGGGGAAGCTATGAGTCACAACCAACTCCACAGCACCTAACAACAACAACAAACAGAATTGGTTTCTTAAAAATCAAGACAGGCACAAAGGTAAAAGCATTTTTAAAAAAGGTATAAATAGAAACAAATCTATGTACTCTTTTAGTAATGACCATCGTAACATAGATCATCTCTTTAGAAGCTTCCATTTTCAGAGGCAAAATACATTCTAATGGTCAAATGTTTTGATTTCAGAAGGCTTTACTGGAGAAATAAAAATTGAGACAGCAGAAGATATGAAGAATGGATAGACTACAGTATTTGAGTTATATACTTTGAATAAAAAAAGGAAAAGTCAAATCAAATGAATCGATAAGTGTTTTTCAAAAATCCTTGAAATGTCACAATTTGAACACCCAGTTGAAAATTTACAAAGAAATTCAGAACAGAGTTTCCGTTGCTGTTCTGTTCCAATTCATAGTGACCTTACGTACAAAGGAGCGAACTGCTGCCTGTCCCGCACTGTCATCACCATCTTCCTGTTTGGACTCACTGTTGCAACTACTACATCAACTCATCTCGTTGAGGGTCTTTCTTTTTTTCTCAGACCCTCTACTTTACTAAGCATGATGTCCTTCTCCAGGGGCTGGTTCCTTCTGATAATATGTTCAAAGTATATGAGATGAAGTTTCTCCATCCTCACTTCTAAGGAGTAATTTGGCTGTACTTCTTTCAAGACAAATTTGTTTGTTTTTTTGGCAGTCAGTGGAATATTCAATATTCACATTGAATGGCAATAAAAGGAATTTGGGAAGACAATGACCACAAAAGAGCTGAAGTCAACACAAGTTAAATAAAAGAATTATTAAAATAAGGTCAAGAAATATTGTCCTTAAAAAACATGAAGTCTAGGTTTAATTATTACCACACAGAGGAAAATACTAAGCTTAGCCTAGCTTCAAACAGAAGAAACCTCAATTAAACTAGATAAATGTGCAAGACTGGTTAAAGGACAATGCTGTAGTTTACAAAAGGATTGAGAATTTCCTTGTATTAAAACTGTATTTTACAGAGAAAAGTTCATTTCTTTTGATGGCACAGATCATTCTGACAAACAAATAATTTAGGGTAATGATGGCAACAACAATAACAAAAACTTTTGTGGTTCCATAGCAACCTAAGAACAGCAAAACCATGGTAGGGTGTGTCACATACTAAAATAAAATGAATGCCCATGATGACCTTTGATGGCCAACATCAGATTCACTACCTATAATAAGCAGAGTCACTTAGTTATCACCCTTGGAGAATGAGACTGTACCCCTGAGCAAGGAAACTATGAGACCCTACAACTACTTAAAGGCTTCAGGTCTGTGATCATTAATCCAGGAAGGGAGTCGAAGTCTTTGTTTCTCTTCTTCACACTTGTTAGTCAGTTACTTATCCTCCAGGCAGGTGTTGGTAGAAGACAGACCATGCTCACGCTAACAGCACGTCTTGTCTAAGCACTGCCTAGCTCGAGCCTCAGGTGTCATGTTTCCCTCCACAAATACAGCTGCAGAGCAGGAAGTGCTTTCCAGTGTCACCACTCACACCTTGGTAACAAACCCACAGCACCTTGTGACACATCTGAACAGCCCCCACATGAAGGAAACACGTATGACATCTGTGTGAAGTAACATAATGAACTTGAAAGTCAGTTTCCCATTATATTTTCAACTCTTTATCTTTGGCGTTTACTAATAACCAACTTGAAACATAAACTTTCAACAACAATCAACTAACTGCTCCATCTATTCATACCTCCAAAGTTCCTCAGGTGTCTAGACCTGTGCTAATCAAGGATAAACATCAAGTAGAAAAACATTATAAAGTTAATATGCTCCACAAGCTTTTCTTCATAGTTCAGATATTTTATAGAGAATCTGAAGTCTTTGTTAATACATTAAGAATATCTGTTTTAAATTTACAACTTGAATAATGTGAATGATTATTTAGCAAACCAAAAATCTTCTTGTTTGTTAATGTATGGACAAAGGCAAAATAATTTGTTTTAATTGATTCCACAAGTATGTGTACCTTTATTTACAAGTTTATTATCAATGCTATCTTTCACCTGGATTCTTGGTCCCAACTAAAATTTATCCTTAATATATGTTGAAGGTGTAAAGTATCACTTTAGTAAGTTGATACAATGATAAGGAAAATCTAAGTTACTTTTATTATTGACATTGTTATTGTTAGGTGCCATTAAGTCAGTACTGACTCATAGCGACCCTATGCACAATAGAATGAAACACTGCCTGATCCTGGGCCAACCTCACAATTGTTGCCACACTTGAGCCCATTGATGCTGCCACTTTGCCAATCCATCTCACTGGGGGTCTT
>NW_006408554.1:20344030-20405358 GCF_000296735.1 Chrysochloris asiatica | reverse complement strand
GACTCATAGCAACCCTCTGCACAGCAGAACGAAACACTGCCTGATCCTGGGCCAACCTCACAATTGTTGCCACACTTGAGCCCATTGATGCTGCCACTTTGCCAATCCATCTCACTGGGGGTCTTCCTCTTTATCTCTGAACCTCCCCCCCATCAAATATGACATGAAAGGAATCACACTGATTCTGTATATCAATTTGAATACCATTGCTAGATTAGAACCAGAATTTTTAAATAGTCTGAATATTGTTATTAGTTATAATAACACTTCTTGTTGTTGTTATGTGCTGTGGAATCGGTTCCGACTCATAGCGACTCTGTACAAGGTTTCTGAGGCTGCAAATCTTTACGCGAGCAGAAAGCCTCATCTTTCTCCCACGGAACAGCTGGTAGTTTCAAACTGCTGACCTTGCAGTTCACAGCCCGATTCGTAACCACTACATACCAGAGCTCCTTATAATAACACTTACTCTGTGCCAAATACTGTTCGAAGCCCTTTTTTATTATCAGAGCAACCCTATAAGGTCATGTATTATTAGGATCCCCCTTGTGCAGATGAGGCAATGGAGGCAGAGTATTATGCCTCAAGGAATAAAGTAAATGGAGGATCCAGGACAAATAGAAGGCAGTTTCATATGCTATTAATCATCATAGAGAGGACCTCAATAGAAGTAGAAAAGATCTAGCAAATGTTAAGTACACACTATTCATTTTGCAAATAAGGAAAAGAAAGTCTAAGGCAGTTAATTAATTATTGAAAGATCACACAGCAAGTCTGCTAATGACAAAACTATAAACATAATTTAGTCTAATTTCCAGCTTAGTGCCTCTTTCTACTACACATTTTTGCTTTGTGAGCACCTGTGCATTTAGACCAGGAATGAAAATGCTTTTCTAGGTAGAAGAATCCTTGGAAGCAGTAGCACAGAGTCCAGAAGTAACATTGCTTAGAAATATTGTGTGCCCTTCAAACTCAGCTGAAAACCCACCTTCCTCAGGAAGCCAACCAGATAAGTGCAGCCCGAAATAATAGTTCTCCCTCTCCCACAACCATCATGGTACACACTGCCTTGTTTATGTTCTTGCGTGTTCAAAATCTTGAAAAGGGAGTAGACATTAAGTTTTCTGTTTATTTATCTGCCTATATTCCTTAAGCAGATGACATATATATTTGGATATTTGGGTCTGAACAGATATTTGCTGAGCGATTGATAATGAAACCATTCTCCCCAGACCCTAAGAGTAATTCTGTCTTGTCACTTCTATAGCTCCTAGTAATTAGAATAAAGTCCAAAGTCATTACTTTAGGATATTTGAAGCTATCTGATCTCCACAAGTGGCCTGTGTGATCTTTAGGCTGACATTTTACTTTATACATTTCTTGAATCTATGCCATCCTATTTTGTAACACATGAGTTTGCCAGGAACCAGGGGCCAACTCAATGGCAGGTTAAAACAACAGTACCACATTATCATGTCTTTTACGTAGCAGGTGCTCAATACTATTGAAGGGGCTTAAGCTACATCAAACGTGATCTAAGATCTAAAAGATATAAGAATGATGTGAAATATGTCACAGTGTTTCCATGGAGAGTTATGAAATCTTTTTCCCAGGAGATCTTCAAAGATAAAAAAAAGATATTCATCTGCTTCTGGTTAGTGAATGTCACCCCTGTCTGGAGGCAAGAAACTAGACTCTACAAGTCTTCTTCTAGCCATTATTCTAGGATAACCTATTTCTAATTGTTCATTAGCTGATGGGAGGAGGGGGCTAGGAAGTGGATTTGCATCTGAGACTGAATATAGAAACTCAGAGAAGTAAGTAATTTATGGTAAGGAGGAAAAAAAAGTTTCAAGTTTAAGAAAGAAAAAATAATCTGGATACAATCAAAAGATTTGCATCCATAATTGTATCCAATACACTGTGCTTGTGTAAGTTTCAGGCCAGTAAAAAGAATTTCCTTCTTGATGATCTAATCTTTTTCTGTCTTTTAAATCTTTAATATCAGAATCTTGCTAATGAAGTAAAGGTGAAACAATATGGGACTGCCTTAATCACTTATGAGACAGCAACATGAAGGAATATTATTGAAGTATTGAAGTAATATATATAAAGTGTGGTGCTGTATGATAAGCACTGTACCACAAGGTTGGTTTGAACTGTAACGTCAGTGGTTCCAACTCACTAGCCACCCCACATAAACCCTATACAGAGTTGCTATGAGTCAGAACCGACTTGATGACACAACATAGAATTGTAATCAGAATCTATAAAGGCTATAGAGCCCTAGTAGCACACTGGTGATGCGTTGGGCTGCTATATGAAAGGTTAGCACTTAGAATGCTCCAGCTGCTCCATGGAAGAAAGATGAGGCTTTATGCTTCTATAAGGATTTACACCCTTGAAAACCCTATACAGGGTTATTATGAGTTGGAATCAACTTGATGGTATACCACCACCACCACCACAATAGAATCATATATAAGATATCTAATACCATATTAAGAAAAAACACACCATACTATAAAATGGCATGGGTAATTTAATTACAACAATAAAAAATAAGGATACAAATGAATAAAGAGCTGAAAAAAAACATTTAAAAAATCTAAATAGTTGTATATTCATGGGATAATTAGGTATTTTCTGTTTTGAAAAGTTTTCTTTACTGTGGCCATAAAATATTTTTCAGTATTAAACATACTATATATGAAACGGAACTGAAAATTCTTTATGGCAATATCTAAATTTACTAAAAATATTTCTTAAAGGATAGACTGACACAGCCACTATTTTTACTTTCTTTTAAAGAAAACAAGAACCAGATGATTTTCCTTAGACATACTTTAGTATGTTAGTGTAAATATTACTCTCTGAGCTAACATAATGATGTTCCTTTTTATTGTCCAAAGTATGTAGGTCACCCAAACAGCAAATTAGCCTTAGTCATTCAATTTCTTTTACACAAAGAAAGTAAACCTATCAAAAAGAATACTGGTGCTCAGCTTTGCTTAATACTAAGGAAGAAATGTAAACAGAAAGAGTGAGAGAGAGAATGTGTATGTAAAAACCTCAAGTTAAACAAGGAAGTATTTTTAGTAAGTTTACCTAAAAAATGATCAATAACACATGTATATGATATATACATCAAAGTGTTAAAAATATTTGCATTTAGGAAGAGAACCTGTAAACAATGAATTATGAAAATATAATTAGCTACCAAATCTGCAAAAAGCAAATATTTGAATATGATTTCCTTAAGGGACTGACTAGCAATCAGACAAGACTGAAGTACCTTTCCACACAAGATTTCAGTGTACCAAACGACATTTAATCTTGCAGGACTGCAAAGTTAGTTTGAACTGCAAGGTCCATCGTTCACGCTCACCAGCTGATCCTCAGAAACCCTATACAGGGTTGCTATGGGTCGGAACTGACTCAACCGCACGTAGCAACAATAACTAATAAAGTGATCAGGATTCATGCTGATTCATAATTGTTGTTGATGTTAAGTGCTGTCAAGTTGGTTCCAACCCATAGCGACCCTGTATAGGGGCTCCAGGGAGTGGCTGGTGAGCTTGCACCACTGACTTTGTGGTGAAAACTGACTTTGTAGCCCAGTGTATTAACCAACAGCACCACACCAGGACTCCATTCCTAATAAAAGCAACTAAAAAGTCTTTGGAGATTATATTCCACCACAAATATGGCCTCCTATTCCCATATCTGATTTAATAGCTTTTAGAAACATGCCCAGTCTTTTAAACAACAGAAACAAATAAATCAGTTTAGAAAGGGTAAGATTCTCTGTCAGGTGTGTTCCTACAAATTTACTTGCCTGCTAGGCAAAGATGTGGGCATTTGCAGATTCCAAATCCTATTTTCGAATACTGTTGTTGTTGTTAAGTGCCGTCAACCAAACATGTGGCTGTCTGTAATGAGTATTAGTTTATTTCTTTCCTTTCTGGTAAGAAAAAATATCAGTAAAATATTGCTTCTAATTAGCTCAATGATTTTAAATACCAGGAAGCACAATTACCAAAATAAACTGTCATCAATCAAAACACTATTAAGAAATTCTTTCTAGTCTACAGTCAGGAATTTCCCCATTCAACTGGACACAGACTACACCTGAAGTGTGTTCAGACTAGACAGGTGAGAGTGATGCTAGAGGTATCAAATTTGGAAGGGGTACTAAATGAAACCATCACAAATAAGTAAGTTGTTGTTGTTGTTAAGTGCCATTGAGTTGGTTCTGACCCACAGTGACCCTGTGTCGGGTTTCCAAAGACCACAGCACCACACCAGGACTCCAAATGAGCATGAGTATGTATAAATTTCATACATAATTTTTCTCATATCCTCTAACTACTATTTAAATACAGGTATAGAGTTCTGGTATGGTGCTTTAGGGTAATCACTGGAATGCAAGGGTAGTTTGAACTGAAAGGTCGGCAGTTCAAATTCACCACCTGCTCCTCATAAACCTTATGAAGGGGGGTTGCTATGAGTTGGAACCAACTTGATGACACTTAACAACAACAACAAACACAGCTATGCTCTGTAACAATGATAAATAGTTTTTAAAAAGTAAAATAACAAAAACTCATTTTAAGATATTAAAAAAGAAAATAATCAATGGGGGGGGGGGGACCCTAATGTTAAAAGGTGTATTTTAAAATGTCAAGTCGGTTCTGGACTACAGGCCATTTTTAGCCTTCTGACACCCAAAAACAACAGTGTTGACAAACGTTAGTAACTTCAAGTGACAGCATGTGCTGACATTCACTTTGTAGACTCTGTGCCTTGTAGGTTTGACACCAATGGGTTACCCTTGTTTAAAGTGGGGGTGGAGAGTAGAGAGAAATCCTTTACTAAATGATTTCATCTCATTTCAATTTTTCTCATTTTACCCTTTAATTCAACTAAGTACTTAGAAACAGAACCCGCATCTTGATCACCCACCATGCATCCCATGGGTACTATTAATAACAACAAAAACTATTTAAAATTGGTTATCTTTTAAAACCAATAGACTAGAATGACTTCAATAAGATGGTCTGGAGGTTTCCC
This sequence comes from Chrysochloris asiatica, assembly GCF_000296735.1. Taxonomy (NCBI): domain Eukaryota; kingdom Metazoa; phylum Chordata; class Mammalia; order Afrosoricida; family Chrysochloridae; genus Chrysochloris; species Chrysochloris asiatica. The sequence continues at coordinate 20,400,285 of NW_006408554.1, read as the reverse complement.
AGCAAGATGGTGGACTAGGCAGACACATTACACAGATCCTCTACAACAAAGATATAGAAGACCAAATGAAATAGATACAGATGATAATCCCACAACTTTGAACTTCAAAGGAAAGGATACAGAAGTGGATTGAGTATTTAATAGGAGAAGATGCTGACCAAGTGTGGTTAAAAAAAAAAAAGGAGACAGGTGAACTGTATTGGCCAGCCAAATGTGGAATGGACATCTTGAATTTTTGCAAGCTGTGTGGAGACAGGTGGTAGCCAGGCAGAGCAGATACACACTGATGTCTGGTGGCAAGAAAATTGTGATTCTTTCTTGCTCCTCACACTCTCCTGGTGACCAGAGGTATCATCCATCCCCAGCATAGCCCCTGCTCTCCCTGAGGTCTGAGTCACAAAGTTGTAAACTTCATCATCAAGAATTGGGTGCTAGCTTACCACCCAGTTGCTTGGATTCAGGTGAGCCCTGCTCCAGACCTGCAGAAATAACAGTGGTCAGTCCTAAATGAGCTGGAACTTTCATAACCAGCCACCTCACCTCCGACTGCCCTCTGGGTCTGAAAGACCCTGATCCCAGCAAGCTTTGGGGCCTGCATGAACTACTTCCAGATTGGTTGTCCTGAACATAGACAACATCATTTTTTGTTAAGTGCTGTTGAGTCAGATCTGACTCATGGAGATCCTGTATAGGGTTTCCTAGGCCTATAGAAACTCCATTTAAGGCTGGGAATGCCACTGCATCAACTCTGTGGTTGGCAGGAGCCACCTGACAGTTTTCTCCTCTGTGGGCCTGGGGTCTGCTTGGGTTTTTCCTTTCATCTTTCATCTTCCAATGCTTTTGCTTGTTTATTCTTTCTCATTCCTTGTTTTTGAAACTTTCTAGCTCAGTTTTCATTTTTCTTTTTTTTCTTCTGTTTGTCTCCCACACTACCTTTTTTCTTCGCTCTCCCTAGTTGTGTTGAGTATTTTTTCTTTTAGTTTCACTCTTATTTTTCTCATCTGTGGCTTTTTCTTTCCCTCTTTTCTCTTTAGTTGTTATAGTCTTTTTTCTTGCTACCTGTTTTTCTTTATTCTCCTTTACTATTTTCCTTTTCACTGTTTGTTTTTTTCTTGTGTGTGTGTTTTGCTTCCTCTTCTTGTCCTACCTGACAGGACCACAACAGTGCTCAGCCACAATTATACCCACAGAAGCTCCACTCCAATACCACCTGATCAAAAAGAGACAGCAGGCAACAGGCATTAATTAAATACAAATATAAGGAAACCACGATGTCTTGGAGAAAACAAACAGAGTGGCTCAAACAAGTGAGCAAGGAGTAGAGCCAAAAACATATCTGAGGTAGAAAAGGCATTGGAACTACCTGAAAGCAAATAAAAACAAAATTATATTTATGTATCTTCAATGGATTGAAAGTAAGATTGAGAAGGCCACAAAAGAAAGCAAGGAGAATACAGATTAGTTTTAGAAGACTTCAGGAAAACACTACAATAACAATGGGCAGATAAATGAAAAAATTAGAAATATTACAAAACCTGAAAATAGAAATTCAGAAGATTAATTCTAAGATTCCAGAAATAAGATAATATATTGAAAGGATAAAGGAGTAGATTTGCATCAATGGAAACCTGAATAAGTGACCTTGAAGACAAATCTCTTAAAACTATTAAGCAAGAAGAACAACTGGAAAAAGAAAAAAATTCTGAAAAAGCAGAGGGATTTATGTGGGACACATGAAGAGTAATAATTTGTGGGTGACAAATTCCAGAACAGGAAAAGACAAAGAGAAGCACAGAAAAACATTATCAAACTTTCGAAAACCAAAGACAAGGAAAGAATCCTGAGAGCAGCTTGGGAAAAATAAAAGTCACATAATAAGGAGAACTAAGAAAACTAAGCTCTTATTTCTCAGCAGAAAAGAGGCAGGCAAGAAGGTAATGGAAAGATATATTCAAAACTCCGAAAGAAAAAAAACTGCCAACTAAGAATCATATACCTAACAAAACTGTCCCTCAAATATGCCATCAAAATTAGAACATTTAAAAAAACACACAGAAATGAACTGAATTTGTATTTACCAAAATAATTTTACAAGAAATATGTTGTTGTTGTTAAGTGTTGTCGAGTTGATTCCGACCCATAGCGACCCTGTACAGGGTTTCCGAGGCTGTAAATCTGTATGGGAGCAGACCGCCTCATCTTTCTCCCACGGAACTGCTGGTAGTTTCGAACTGCCGACCTTGAGGTTCGCAGCCTGACTCGTATAGGAGGGAGTTATTTGTACTGAGAACCATCAACAGCAGACAACAACCGGAGATTGACACGCATGACAACACCATCCAAAATTCAACTCAAATATAACGTATTCAAAAGTAAAACAAACCTACAAGACTGAAAATAGGTAACAAGAGATACCAATTCATAATGAAGAGAACTACAAAGCAAAAAGAGGGAACAGTTACAGAACTTCTAAATGGTGAAGAAGTCAGGTAGATTTCAAGATAAAACAGACTGTTTTAAACGGGGGGGGGGATTAATAAATTATATTATAACCTCAAAAAAAATTAATACATCTTTATATCAAAATAAAAAAGGAGAAAACCATAAAGATTTAACAACATTAAAAAAACAGCAATGAAGAAAATGCACAAGCAATTGACTCATCACAGAAAATTATGAGGAACAAAGAAACCAGCAGCACCACACACACACAAAACCCCCAGCAAAATGACAGCAATCGATTCATAGCGATAATTGTACTGGATGATTGACTGGGACCTCCTCCAAATTAGACATTTTTGTACATCAAAAAATTTCACCAGAAGAGTAAAAAGAGAACTCATATACTGGGAAAAATTTTTGGCAATAACGTATCAGATAAGGGACTGTTGTTAAATGCCATCAAGTCAGTTCTAACTCAGTGATCTTTATAGGGTTTCCAAGGAGCAGCTGATGAGTTTCAACTCCCGACTTGGAGAATCAAATCAACCCTGAGGTCGAGTGCTTATCCTACGGTACCACACCAGGTCTGCACAGATAAAGGACTCATCTCTAATATATATAGAAAACTTCAACACCTCAACCAGAAAAAGATAAATAATCCAATTAAAAAATGGACAGAGTATATGAACAGCCACTTCATCAAAGATGACATTCAGGTGGCCAACAAGCATACAAAAATATGGTGGAGTATATTTGAAAATTAGCTAATGAAAATCTATGTATAACACAAATTAAACTGACTAAGAACCTGACTTAGTTATCCAATACTGCTATAAAATAAATACCATCAGTGGGTGTTTTTAATAAACAGAAATCAATTGTGTCATAGTTGAGAACATAGAAATCCAAAATCAGGGGGCCAGCTACAGGAGAAGGTTTTTCTCTCTCTCTCCTTCAGTTTTGGGGGATATTCTTGTCATTAAATTTTCCACTGGATGTAGGAGTTTCTCAGCACAGGGATTCTGGGTCTAAAAGATGCACTCTGCTCCTGGTTCATTTTTCTTGGTAGCAGGATGCCCTTCTCATCTCAGCTTACTTATTTAGTCTCTTTTAGATCTTAACAGGAAGTCCTGGTGTGGCTCTGTGGGTTAATGCGCCAGATTGTAAAGCCCTTTGAAATGTAAGGTCGGCAGTTCAAGCTCACCAGCTGCTCCTCGGAAACCTATACAGGTCGGTCCCTATGGGTTGAAACCGACCTGACAGTACTTAACAACAACATATCTTAAAAGAGATTTACTCTTTTAAGTGCAGTTTGCATCCTGCCTCATTAACTTAAGTGAGACCACTCCTACCTCACTAACACATAGAAGTTAGGATTTATAACACACAGGATAATTATGTCACGTTACAAAATGACCGATAGCTATATCATACTGATGATCACGACCTGGTCAAGTTAACACATTTTGGGGGTACACAATTGGCTCCATAACATAGCTGAAATACAAACACTAAAAGAATAAAATTCCTAAAAGAAAATATAGAGGCACCAGTGTCAGGCTTCGGTTTTAACTACAAATTACGTAATTATAAAAGTACAGATCGTAAAAGACAAAATAAATAAATGGCACCCCATAAAAATTAAAAACTTTTGTTCATCAAAAGACTTTACAAAAAAGAGTAAAAAGACAAGCTAGTAACTGGGAAAGTATTTTCAGAAATCATATATCTGATAAGAATCTAACTGTCAAATATATAAAACCTTGATGAAATCATAAAAGGGGCAAAGGACTTGAATAGACATTTCACCAAAGAAGATATTCAAATGATTACCAAACACAGGAAAACATACTTAATATAATCAGTCATCAGAAAGATGGAAATTCAAACCACAATGAATTAGCATTTCACTCCCACAGGATAGTTAAGACAAAAAACAAAAAACAGAAAATAACAAATACTGGAAAGGATGTGGGAAATTGGAACTCTTATCCGTTGCTCCTGTGGTGACACTGTAGCATCAGCACTGGACTGTGAACCACAAGGTCAGCAGTTCAATCCCACCAGCTGCTCCCTGGAAACCCTACACAGGGTTGCTGAGTCAGAACTGCCATGACAGCACTTAACAACAATAACCTTTGCTGGTGGGAATGCAAAATGGTTGAGGAAAACAGTGTGGCAGTCCCTCAAAAAATAAAAAACAGAGCTTCTATATGGCCCAGCAATTCCAATCTTAGTAATATACCCCAAACACGTGAAAGCAGAGACTCCAACAGAGATTTGTATGCCAATGTTCACTGCAGCGCTATTCACAATAGCAAAAAAAAGTGGAAGCACCCTAAATGTCAACAGTACTACTCAGACAGCAAGAGAAATGAAGTCTTCATGCCTGTTACATAAAATATGAATCGAACTTGGAGTCATTATGCTCAGCGAAAATAAGTCAATTACAACCTGACAGATATTATATGACCTCACTTATATAGAGGCAGAAAAGAAAAAAGAACATGGATAAAGAAAACCTATGTATAACCACAGAACACTGTCCTTACATTGGAAGGAACACAGAATATGAATGGGAAACAGAGTTGCCTCCTTGAAGTAGAGTCAACCTTAATGATGCAGATGGAGCATAGCCTTTGGAACTTTATTTGTTTGAGTTGTTGATGTTGCATAACTCAAAATGAGACGTAACAGCTATGAACATCTGCTAGTCACTGGACTGTGAAATATATGATATATAAAACAGGGAAAATTGGAAATCATCAAAAAGAATGGAATGCTTCAACTTCAATATCCTAGGCATTAGTAAGCTAAACTGTACTGGTACTGGCCATTTTGAATCCAACAATCATATGGTCTACTATGCTGAGAATGACAAGTTGAAGAGAAACAGTGTTGTATTCATTGTTAAAAAAAACAGTTTGAGGTCTATTTTTGAAACACAACACCGTCAGTAATAATAGGTTAATATCCATATGCTTATAAGGCAGACTAGTTATGACCATTATGCACATTTATGCACCAACCATAGATACCAAAGATGCAATTAAGGTTTTTTACTAACTGCTGTAGTCTGAAATTGATCACATGTGCAATCAGAGGCACTGATAACTATTGGCAATAGGAATGTGAAAGTTGTAAACAAAGAAGAATCAGTAGTTGGAAAATCACACAGGAAATTGTATAACAGAATTCTGCAAGACCAACAATTTATTCACTGGAAATACTACCCCCATCCCCTAAAAGCACCATTGCCAAATACACATATGGACCTCTCAGGGTAGATTGTACAGGTATCCAATTTACTACATATGTGGAAAGAGATGATGGAAAAGCTTAACATAACCCATAAAGATGAAGCCAGGAGACCCACAACTACTCCTAGGCAAGTATATGATTGTAAGAATGGTGCTGGTTGTGCATTGCTGTAATTAGGTCCACATAAGTTGGAGTTAACTCTATGGCATATAACAACAAGAAGTTCAAATTGAAGCTGAAGGAAAAAAAAAAAATTCCTATTGCCAATAGTTATTAGAGCCAAAAGTACAACCTTGAATACAGTCTACTGAAATTAAGATAGCATCTCAAGAATAGATTTGGAGCACTGAACACTGCAGATCAGAAGAGTTGTGGGATGATATCAAGGACATCATGCATGAAGAAAGTGACAACCGGTTAAAAAGGCAAGAAGGAAGGAAAAATTCAAAATGGATGTGAGAAGAGATTAAGAAATTTGTTCTTTAAGTGCAGAGTAGCTAAAGCATATGAAAGAAATGAAGAAGTAAAAAAAGCTTAACAGAATATTTCAAAGGTGGCGCGAGAAGATAAGGTAAAATATTATAATGAAATGTGCGAAGAAGTGGAGTTAGAAAACCAAGTTAGATAAGAATATGATTGGCGTATCTCAAACTGAAAGAACTGAAGAGAAAATTCAAGCCTTGAGTTGCATTACTGAAGGATACTGTGAGCAAAAAACTGAATCACAGGTGTTTCTTAATATGGTGACTTAGATACGCCATGCTGACCCTCTACAGCAGAGACCCAGAGAAACAAGTAGAAAATATACAAGTGATATCCCTGGAACCCTAAACATCAAATGAAAGGATAAAGAATTAGATCAAACACTGATTTGAAGAAGAAACAAAATGAAGACCATTACCGAGGAGAGATATAGAATGAAGGTGCCCTGCCATCCAACCTGGCACAATATGGCCATCTTGAGACACAGCAAGCAGTGTTGCTGGATGTGGAACACAGAAAGGCAACTTCATGGAATCCCTAATAAGACAGAGACACAGTTTAGACAAATCTAAAGTGAAGCAAGTTGAGCAGAACATACACTAGATTTAAGGAAGAAAGTGCAGGAAGACTTCACTCCTACAGATTGTGTGTCACTTTAATCCCTTGCCTCAATGACTAGATGTGTGTACTCCCATGCTGACAATGTACACCCTCCCTGCCCTCTTGCCACCACTAAGCGATCCTAGTGCTGCATGATCTACCACCTTGCTCCAACCTCAACTGGTGGTACACACTATAGGTGCCACCTTCCCAGTGACTGGATGTGCAGACTACCTCACCCTGTCCCTGTCCTGGAAAATGGTGGTTCAAGCTCCTGTGCCACCCAGATAGTGACCAGGGCCCAGTACATCCTCACCCCAACTATATGGCAACTGGCAAAGCACACCAACACAGTCCATAACCTGGTGACTTGCAGCAATGTGTGCTGTATCCATGCCCGGTATCCATACTAACAGGCAGATTATCTGAGAAGCAATTCCTGACACATCCTGATAGATAACACCTGCACTTCTGCTAAATGACAAGCAGGAGTTCCCAATGCTTTTATCCAATGTCCACCTGTCTGCAATGTCAATCACCTCACATACAAACAGTTTTGGCAGGTCAACAGCTCATGCAGTGAAACCTTCTGATATCCCACCATCTAGTGAAACATCAATTTTTACACACACAGAGGGCCTATCCTGTCATTTGGAAAGCATTCCCTCACAGTGTCTACAGGGATGTCCTTTCCTGACTTCCAGGGGGTGAACTAAGTGCTGACACCAATCTGGAAACCAATCTGGAAGGACTCCGTGGTTCACGTCTAGCCACTATCTTACCCACCTAGAGGCAGAGTGTGAATGCCCCCATCCCACCAGGTGACTGACCAATGATCATACCTGCCTCACATGCCTGGATATATCAAAAACAAAATAAAAAAAGCAAAAAAACTTAAATCCTAAACAAACAAGAAAGAAACTTTTATGACTCAGCAAAAGCAGACAATACTAAACCATATAAAGGATCAGGGCAAGACAGTTCAAGTAAGGGACAGATCCTCAAAGAGATTAAGGAAAACATGATAAATCTTAGGAAAGCACAGGAATAATCCAAGAAAACAATACACGAACAAAATGACAAAATAAGCAGGCAGAAACCATACAAAAACAGAAGATTAACAATAAATATCAGAAATAGCTGACTCAATGGGACGATGCAGACATAGAATTGAGCCAATGAAGTCAGAATGAGTGAACTGGAGCACAAATGTCTTGATAGTGATTTGTTTGATGAACAATCAGAAAAAAGGAAGAAAGCCTAAGACTTCTGTGGGACCTAATAAAAAGAATAACCTGTATGTGACTGAAATTCCAGAAAAAGAGGAGAAAAAAACAACAGGACAGAGAATTATTGACAATTTTCTGAAAGAAAACTCCCAGAAAATCATGAGAAGATTTCCATCCAAGAGGTCTTTTGTTGTTGTTGTCAGGTGCCATCGAGTCAGTACCGACTCATAGCGACCTTATGCACAGGAGAATGAAACACTGCCTGATCCTAGGCCAACTTCACTACTCTTGCCACGCTTGAGTCCAATGATGATGCCACTTGGCCAATCCATTTCGCTGGGGGTCTTTCTTTTTTTCTCTGACCCTCCACCTTACCAAACATGTTATCCTTCTTCAGCAACTGGTCCCTCCTGACAATATGTCTGAAGTATGAAAGACGAAGTTTGGCCATCCTGGCCTCCAAGGAGCACTCTGGCTGCACTTCTTCCAACACAGATCTGTTTGTCCTTTTGGCAGTCCATGGCACTTTCAATATTCTCCTCCAACACCATAACTCAAAAGCATCAATTCTTGTACGGTCTTCCTTATTAGACCAAGAGGTCTAAAGAGCCCCAAAAGGGCAGACCCCAAAAGAAAGACACTATTGCATTTCACAGTTAAACTTCCCAAAACCAAGGACAAATACAAAATTCTGAGAGCAGATTGGAAAAAGTAAGATATCATAACTAGGCACCAATAAGACTAAGCTTTGATTTCTCAGCAGAAACAATGCATACAAGAAGATAATGGGATGACATATATAAAGCCTAAAAAAAAAACAAAGGAAACTGCCAACAAGAATCCCATACAGCAAAAATCTCTCTTACATATAGTATTAAAATGAGGACATTCCCAGATATAAATAAATGAAGGGAATTTGTGAAAACCAGATGAACCTTACAAGAAATGTTGTTGTTAAGTGCTGTTGAATTGGTTCTGACCCATAGTGACCTTGTGTATGGTTTCCTAGGAGTGGTCGGTAAGCTTGAAGGCCCAACCTTGTGGTTCAAATCAGCTTTGCAGTCCAGTGCATAAGCCCACAGCACCATACCAGTACTCCTACAAGAAATATTAAAGGGATGTTATTGGGACATAGGACCAATAACATCAAACAACCTGAGATCAAGATGCACGAGAGAACTACCCGGATAGCGACCCAGACAGAGAAATCTCATAATTAAATTAAAGACACAAAATTGAATAAAGAGAACCAGAGATGTTAATTTGTAAACAGCAACAACTTCAAAACAAACGGAGGATATCTGTTGTAGTCATAAAACTTCTAATGCAGACTCCAACATCATTCTTTAAAAAGATAGAAAAAATGATCACAAACTTTATATGGAAAGGAAAGAGACCTCATATAATTAAAGCACTGCTTAAGAAGGAGAGCAAAGTTGGAGGTCTCTCACACCCTGATCTCAAAATTTACAACACTGCCACAGTGGTCAAAACAGCCTGGCATTGGTACAGGAAATATGCACAGATCATTGGAACAGAATTGAGAACCCAGAAGTAAATAAATCCACATACAGTTAGCTGATCTTTGACAAAGACCCAAAATACTTTATATGGGATACATATAAATGTGGTGGTGGTGGTGGTGTACCGTGGAGTCAGTTCCAACTTATAGCTACCCTGCAGAGGGTTTCCGAACCTGTAAATCTTTACAGGAGCAGAAAGCATCATCTTTCTCCTGCAGAACTGCTGGTAGGTTCAAACTGCTGACCTTGAGGTTAGCAGCCCAACTCGTAACCTCTACGCTACCAGAGCTCCTTATACGTGTGTGTGTGTGACTATATATATATATAGTGACTATATATATATACATACATACATATATATATATATATATATATTTATATATCCCACAAATATAGAAGAGCTTGATATAAGATATTTGTGCATTGGTATTTACCTTGCAGGCAAACACAACTATGAAGGTGATAGAGCATACAGTGGACAAAATGATGAAAACTTCTTAGATCTTATCAAACATCTTAAGACAATGAGTTGCTGGACCTGGGGGCTCAGGACCATAGTCTCAGGGGACACCATGACCACTTGGCATAACATAGTCCACAAAGACAATGTTTTACATACGACTTTGATGAGTAGTGTCTGGGATCTTAAAAGTTTATGAGCAGCCATTTAAGGAAAGGAATTAAGTGGTGAGAATTGCAGAGGCTTAGATTCAATTTGTCCAATGGACTACTGGAAAACGTGCGTATCAGACTCCACAATTCTGAGATCAGAAGAACTAGATGGGTTCCCAGCTAGCAATACCAAGTGCTCTGAAAGTGATCACATTAGAGAGTCCCAGATAGAGTGGTAGAAAATGTGAAACAAAACTCAAAATTATTTTAAAAACAAACAAGCAAAAAAATCCAAGCTTACTTGTAAGAAAGAGACTGGAAGAACTGGAAACTACGGCTCTCAACCACCCTTCAGGTCTGGAAAGCAACTCACCCTCGTGACCTGCTTTTCAGCCAGGCAGTAGAAAGTTATATACAAGGGGACAATAACACTAATGAAGTTTGCTCACTGTGGCATCATCAATCATTCATAATCAAAAGGGCAAGATTTCCTTAAGGACAAAGTTGAGAAAGGATGGGAAGGTGGGCGGAATGGAAATAGGAACCACAGGGAGGAAGCAGGTTAACTGTTGTTACATGGAGGGGATTACAATTATTGATATGAACAAAGTGAATAATCTGCTGAATGTAAAACTGATGATCTTGTCTGTAAACCTTCATTCAACTCACAATAAGAAGTTAAAGACAAAAGAAAGAAAATGACAGACTCAATAAATACATAATTAACGATAATGAAGGAAAGAAATGAAAAGAAAATCCACAAACAAAAAAAACAGGAAAACAGTCACCACCACAAAAAATATCAAAACAAAAATGACAGTAGTAAATTCCTACCTACTGATAATCAAATTTTATGTAAATGGTTGCAATGTACTAATCAAGAGACAGAGAGCAAAAGAATGGATAAACAAATGTGTTGCCTATGAGACACAAGATACACACTACATAAAGACATAGATTAAAAACCAAAGGATGGCAAATATCAAGCAAACAGTAACCAAAATAGAGCAGTTGTGATAATATTAATCATTGACAGAATATAATTTAAGTTGTAACCCATCACAAGATACAAAGAAATGTATCATATAATAATGAAAGGATTAATCCACCTAGAAAATGTAACCATACAAGTATATACATATCCATACACACAGCTCCAATAAATTAAAACAAACTCAAACATCATCAAAATGGGAAAAAAGTTTTACAGTAAAAATCAGGGTCCTGGTACAGTGCTGTACATAAGGACTGGACTGCTAACTGCAAGGCTGGCAGCTCAAACCCATCAGGCTCTCCTTGGATACGCTATCTAGGGTCGCTCTGAGTCAGAACTGACTCACCACACCAACAATAATAAAAACAGGAGCGTAATATACCACGTTTAATGAAGGACTGAACGACTAGAGAGAAACTCAACAAAGAAACAGCAGATCTAAAGAACACAACCAACAAATTCACAGACATATACAGAACACTTCCACCAACAGCAACACAGTACATTCTTTTCCAGTGCAGATGAATCATTTGCTAATAGACTGTATATTAGGTCACAAACCAAGTATTAATAAATTCAAAACATTGAAATAATAAAAAAAAATTTTCTCTGGTCACAATGCTACAGGATTAGAAACCAACAGGACAAATAAGGAGGAAAAAAACCCCATAGAAACTGAAAAATACCTTGCTTAAATATGAATGAATAAAAAAAAATTGAAATTAAATAAAATAATTCCTAAAATCAAAGGAGAATGAAAACACAGAACGCCAAAATTTGTTGGGACATGAAAAGAGCAAATGCTCACATTAAAAAAAGAAGAAAGCGCCAAACTCAATGGGTTAATCCTACAACTCAAATAAATAGAAAAAGAGCAGCACACACACACACACACACACACACGCTCAGTTATCAGAGGAAAGGAAGTATTAGAGCTTATAGCAGAAATAAATGAAACAAAAGACAGGAAAACAATAGAATGAATCAACAGGGCAAGCAGCTGATTCTTTTGAGAACCAACAAAACTGACAATCCACTTGACAAAACTGACAAAGGAAAAGAATGAGAAGATGCAAATAACCAAAGTAAGAAATGAGATGTTGTTGTTGTTGTTAAGTGCTGTGGAATTGGTTCTGACTCAACGAGACCCTGTATAGGGTTTCTGAGGCTGTAAATCAAACAGACTGGACTATAAAACAAACAACAATACCCATGAAGAATGTGCTCCTTAGAACAAGCAACTATAAAAGAGGCAAAGGGCAATATTTACCTAAAACCAAAGACAGGGAGGGACAAGGAAATGGGACAATGGAAAATGGGGAACCACTGAAGGAAACAGCGAGAAAGTTGACATATTTTGGAGAATGCAAACAATGTCAAAGAACAATTTGGAAAACTAATTTGCTGTGTAATCTTTCACATAAGTCACAACAAAATGTTGGAAAAAAGATTTATATAGTGATTAATATGTATTAGGCACATCTTCTTTGTACAGGAGGCCTCCCTTTTCTAGTTATCCAATTCAGGAGTTGAAAATAATTTCAATTCTCTATGAATGTTAACAAAAATGTATCTTTGCTGCATATATATTATTTTGCTTTAGTTGTTCTTAAGTTGTTAAAGCACCTTTAGGTCTTAAGTGCTGTAAAGCATGGATGTGTTTGTTTTGTTTCCTTTTTCAGCTTCTTTGTTGCACCATGAAACAGATTACTCTTCAATAAATACTGTGCTACTAGATACATACACACAAAATTAAATGACACAGAAATCATCAGAAGAAAATGGGAGGAAAACAGTCACTGTACCAAAAATAACTGGTTGGCGTTCAACCATTTCAAATGTTAGAGTATGACCAAGACCCACTGACACTGATAGAAGATGTTAAAGTTTCACCGAAGACACTGGTGTAAAACAAGGCTCTAGTAATTGACAGACACCAATTGAGATGCTTCAACAAATGCTGCGAGTGCTTACTTATATGTCAAGAAACTGGAAAGACAACTATGTGGTCAACCAACTTGAAGAGATCCATATTTTGTGCCCATTCCAAAAAATGGTGATGAATGGACTGTGAAAATTATCTAACATCATTAATATCACAATTCTGCTGAAAAGAATTCAGATGTGTGTAGCCACATGGTGATAGGAAACTACAAGGAGTTCAAGACAGATGCAGACATAGCATGAGCAAAGTCTTTGCTGATGTCAGATGATATTGATCTGAAGCAGAAAACATCAGAAAAATGTTTGTGTCTTATCAATTATGTAAAGGCATTCGAGCATGTGGATTGTAACAAATTGTGGTGCAGTGAACTGCTTTTATCTGACTTTTCAACCTGTGGTCCTGTAACTTCCATAAAATAATTAGCTGGGTCACAATCTTGCAAGGAATTTGTTGAAAATTATGCAAAAAATGATTAGAAATTTTACACAAAATAGTATTTACTGACTTGCAGTCCACTAAGGAGAGTGGTCACTTAACAAGGATTAAAATAACAAGGTGTTTCGTTATACAAAGGTAAGCAAAAAAGTATTTCTACTAGGGTTTCAATTCATAAAGGCATGGATTTACTCCAAACAAAACGTATTTCAATTATGACTCTTCAATCAGTGGAAAACTGCAGAGAAGTTCTCTCAGTAATACACTTGTCTTAGTCTTGCTGTTGTTGTTAAGTGCCAACGAGGCAATACCGACTCATAGCGACCCTATGCACAACAGAATGAAACACTGCCCGGTACTGGGCCAACCTCACAATTGTTGCCACGCTTCAGCCCATTGATGCTGCCACTTTGCCAATCCATCTTGTTGGGGGTCTTCTTTTTCTCTAACTCTCCGCCTTACCAAACATGATATCCTTCTCCAGTGACTGATCCCTCCTGACAATGTCTGAAGTATGAGAGATGAAATCTGGCCATCCTGGCCCCCAAGGAGCACTCTGGCTGCACTTCTTCCAACACATATCTGTTGGTTCTTTTGGCAGCCCATGGCACTTTCAATATTCTCCTCCAACACCATAACACCATAACTCAAAAGCATCAATTCTTTTACGGTCTTCCTTATTCACTGTCCAGCTTTCACATGCATATGAGGTTATTGAAAATACCATAACTTGGGGCAGGCGCACCTTAGTCCTCAAGCTGACATCTTTGCTCTTCAATGCTTTAAAAGGGTCTTGTGCAGCACATTTGTCTAATGCAATACATCATTTGATTTCTTGACTGCTGCTTCCATGAGTATTAATAGTTGATCCAAGAAAAACGAAGTCCTTTACAACTCCAATCTTTTCTCTGTTGATAAGAATGTTGTTTATTGGTCCAGAGGGTGAGGATTTTGTTTTCTTTACATTGAGATGCAATTCATACTGAAGGCTGTGGTCTTTGATCTTCATCAGTAAGTATTTTAAGTCCTCTTCACTTTCAGCAAGCAAGGTTGTATCATCTACTTATCACAGGTTGTTAATGAGTCTTCCTCCAATCCTGATGCCACGTTTTTCTTCGTAGAATCCAGCTTCTTGGATTATTTGCTCAGCATACATGTTGAATAAGTATGGTGAAAGAATACAACCCTGTCACACACCTTTCTTAATTTTAAACCATTCAGTGTTCCCATGTTCTGTTTGAACAACTATCTCTTGGTCCATGTACAGATTCCTCATGAGCACAAATAAGTGTTCAGGAATACTCATACTTCACAATATTGTCCATAGTCTGTCATGATCCACACAATCGAAAGCCTTTGCATAGTCAATGAAGCACAGGTAAACATCTTTCAATGTAGGCTGCAAGCATACATTGACAGAGAACTTCCAGAGGCTCAAGCAGGATTCAAAAGAGGACGTGGAATGAGGGATATCATTGCTGATGTCCGATGGGTCTTGGCTGAAAGCAGAGCATACCAGAAAGATATTTACCTGATGTCAACCCACAACTCTTCTGGCTTTCCATTTTTAGTGTTTAATGTATCAAATCTGTTCTTCAGATGATCTCTAAACTCAGGTGGGATATGTCAAGGTCATATTTTGGCTCTCGTGGACTTGTTTTCATTTTCTTCAGCTTCAGTTTGAATTTGCATATGAGTTATTGATGGTCTGTTACACAATCTGCCCCTGGTCTTGTTTTCACTGATGATATAGAGCTTTTCCATCATCTCTTTTTGCAGATGTAGTTAATTTGGTTTCTGGGTACTCCATCTGGTGAGGTCCATGTGTATAGTTGTCTCTTATGTTATCTAAAGAAGGTATTTGAAATGAACAAATCATTGACTCTGCAGAATTCTATCATGCATTCTCCAGCATCATTTCTATCACCAAGGCCATATTTTCCAACTACTGAGCCTTCCTCTTTGTTCCCAACCTTTCAATTCCAATCACCAGTGATGATAAATACATCTTGATTGCACGTTTGATCAATTTCAGATTGAAGAAGTTGGTAGAATTCTTCTATTTCATCCTCACTGCTTTCATGGTTGGTGCGTAAATTTGAATAATAGTGGTATTAACTGCGCTTCCCTGTTGTTGTTGTTGTTAAGTGCTGTCGAGTCGGTTCCGACCCATAGCGACCCTGTACAGGGTTTCCGAGTAGAAAACCTCATCTTTCTCCCGCAGAGCGGCTGGTAGTTTCGAACCACTGACCTTAAGGTTTGCAGCCCAATTCATAACCACTACACTACCAGAGCTCCTTGTGCTTCCCTGTAGGCGCATGGATATTATCCTATCACAGACAACATTGTACCTCATGACTAACCTGGACATGTTCCTTTTGACGATGAATGCAACACAATTCTTCAATTTGTCATTCCCAGCATAGTAAACCAGGTGGTTGTCATATTCAAAATGGCCAATATGAGTCCATTTCAGCTCACTAATGCCTAAGATATCGATGTTTATGAATTCCATTTCATTTTTGACAATTTCCAATTTTTCTAGAGTCTATGATACTTCTTACATTCCATGTTCTGATTGTTAAAGGATGTTTACAGCTGTTTCTCTTCATGTTGAGTTTTGCCCCATCAGTAAATGAAGGTCCTGCGGGCTTTACTCCCATGGGCTTTACTCCATTTGTGATCAGCACGGTCAACTCTATTCTGAGGAGGCAGCTCTTCCCCAATCGCATTTTGAGTGCTTTCCAACCTGAAGGGTTCATTTTCCTAAACTACATCTGACAGTGTTTCTCTTCTATACATAAGGTTTTCCGTGACTAAATATTTGGAAGTAGTTCATCACTCCTTTTTCCTAGTCTGTCTTTGTCTGGAAACTCATATGAAACCTGTCTGCTATGGGTGACCATATTTATTATGTGGTATTTATAATACCTGTAGCATAGCTTCCAGAATCACAGCAACTCACAAGCCACCATAGTATGACAAAATGACAGATGAGTGGTGGCTTAGTCTTGTTAGGGTGCTTTAAAAAAAAAACCACCCAATTAAAACAAGTGGCTTCCAAGGGGATCTGCTGGGTCAGTTTAATCAAAGCAGAAAGGTCATCTCAGAATGTTAGATGATTGTTTTTTAGGACTCTAGAGGGTCATCTTGCTATATTTTTTTGAAGGACATAGTGCAATCACAGGGGCTTACTAAGAAGAAGTTTCAAAAAACCAGAAAACTACCTTGGTGAGAAAAAGGCCAGGAAAGTTGCACTGAGGAAATTTTTCCCATCATGACAATGCACCTGTTCATTCTTCAAGAGGAGCAAAGGGTGTCCTATGAGAATTTGTTTGGAAATATTCAAAATGGCCCCATCAATTTTATAGCCCTGATCTTACCCCTTCAGGTTTGGCTTTGTTACCCAAACTCAAATAACAGTTAAAAGGAACACAGTTTGAGTCTGATGAGGAGGCCAAGACTGCTATTTTCATGTGGTGTAAACTGAAGAGCACAGAATTCTTTGGTGAAGAGTTAGAGAGATGGAAACACTGCTTTCCGTAGTGTGCAGACCTAGATGGAGGATATGCTGAGAAACAATAGCATACATTTTGATATTTTTGTTTGATAAAGGTTTCTACGGTTGTGTAGCAATACTTGTTGACTTGTTCTCATGTAAGGGCTGATCACACACTGATTCAGAGGACCTCATTACCATCAAGAAGAGTCCTTGGGATCTCAGGTCCCTATGCTGAGAACCTCTGAGACCCAGAAGAGAGTGTTGTCACAGTGAAGGTGCGAAATAGTGAGAAAATAGCAGTACGCACAGCAGAGCCAAGTGGCAGGAAAACAGTAACAGAGATATGAATGGAGGGGCCCATGAGACCAGCAGAGTGCTGTGGTGGGCTCGTTGGGCCATTGAGAGAGAGTTGAGTACCTTTGGGCAGGAGAGCTTGCTGGTGGAATTTGGTGTTCTACAGGTACTTGCTAGCAGAGCTGAAGGAGCGATGGCACTTGCCATGGAGGGCAAAGGCCTGAGTGTGTCTGTGCAATATGCTTCACCTCTGGGCAGTGTGGTGGAAGTCACGTGGGAAAATTGATACTGGGTAGTGTGGTGGCATAGCAGGAACCAGTGGCACAGGGATAGAAGGACCCAGGTGTAAAGGCTCAAGAGATCCCGTACTGGAGTCTTCCTGCTGGTGAAACAAGATCCAACAGCAGAGCAGAAGCCTCAGGCAGTGTGGTGGTAGACAGAGGCAGTGAAGATGTGAAGATAACAGATGATCTGAACCACACCTTACCCACCCAGCAACATAAAGAATGGATACAGGTAATGCTGGGAAAGATAAAGCATTTTCCATGGGAGAATCGGTTGCTATTATTTCTATTTGCTCTTTATAAATAATGTTTTCACTTTGACAACACTGTTTTAAGTGTCTTGTGTGGCCAGCTCAATTGGAGATGAACACAATAGCCACAGGACTGTTGATGCCAATGGGTGTCTGTGTTCCATTCCTAGCACTCTAGTGGTTGCCTTGAAGTTTGCAGAACAGCCTGTCTATATGTGTAATCCAGACAGACAGGCCCAGACACAAATTAAGGATAACATTACAGAGAATATGAATTCCAGCACACTTAATTGTGTTTATGCAGAATCTGTACCTAGATTGAAAAGAACAAGGAAATACTGTGTAGTCCAAAATTGGAAAGGGGGTATGTCTGGATTTCATCTCAGTGAATCTGTTTGTAGAACATGAAATTCAAGAAGCTACACTACATGAAGAACATGGCCACAGGATTAGAGGAAGTCTCATTAACAACCTGAGAGATACAAGTGACACAACCTTGCTTACTGAAAATAAAGACACTGTGATACACTTGCTGATGAAGTTCTAATACTACAGCCTTCAATATAGATTACACCTGAATGTGAAGAAAAGAAAACATCTCACCACTGGACCAATAAGCAACATCAGTATGTATGCAGCAAAAACTGAAGTTGTTGAGGATTTTATTCTAACTGGATCAATAATAAATGTTCATGGGAGCAGCAGTTAACCAATATTGCACTCGGAAAATATGCTTGAAAAGATTTCTTCAAAGTGTTAAAAAGCATGGATTTTTACCAGATGGACTAAAAATAGAACACAGAGTACTTTGATACCAATCCTTGAAGAATCTGTGACTGTCAATTGACAGAAGCCAACCTGTACACAGAAAACCTTAAGTGTCCCTTTAAGGAAAAAAGCCATATCATACAGTTTAAAGAAAAACCTAAACTCCGACCTCAAAGACCCAGGAAAGAAGAGCAAAATTAACCGAAAGCAAGCAGAAGGAAGGACAATAAGCTAAAGAGCAGAAATGACTAAAGTTGAAAACAGAAAAAGAGGGAAAAATCGAGAAAACAAAGAGCTGGGTCTTGAATCAATAAAAATTAAAAACTAAGACTGAAAAGAAAAAAAGATACAAATTAAAAATTAAATAATTAACCAGAAGACATAATTATTGCAGACCTTGCAGACAGACATAATAAGAGTAGTAAGAGAGTACTAAAGTGCCTGGCTGTCCAAACAGAAGGGTGTTCAAATCTACCAGTCATTCCCTGGGAGAAAGATGTGGGAGTCAGCTTCTGTAAGACATATCCTGTAGGATTATTATGACTCAGACTCAATGGTAATGGATAAAGGAGTACTCTGAACAACTCTGGAGTTCTGGTGTGGTGCTTAGAATAAGTATTGGACCCCAAGGTTGGGTTGACCGCAAGTTCGGAAGTTCAAATCCATCAGCTACTCCTTGGAAACCCTACACAGGGGCACTATGAGTCGGATCCTATGCAATGGCACTTAACAACAAACAACAACATGAACAACTTTGGAGTCATGGTATGGCACTATAGGATATGCACTGGACTGCAAGGAATTGCAAGGTCTATAGTTCAAGCTCACCAGCTGCTCCTTGGAAAACCCTATACAGGGTTACTATGAGTTACAATGGACTCATCAGCAATTAACAACAAATGAACAACTTTAGGCATGTAAACTTGTTACACAAATGAAATAAATTTCTAAAAAAAACAAACCCCAAACAATCATAAATGTTCAATATGTAACAGATAATTTAAATAGTCTTAAAATCAGAAAATTGAATTTCTGATTTAAAAACTCCAAAGGAGGTGAGAGCTATAGTTTCACTGAAGTTGTTGCTGTTGGTAAGTGCAGTGACTGGGTTCTGACTCACATGGATCCTATGCACAACAGAAGGAAACACTGCCTGGTCCTGTGCCATCCTCACAATTATTGTTAGGTTTGAGCCAGTTGCTGCTGCCATTGTGTGAATCCATCTTATTGGGAGGTCTTCCTCTTTTTTGCTGAATCTCATTTTACCAAGCATACTGTCCTTCTTTAGGGACTGGTCCTTTCTGATAACATGTCTGAAGTATAAGAGATGAAATCTCACCATCCTGGCTTCTCAGGAGCACTCTGACTGTACTTCTTCCAACATTTGTTTGCTATACTGGCAGTCCCTGGTACTTTTAACATTCTTCTCCAACACCATAAATTAAATGCATTGATTCTTCTCTGGCCTTCCTGATACACTGTCCAACTCTTACATGTATATGTTGTTGTTAGGTGCCATCAAGTTGGTACCGACCCATAGCGACCTTATGCACAGCAGAACGAAACACTGCCCGATCCTGGGCCAACCTCACTACAGTTGCCACGCATGAGTCCATCGATGCTGCCACATGGCCAATCCATCTCATTGGAGGTGGGGGGGAGGTCTTCCTCTTTTTCTCTGACCCTCCACCTTACCAAACATGATATCCTTCTCCAGCGACTGGTCCCCTCCTGTCAATATGTCTGGAGTATGAGAGATGAAATTTGGCCATCTTGGCCTCTAAGGAGCACTCTGGCTGCACTTCTTCCAAAACGGATCTATTGGTTCTTTTGGCAGCCCATGGCACTTTCAATATTCTCCTCCAACACCATAATTCAAAAGCATCAATTCTTCTATGGACTTCCTTATTCACTGTCCAGCTTTTGCATTATATGAGGTTACTGAAAATACCATGGCTGGGGTCAGGCGCACCTTAGTCCTCAAGCTGACATCTTTGCTCTTCAACACTTTAAAAAGGTCTTGTGCAGCAGATTTGCCTAATGCAATACGTCCTTTGATTTCTTGACTGCTACTTCCTTGACTGTTGATAGTTGATCCCAGAAGAATGAAGATCTTGACAACTTGAATCGTTTCTCTGTTGATAAGAATGTTGTTTATTGGTCCAGTGGTAAGGATTTTTGTTTTCTTTACATTGAGATGTAATCCATACTGAAGGCTCTGCTCTTTGATCTTCATCAGTATTTCTCTTCGCTTTTGGTTGCAGGTTGTTCATGAGTCTTCCTCCAATCCTGATGTCACGTTTTTCTTCCTATAACCCAGCTTCTCAGATTATTTGCTCAGCATACAGGTTGAATAACTATGGTGAAAGAACACAACCTTGTCGCACACCTTTTTTAATTTTAAACCATTCAGTGTTCCCATGTTCTGTTTGAACAACTGCTTCTTGGTCCAGGTACAGATTCCTCATGAGCACAATTACGTGCATTATGAGGTGATCGAAAATACTGTTACTTGAGTCAGGTGCATTTTAGACCTTAAACTGATACCTTTGATGTTGAATACTTTAAAGAGGTCTTGAGTAGTAGACATGTCTAATACAGTACATTGTTTGATTTATTGACTGCTGTTGAGTGTTGATTGTGGATCCAAGTAAAATGAAGTGTTTGAAAACTTCAATCTTTTCTCCATTTATAATAATGCTATTTATTGCTCCCATTGTGAGGGAATTTTGTTCTTTATATTGAGATACAATCCACACTGAAGACTGTAGTTTTTGATCATTATCAGTAAGTATTTTAAGTCCTCTTTGCTTTCTATAAAGCGAGGCTGTACCAACTGTCTATTGCAGTATGTTAATGAGTCTTTCCTCAATCCTGATGACACATTCCTCTTCAGATAATCCAGCTTCTCAAATTATTTGCTCAGCATACAGACTGAAAAAGTATGGTGAAAGGATACAAACATGGTGCACACCTTTCCTGGTTTTAAAGCATTCAGTATCCCCTTGCTTTGTTCTAACAATTGTCTCTTAGTCTATGTACAGGTTCTTCATGAGCACAATGAAGTGTTCTGGAATAACCATTCTTCACAATATTATCCATAGTTTGTCATGATCTACACCAAGGGTGAGGAAAGCTTGTCTTTCAGGGGCCATTTGGATATTAATACCATCACTTAATATATATTTATGTTGCTATGAAAAAAGTTACTAGATTTATTGACTTTTGAGTCCCACTTGTGGTTGCCTTTGCATGGCCAGGCTAAATGATTTTGTGGCCTTATATGGCCCATGGGCCACACATTCCCCATTCTTGATTTACACAGTCAAAAGACTCTCCATAGTCAATAAAGCACAAGGCTCCAGGAATTGACAAAATGCAAATTAAAATATTTCAACAAACTGAAGCAGCATGGGAGGCACTCACTCATCTATGCCAAGAAATTTGTCAACAAATTGGAAGAGGTCCAAATTTTTGCCCATTCCAAAGAGAGTTGACTCAACAGAAAAAAATCACTGAACAATAACATTATTATCATATGCAAGAAACATTTTGCTAAAGAAAATTTAAAAACACTACAACAGTACATCAACACGGAATCGCCAGAAATTCAGGCTGGATTCAGAAAAGGAGGTAGAACTAGTGATATCATTGCAGATGTTAGATGGATCGTGGCTGAAAACATCTTTACTTGTGCTTTATTGACTATGCAAAGGCATTGGAGTGCATGGATCAGAAGACATTATGGATAAAATTGCAAAGAAAGGGTATTCCAGAACACTTGACTGTGCTCATGAAGAACCTGTACATAGATGAAGAATAGAACAAGGGAATACTGAATGGTTTAAGATCAGTAAAGATGTGTGCCAGGGTTACATTCTTTCAGCATAGTTATTCAATTTGTATGCTGAGTAAATAATGAGAGCAGCTAGATTCTACGAAAAAAATGTAGCATCAGAATTGGAGGACGATTCATTAACAACATGACATGCAGATGATACAACCTTGTTTGCTGAAAGCAAAGAGAACTTAAAATACTTACTGATGAAGGTTAAAGACTACAGATATCAGTGTGGATTGTACCTCATTGTAAAGAAAACAAAGATCCTCAAAACTGGACCAATAAATAACATCATGATAAATGGTGAAAAGACTGAAGTTGTCAAATATTTCATTTTGCTTGGATCCACAATCAACACTCATGGAAGCAGTAATCAAGCTATCATAGGACTTATTGCATTAGGCAAATATGCTTCCCATAAAGTGCTCAAGGGCAAAGATATCAGTTTGAGGACTAAGGTGTACCTGACTCAAGCCATGGTATTTTCAACCGCCTTTTATGTATATGAAAGTTGGACAACGAATAAGGAAGACCTTATAAGAATCAATATATTAGAATTATGGTATATGAGAAGGATATTAAAAGTACCCTGGATTGCTTGAAGAACAAACAAATCTTTGTTAAAAGTAGTACAGTTAGAATGCCCCTAGAAGTCAGGATGATGAGACTTTGTCTCTCATACATGGGACATGGCATCAGGAGATATCAGTCCATGGTGAAGGATACCATACTTGGCAAAGTGGAGGAATAGCGAAAAAAGAGGAAGACGCTTAATGAGATGGACTGACACAGAGGCCTCAGCAATGGGCTCAGACATACGAACAATCGTGAGGGTGGTGCAGGACCGGTAGTGCCTCATTCTCTCGTATACAGGGTTGCTATTAACTAGAACCAACTTGATGTTGGCACCTAACAACAACAACAACAACAGAATAAAATACCTAGGGACAAATTTAACTAGGGTGGTGAAATACTTGTACACTGAATATTCTAAAATATCGTTAAAAGATATTAAAGAAGACCTGAATAAAAAGAAAGATCTCCAGTGTTCATGGATTGGAAGACTTCATATTGTCACAACTGCAATACTATTTAGATACCTACAGGTTAAATGCAATCTCTATCAAAATTCCAATAATCTTTTCTCCCCCCAAATATAAAAGCCAATCATCAAATTCTATGAAAGTCTAGGGAATGTAGAAATACATTGACATTAATATGTTCAATTGGTTTTTGACCAAGCTACAAAAGCAATTCAGTGGAGGAAAGAGAGCCTCCTTCCCCACTATCGGTTCTGGTGCAACTGCACATTCATATGCTAAAACAAAAACAAATAGGCAGCTAGGAGTCTTACCCTTGGTTCAAAAATAACCAAAAAATAGACCATGGATTTGAATATAAAACATAAGATGAAAAACATTTTTGGAAAAAAACATGAGAGAAAATCTTTGCAAACTAGGGGCAAGTAAAGAGTTCTTAAACTTGACACAAAAGCACAGCACAATATAGGAAGAGGTATTTTGTAATTTAATTACAATTAAAAACTTTTTTTATGCAAATGATGTTAAGAGGATGAAGAGACAAGCTCCAAAGGATTAGTATCTTGATTATATAAAGAATCCTGAAAAACTCAACTGTTTAAAACAAACAATCCAGTAATGAAATGAGTAATACATAGTAATTAAACGTGCACATACATTTCCCCAAAGAAAATATAGGGATGGTAAATAAATACATGCAGATTGTTCACTATCAGTAGTCACTTGGGAATGAAAATTAAAACCACTGTGAGATATCACTGCATATTGTATTAGATGAGTCAGTTCTGACTCATAGTGACCAATGTAGGGTTTCCAAGGAGTGGCTGGTGGGTTTGAACCACTGATCTTGTGGTTAGCAGTCCAATGCTTATTCATCAGTACCACACCACTCACACAATAGAAGGCAGGATTGTTCTTGCTGTTAAGTGCTGTTGAGTTGGTTCCGTCCGATCCATAGTGACTTCTGAGGAGCAGCTGGTGAGTTTTAACCATTGAGCTTGTGGTTCAAATTGACTTTGCAGTCCAGTGCACTAACCCACAATGCCACACCAGGGGGCAGGATAGGTATGGTTATAAAAGGGTAACATAAAAATCTGTGGGAATGGAAATGTTCTGTATTTTGACTGTATCAATGCCAATATACTGGTTGTGAAATAGTATTATAATTTTGCAAGATGATGCCACTG
This sequence comes from Chrysochloris asiatica, assembly GCF_000296735.1. Lineage (NCBI taxonomy): Eukaryota > Metazoa > Chordata > Mammalia > Afrosoricida > Chrysochloridae > Chrysochloris > Chrysochloris asiatica. The sequence continues at coordinate 20,375,594 of NW_006408554.1, read as the reverse complement.
GGGAAAACTGGGTAAAGGGTACTGTAGAACTCTTTCAATTATTTCTTACAACCTCATGTGAATCTATATGTATCTCTTAATAACATCTGTGAGTACTGTGATCCTTTAAAAAAATCATCTATGACTGGGACTCTCCTACATTGCTGATGGGTCTGTATAATGTTTCAACCACTGTGGAAATGGTAATGGTGCTCCCTCATAGAGTTGTTGTTGTTGTTAAGTGCCGTCGAGTCGGTTCCGACCCATAGTGACCCTGTACAGGGTTTCCGAGGGTGTAAATCTTTACGGGAGTAGAAAGCCTCATCTTTCTCCCGCGGAGCAGCTGGTAGTTTCGAACCGCTGATCTTAAGGTTCGCAGCCCGATTCGTAACCACTACGCTACCCTCATAGAGTAGGAAACAGAAATACCTTGTTGTTGTTGTTGTTGTTAGGTGCCATCGACTTGCTACCAACCCATAGCGACCTTATGTACAGCAGAACAAAACACTGCCCTATACTGGGCCAACCTCACTACTGTTGCCATGCTTGAGTCCAACGATGCTGCCACTTGGCCAATCCATCTCGTTGGGGGTCTTCCTCTTTTTCTCTGACTCTCCACCTTACCAAACATGATATCCTTCTCTAGTGACTGGTCCCTCCTGACAATATGTCCGAAGTATCAGAGACAAAGTCTCTGGGAGCAGCTGAGCGCCTTGAATTAGAAAGCAATGGATTTCTTGATTTTGCTACAAATTCCCCTAGCTGTAAGCCTTCCAAGTTTCTAAATATTCCTTTATATGTGGTTCAGAGTTCTAGCATCATCCCCTGAGCCTACGTGGTCCTGTACTCTGTGTTGTTGCTGGTGGAGCTCCTTACTGCATGTCTACCCTGTCCGCCATCTTGAAGAGACATCAGAAATACATTATGACTCAGCTATTCCTCTACTTGGTATATATCCACAAGAAATTAGAGCCAGGATGCGAGTAGATGTATGCACAACAATGTTCTTTGCAGCACTATTCACAATAGCAAAAAGATGGAGACAGCCTAAATGCCCATCAACGGAAGAAGGAATTAACAAATTTTGGTACATATACACAATGGAATACTATGCAATGTTAAAGAACAATGATGAATCTGTGAATCCCCTGATAACATGGATGAACCTGGAGGACATTATTCTGGGTGAAATTAGTTAACTACAGAAAGGCAAATATTATATGAGACCACTATGGCAAAAACTCAAGAAAAGGTTTTTGTACTAAAAGAAACATTCTTTGATGGTTACTAGTGGTGGGAGGGAAGTGCCGTCAAGTCGATTCTGACTCATAACCACCCTGTATAGGGTTTCCGAGGTGCATCTGGCGAGTTTGAAGTGCTGATCTTGCTGTCCAAACTGACCTAGCGGTCTAGTGTATTATCCTACAGTGCCACACCAGGATTCCAGAATTAATAAGGTCTTAAAACTGAGAATGAAAAACAGAACCCAAGGGGTATACAAGTATCTTCAGCTGACAATGAAAATTAATTTTGCTTTCATGCTCTTCTGTCCTCCTAAAGGCCAATGCCTTCCACTTGGTTCTGATCCACAGTGACCCTATAGGATGGGTAATTGCCCCCTAGTATTTCCAATGCTATCAGTAAGAATCAACTTGGCGACACTTAATAACAACATGTTTACAGATGGAAGCGACCACATCTTTATCCTGTTGAGAGGCTGGTAGGTTGAAACTACAAACCTTTTGGTTAGCAGGTGAGCAGTAGTTAATCTTTCCAGAAACCTCTAGAAATTAAATGCTTCATTCTCAACTTTTCCAACTGTTGTGTTGGTACTTTTTTTGATGCTCAGTTATTACCTTCAGTTCAGGAGAACCCAATTACTAGATCTGGGAATCTCATTAATCTTTTCTTTATTTCTACATATTTGACTTCTCTGAAAACCACTCTTCATCAAACATCCGAGCAGTAGGACCTGTTTTGTTGAGTATATGGTATCTGCTACAATGCCGGCTTTTACATTGGTTTTACGGTTTCTATCCAAAATAAGTCTATAGGTCCCTGTGAACATAGCTTACATCTTTTCTTGTTTGTCTTTAGAACTTTGAAAAGCTATAAGACTTTGGTAGTGATGGTGTGTCATGGAGTTGGTTCTGACTCATAGTGACCCTATATAGGGTTTCTGAGGCTGTAAATCTTTACGGGAACAGAAAGCCTCATCTTTCTCCCATGATACGACTGGTAGTTTCAAACTGCTGACCTTGAGGTTAGCAGCCCAACTCGTAACCTCTACGCTACCAGAGATCCCTGATATTTAGTTAAGCATGTAAATTCTTTCTAGAACATAAAACTAAGGGAGCCCTGATGGTATGATAAGCACTGGACTGTCATTCACAAGATTGTGGTCAAACGGCACAGAAGAAAGATGAGGCTGTATGCCATCATAAAGATTAAGTTTTAGAAATTCTACATAGGGTCTCTTTGAGTTGGAATTGACTCAGTGGTAATGGGTTTAGTATATAAACTAAGCCTAAAGGAGCTCTGGTAGCATAGTGGTTACGAATCGGACTGTGAACTACAAGGTCAGCAGTTTGAAACTACCAGCTGCTCCACGGGAGAAAGAGGAGCCTTTCTGCTCCCGTAAAGATTTACAGCCTCAGAAACCCTGTTCAGGGTCGCTATGGGTAGGAACCGACTCAACGGCACTTAGCAACAACAACAAACCAAAAATAACTCCCATGAAAGTTCCTGGGTGCCTTGTCTCATAGCCTTGAAGTAAAGAAGCACAGCTGGGAAACAATTCTACAGCCAGTCACCCTTCCTTCCAATCCCTCCCCTAAATTTGCATACTCTATGCTAAGCTCAAGGAAATGACTCTAAATGTATTACTTCTAAGAGCACAGGATGGTGCCCTTGTTTTCTTTTGAATTTCTCCGAATTTAATGATGAAATAAACCCTGATCTAACCCACATTCTCTATATAGTTTAGCGAGGCCAATAATTGAGCGGTGAGGCACTACCCCAGAAAGCCCAGTGGGCACAGAGCATGCAGGACATGTCAGTAGTGCCCTTCCAATTCCTGTTACCTTTCTTAATTGTAATTCTGTTTCACTTATATTTGTTAACAAAGTAGGCTGACAGTGCTAAAGCCAGAGCCGTAAAAAGCCAGATCCCAACTTTTTGTTTATGCTGTCTCCTCTTCCAGTAAATGGAATATCAGGTTCTCTGAAGAATCATGTGCTGAGGAGGCTGGTCAGCATCTGGTGTGGCATGCAAATGAACCCAGTCACCCTCCGGGTTTTCCCCTTTCCTTTCCCTGCTACAGGACGTAAGGCACAGCATCATAGAGAGTCACTAGCTGGAGTTTGCTCTGTACTTTAACAGTAGGCAAGCAGCCAAACTACAAACACAATGACTGGATTCAGTTTTACAAGCAAACACTGGAACAGAATTCACCCGAGTCCGGGAAGAATGCCTCTGAACAGACCGAGCAGGAAATCCAATTCTGCATAGGGTGTGTCGTCCTCAATTCACAGGGTGGCCTTTACACCTTTAATGAGGTCTTTTGGAAATAAAAGCTTCCTTGTGCAGAGTCCACAACAAAAGACTAAATTTTACTCCCATGAGATTAGAAACACTGTAGAGGAAATGTTGGGATTCCAATAGCCATTACCTTAAGTAAGGACCATTGTCTTTTCCATACTGATTATAGATGCCTGAGAAGATATTAATAGTTAATATTAACTATTTGACTAGTTAATATTCTAATCTCCCAACTCCCTTCCAACATCTGACCTATATCTTAACATCAGATACTACCAACAACTCTCTTGTTTTCAGGGTCCACTTGAGTAATTTAACGTGAAAATGCTTTGACTGTTTGAGAAAATTATGATAGTCATTTTCTCTAGCCAAATCACCACTTAAAATATGGCCAATAAGTTTTATCTGCTTCATGTCTTGCACCCCAAGCTGGCTGGGGTTGTCAGAGCACAAGTGCTGAGGGCCTGTTATTCTGGGTTAGGGCCAGGGGAGGTCAGGGCCTTGCTCACTTCTGTTTGTTGTTGTTGTTAAGTGTCGTCAAGTCGATTCAGACTCATACCCATCCTGTACAGAGTGTCCAAGGAGTAGATGGTGGGTTTGAAACACCAACCTGTGGTTTGCAGTGCTCATCCTACAGGGCCATAGGAGGATCCTGTGATTACTTGAGGCCACAGTCCTTTCCCATTCCAACTGGGACTGGACTCAAACTGACTGCTGTTAGCTATGTGAAACAATGTGCTAAATGCCAATCATGATGCTGTTATTGTGTGCTGTTGAGTCAGTTCCAATACATAACAACCCTGTATAGGATTCCTGAGGCTGAAAATCTTTATGGGAGCAGAAAGCGCCATCTTTCTCCTGAAGAGTGGCTGGTGGTTTCCAATTGTTGACCTTGCAGTTAGCAGTCCAATGCACAACTCCCTATGCCACCAGGTTCTTACTTTACATGTATGGGAGAAAAGTATCTTAGAAATGATGACTCAAAGGGTCCCTAAAACTTAAAGGTTTAAGTGAGTATGCTTATGTGAATCAGTGAACATGGCCCTTTTTAGCCATTATCGTTGTAACTCCTATTAAATGACTGGGTTTGTTGTTGTTGTTAAGTGCTGTTGAGTCGATTCCAACCCACAGTGACCCAATATAGGGTTTCCAAGGAGCAGCTGGTGAGCTTGAACCACCAACCTTGCAGTTCAAATGACTTTGCTGTCTGACACATTAGCCCACAGTGCCACACTAGGGCTCCAAATGACTGGGTTGTTGTTGTTAAGTGCCGTTGAGTCGATTCCGACCCATAGCGACCCTGTATAGGTTTTCCAAGGAGCAGCTGGTGAGCATGAACCACTAACTTTGCAGTTCAAACGACTTTGCAGTCTGGTGCATTAACTCACAGCACCACACTAGGACTCCAATGATTGGTGGTGGTGGTCAGTTATTTGCTGTAGAGTCGGTTCCAACTCATAGCAACCCTGTACAAGGTTTCCGAGGCTGTAAATCTTTACGGGAGCAGAAAGCCTCACCTTTCTCCCGCGGAACAGCTGGTAATTTCGAACTACTGACTTTGCAGTTCACAGCCTGATTCGTAACCACTAAGCTACCACAGCTCCTTCCAGTGACTGGTCTGTTGTTGTTAAGTGCCTTCATGTCGATTCTGACCCATAGCAACCCTGTATAGGGTTTTCAAGGAGCAGCTGGTGAGCTTGAACCACAGACTTTGCAGTTCAAACGGCTTTGCAGTCTGGCGCATTAACCCACAGTAGCACACCAGGACTCTATCCTTCTGGGGTTGTTGTTGTTATGTGTCGTGGAGTAGGTTCCGACTTATAGCGACCCTGGACAGGGTTTTTGAGGCTGTAAATCTTTATGGGAGCAAAAAGCCTCATCTTTCTCCCACATAATTTCAAAGCTGGTAGTGTCAAACTGCTGACCGTGAGATTAGCAGCCCGATTCATAACCACTACACTACCAGAGCTCCTTATCTTTCTGGGGTAGCACTACGCAAATAAGTTATATGGGAACACTAAACAAAGGGATTTCATCATACACTAGGGTTAAAATGAACCAAACCAGGAGGAACCATTCTCTGGAGAAGAACATCATGCTTGGTAATGCAGAAGGTCACCCCAAAAGAAGAAGATCCCCAATGAGATGGATTGGCACAGGGCAGCAACAATGGACTGAAGGGTAGTAACAACTATGAGATTGGCGTTGGGCCAGGCAGTGATTCATTTTGTTGTAGATAAGATTCCTATGAGCTGATACCAACTCCATGCTAACAACAACAGGTTGACTGACCCAACAAATTAGAGTTAATGGAAAAGCCCTTTTGGGCCAAGGCTTACTGACAAAGTGTGGTGCCTCTCAACACACAATCAGCCATAGTAAAAGAACTTCCTAACATTTGTTTCAGTAGGGCTAAGGCTAGGCTGAGGGGCTGAGAGGCAGAGGGTCTGTGCATGTCTGCAGATACTGTGAGAAGAGGCTGTCCTAATCAAATAACTGTATGCTTAGTGTTTCTAGTCCTGGATTGCATCCTGTTTATTTCCCTAACAAATCCCATACTTGTAAGTATTGTCTAAGTTCTATATGGCCATTACAGTATATTAATAAGCTGAACAGAGAAGAGAATACCATGGTAAGGGCAGCTGATGTCAGAACTGGTAAAAAGGTTAGAGGGTAGAGGCATGTCTAACCTCCTCCTGATAGGAAGCAATCTGAAGTGGCTCATACTGATGATCTAAATTTTCTTTCCCCTTGTAAAGCTAGAGGAGGTCACATGCTACCTCCATGCCACCTTTTTTTTTTGGGGGGGGGGTGCGTGGGGACAGGGTAAGGGCAAGGAGTTAGGATTAGGGCTATTGATTGGTTTAAACTAGGCTTAGGACTTTGTTCAGTGCCAGGGTTGTGGTTGGGACTAGGGTTTGTGTTAGGGGCAGAGATTGAGCTAGGCTAGGAACAAGGCTTGGTCTATTTTTAGTGTTATAGTTGTTTGGAGTCCTGGTGTGGCGCTGTGGGATAATGCTCTAAACTACAAGGTCGGTTTGAACCCAAGGTTGGCAATTGAAACTCACCATTCATTCCTTGGAAACCCTATACAGAGTTACCATGAGTTGGAATCGATTCAATGGCACTTAACAACAGTTTGGTTTATTTTCTTGTTGAAATCTACTTGATTTGGAAGTTTTGTAGCTACAGTGATCCCTCATTTGACTTTTGTTGTTGTTGCAAACTGGTATCTCTGGTTTCCTAGGTTTGTTTGACTTTGAATACTTCTTTTTCTGGGTTGAGTTCTAGGTGATATTATCATATATGTTAAACTCAGGTTGACGTCTGCTGTTGTTGGTTCTCTGTCCCAAAACTCCCTGTAGTATTTTTTGTAAAGTGAGTTTGGTTTTTACACATTCTTTTAATTTCTGATGATCTGGAAGTGTCCTATTTTCACCATCATATTTGAGAGGCAGTTTTTATGGGTATATGGTACTTGGCTAGCTTTTTAATTTCAGTTTTATATATGCCATCCCATTGTCTTTTTGACTGCATGGTTTTTGCTGAGAAATCAGAGCTTAGTAACTACTTTGTAGGTTTGGAGTTGCTGTCAGGATTCTTTCCTACTCTCTGGTTTTGAAAAGTTGATTTTAATATATCTTGGTGATTTTCTATAGGGGTCTATCCTGTTTGAAGTTTTTATTAACATCTTGAATAGCTATCTTCTTATCTTTCATGATGCTAGAGATGCTTTCTTTCAACAAATCTTTGATATGTTGCTTCCCCCCATCCCAGTCTTTTATTGTTTTGGAATTCCAATCACATGTTAAATTATTCCTCTTGATTGTAAATTTTAGGCTGTCTTTGTTTTTTTATTTTATTTATTTTTATTTTTTATTGTTCCTCTGGCAGATGAATACTGAGAGATCTGCCTTCAACAGAACATTCATTGTCCATCAGACAGCGATACTTTGTAATTTTTCTGAGAACGCACTTGAAGCTAGGCCACTGCAGCAGCTGAGAGTGGCAGAGCACCTCTCCTGGTCTTTCCTTTCACACTCTCTGAAGTCCTGGGTGAAAAGCCTTCTTTAATTTAGAGCTCAGAAGCCCTTCACATTTCCATGCTGATTCTTATCAAGCCTTTCCTTCTGTTGACAACCAAATAGGAAAAATGCATAAACTATGAACTACAAAGTTGGAAAAAGAGACCATGCAAGGGGAAGCATATTTTGGTAAATAGCATCATGTACCAGGAAGCCCTGGTAGCATAGTTGGTTACAAGTTGGGCTGCTAACCACAAGATCAGCAGTTTGAATCCACCAATTGCTCTGTGGCAGAAAGATGAGGCTCTCTGCTCCTGTAAAGACTTACAGCTTCGGAATTCCTATACAGGGTAACTAAGAGTTGGAACTGACTTAACAACACACTACCACCACCACCACCACCACCACCATCAGAGATGCAGCAGAGACCAGAGGGGCAAAACATACCATGTAAGTAAGGAGCTATGTAACAGGCAAATGGACTCTGAGCTAACCTTCTTTATCTACAGCTCCTCTGTTGGTAAGAACTAGGACCAGCTTCCATGAACACAAACTACTTCCCTATCTTGAGAATTAGAATAGATTTCCATCTACAAAATCTACAAAAACCAGCTAGAATGAATGCTTCCAAATGCAGAGCGTATCTCTTCTGTATTAGAACAATAAAAGTGTTTTGGTATTGCTTCTGGTTATCTTCCCCATATGCTATATATTGTCTTCATTTACCGTCACATATTCCATAATAACCAAGATAGAAGTTTCTGGTTTTAATCATTTGTTCTTAAAGAGAAAGTAGTAAAGAAAGAAATGTAAAACATGGTCATTACTAGTTTATTAGTTAAAGCAACTTCAATTAAATCTTGATAGTAAAACTTTTTTTTGGAGTCTCTTTTGAAGGAAACAAATCAGGTTACAACAATGCCTCAGGGGGTTCTGTGAATGTGCCTCTGATCTGGCAGCCCACTTTTAGGAACCTGCTGTCAGTTGTCTTGGATCTAACATTCTTACTGAAATGTTATACATGCATTTCCTCTACAGAAAAGAAGTCTCTAAAAAAATTTCTTCACAGTAAGACAATATTCACAGTACATAGAAACCATATGAAGTCAGCTGGACCAGGCAGTACTGCATTCACAAGGGAAGGGGACAGTTCTGCAACCATATGTCCCAGGAGTTCATTGAGCCTCATAACACTGTGAGGACTTAGTCTGACATTCTGACAGTCTCGTTAACGGACAAACTGTATTTCATCTAAGGAGCCCTGGTGACATAGTAGGTTCTGAGTTGGGCTGCTAACCACAAGATATCAGTTCGAATCTACCAGTCTCTCTGTGGGAGAAAGAAGAGGATTTCGCTCCCATAAGATTTACAGCCTTGGATATCCTGGACAGGGTAGCTATGAGTTGGAACTGGCTCCATGGCACACAACCACTACCACCACCCACCATAATATCCCATTGCTGTCAAGTGGATTTTGACTTATAGCGACTCTATAGGATAGGGTAGAACCGCCCACAGGGGTTCTGTAATCTTTATGGAAGCAAATTGTTATGCCTTTCTCCTGCTGAATACCTGGTGGGTTTAAAGCTCTGATTTTTCAATTAGCAACTGAGCACTTAACCACTGTGCCATTGTTGTTGTTAGGTGCCACTGAGTCAATGCCAAATCACAGCGTCCTTATGCACAGCAGAACGAAGCACTGCCTGATCCTGGGCCAACCTCACTATTGCTAGGCTTGAGCCCATTGAAGCTGCCACTTGGCGAATCCATCTTGTTCGGGGTTTTCCTCTTTTTCTCTGACCCTCCACCTTACCAAACATGATATCCTTCTCCAGTGAATGGTCCCTCCTGACAATATGTCCAAAGTATGAGAGACGAAGTTTGGCCATCTTGGCTTCCAAGGAGCACTCTGGCTGCACTTCTTCCAACATATATCTGTTGGTTCTATGGGCAGCCCATGGCACTTTCAATATTCTCCTACAACACCATAACTCAAAAGCATCAATTCTTCTACCGTCTTCCTTATTTACTGTCCAACTTTCACATACATATGAGGTTATTCAAAATACCATGGGTTGAGTCAGGTGCACCTTAGTCCTCAAGCTGGTATCTTTGCTTTTCAATACTTTAAAAAGGTCTTGTGCAGCAGATTTGCCTAATGCAATATGTCATTTGATTTCTTGACTGCTGCTTCCGTGAGTGTTGATAGTTGATCCAAGAAGACTGAAGTCCTTGACAACTTCAATCTTTTCTCCACTGATAAGAATGTTGTTTATTGGTCCAGTGGTGAGGACTTTTGTTTTATTTACATTGAGATGTAACCCATAGTGAAGGCTGTGGCTTTTTATCTTCTTCAGTAAATGTTTTAAGTCCTCTTCACTTTTCAGCAAGCAAGGTTGTATCATCTGCATATCGTAGGTTGTTAATGAGTCTTCCTTCAATCCCAATGCCACGTTTTTCTTCCTATAACCCAGCTTCTCGGATTATTTGCTCAGCATACAGGTTGAATAAGTATGGTGAAAGAATACAACTTTGTCACACACCTTTCTTCATTTTAAACCATTCAGTGTTTCCATGTTCTGTTCGAACAACTGCCTCTTGGTCCATGTACAGATTCCTCATGAACACAATTAAGTGTCCCATTTAGGACTCTATAATAAAGAAGCTACAAATCTAGGGCAAAATATAATAATGGATATAAATCTATATTTATAATCTCAATTTTCTTTGTCAACTTATCAGCTATGATCAAAACATCCTTTTACTAACCTTCATTATGGGGCCTATAAGAAACTCACAGGATAGAGAAGTGTCCACTCGATCATTTTCATGAACATTTTTCTACTGCATTATTAGAATTATTTTAAAACTAAGGAACTTTTCAGGGACATAATCAAAAGCACATATGTATTTTGTGAGAGCAGAAAATAGGGCATGCCACCCACCTTCTTCCTCAGTATTCCTCCTAAAGTTTGACTACTCACAGAAAAGCTAGTCACCAGTAGCAGTGATCACTCTACCAAATACGAGTAGCACTGAATTTGTCTTTTAAAAAAAATAAGCAGCTATGCAAAGTGTTAGTCTTGTTGTGGGGGTACGGGTTAATGTCCTGGACTGCAAAGTCTGTTTGAACTGCAGGGTCCGTGGTTCAAGTTCACCAGTCACTCCTCGGAAACCCTATAAAGGGTCACTATGAGTCGGAACTGACTCTGTGACACTTAACAAAATAAATAACATCCAAAAGTGGCAGTTCTCTCTTTCTTTCCACACCATTCTGGATCATCATTGAGAGTGTGTATGCCCCACTGCAAGCCCCAGAGGAGGAACCCCTCTTCTTACCAGAGGAGGAACCCCTCTTCTATCACCACTTGGGGATAGCGAGGGTTGTACTCTGAACTTGGCTTTCACAAGTTTCACCAATTATTCCTATCTCTTCATCTTTATGTTACTATTCAAAGGTAACATAAAACACTGGGTGATATGATAAAGCACTACGGTCCAGTCTTCCTGAGTGACCCACTGCCAGGCAGGGCTCTGGGAGAGAAGGTTCTCATCTCACTATCTGTCCCACATAGCAGACTAATCACAAACACATCTTGATGGAATAAAGGAATATAAAATAAATCATGATTAAATATCTGCTTCAAAGGGAAATGTTAAACAATGGAGCTCTGGTAGGGTAGTGGTTATGAATCAGTCTGCGAACCCTAAGGTCAGCAGTTCGAAACTACCAGCTGTTTCGCAGGAGAAAGATAAGGATTTCTGCTCCCATAAAGATTTACAGCCTCGGAAACCCTGTACAGGGTCGCTATGGGTCGGAATCGACTCAACAAAACTTAACAACAACAATAAATAATGGTTAAAGGAGAATCAATGCAAAACGGTCAATAAAAGGGTAAGTCAAAAAGTATTGCTATTATGGGTCCCAATTCATGTATGCATGGCTTTATTCCAAACAAAACCTGAGCTCTGGTAGTGTAGTGGTTACGACTCAGGCAGTTAGCTTCAAGGTCAGAAGTTCAAAGCTAACAGCTGTGCTGTGGGAGAAAGATGAGGCTTTCTGCTCCCATAAAGATTTATAGGCTTGGAAATCACATATAGGATTGCTATGAGTTGGGACCGACTCCATGGCACATAACCAACCAACCATTCTAAACAAAAGACATTTAAACATGTCTCTGCAATCAGTGGATGACTACAGACAAGTTCTCTTAGTAATACACCTGCCTTAGTCTTGTTAGGGTGCCCTCAAAAACAGGATACTTTTTGTGCCATGGGAAAAAAAAATGATTTTGAGGTCTGGACTAATAGCAAAATTTTAATGAAATTTAAGTTAACACTTTCCCAAATCACTGAAGCTTTGCAAAAAGTTTATGGGAATGTTGAATCATATACAATAGTTTTTACACATTCAAAGCAAGATGGCACTGAGCAGATCCTCTGCAACAAAGACATGAGAAACCAAGTGAAGCAGATACAGATGGTGACCCTGGGGCCTTGAGCTTCAGAGACTAGGACCAAGAGGTGGATTGAGTGCCAACTGGAAGAGGAAGCTGAACAGGATCAGCGAGAGAGAAGACAAACTGGAAGCTTTCAGCTACTATGGAGCGGTGTGGCCATCTTGAGCTTTTGCAGTGACTGCTGATACAACAGCCTGCAGACACAGGATATGGCCAGAGGCCAGTGAAAGGGGAGTGGTTTTTCCTTGTTTTGTGTCTTCCTGGTACCTGGTGGTGTGTCTAGTGCCTGCCCTTATTCGCTCAGTGGCCAGTAGCACCTCCTGCTGCAAAGTCTCAGTCCTGCCTGTGCTAGGGTGCTTGGAGTGTCACCATTGCTTCTGGAGGCAGGGCTGAATCTGCTTTGAACTACACTATACAAACAGTAAACAGAGATCTTGTCTCATACTTTAGTCTTTACTACATTCACCAGAGACAGGCAGTGAGTACCTGAGAACACACCAACATACAATCATCTGTTAAATATAAATACAACAATACCACAATGTCTTGGGAGAAAACAGACAATTTCATTTACATGAAGAAACAAGGCAGAGAACCTCAAATAAGTGACTAAAATATAGATTCAGAGACTTAATACAAGAAATGGCATCAGAACTACTTGATAAGAAATTTAAAATTATATTTAACTACCTTCAGTGGACTGAGAGAAGACCTAGGAAAGCATGGAGAACATTGAAAACACTTCAGAAGAACTCAGAATAACACTAAAAGAACAAACTGGCAAAATAAATGAAAAATTGGAAACCATACAAAAACAGCAATAAGATAGCAAGAAGGTTAATGCAAAGACTTCAGAAATAGTATAATGAAAAAGCAATGAAGTAGAAATGAATCAATGGAAGGTGAAATACTGAGCTTTAAGACAATCGCTTAGTATTCATCTGTTAGAGGAACAATCAGAAAAAAGAATTTAAAAATTCAAAGAAAGATGAAGATTTTTGTGGGACACCATCAAGAGGAATAACTTGTGTGTGACTGGAATTGCAGAACAGAAAGAGAAAAACAAAAACCAACTACAGAAAAAACTGTCAAAGAGTTGTTGGAAGAAAACTTTCCTAACATCATGAAGATGAAAAGACAGGCATTAAAGAAATTACATGTACTCCAAACAGGACAGACACCAAAAGAAAATTACCAAGACATATTATAATCAAACTTTTCAAAACCAAAGACAAGGAAAGAAACCTGAGAACAGCTCCAAAAAAACATGTAAGTTTCCTACACCAGAGAACTAATAGGACTAAGCTTTGATTTCTCAGCAGAAACCCTGCAGGCAAGAAGACAATGGTATGACATATGTAAAACTTTGAAAGAAAAACAACAACAAAAAATTGCAAAGAATGATATACCCAGAAAAACTGTGGCCATCAAACATGATTTCATAACTAGGACATTTCCAAATGAACAGAAATGAAAAAAATTTGCAAAAACCAGACCGACTTTACAAAAAATACTAAAGGAAGTTCTTTAGATAGAGAACCTACAGCAGCAGACAATGACCTAAGACTCACATACATGACAACAGCACTCAGAATGAAACTCAAGACATGTTGTTGTTGTTAAGTGCCATCAAGTTGGTTCCGACTCATAGCGACCCTGTGTAGGGTTTCCAAGGAGCAGCTGGTGGGTTTGAAAGGCTAACCTTGTGGTTCACAGTTCAGAGGCCCCCAAACCAGATACAGAAGTATTCAATGTGAAACAAATCTACAAGACTGAAAATGGGGGACCAGAGATAACAGTTTGCAACAACAACAAAAAATCCACAAAGTAAAAAGAGGGAATAATGCAATTACAGAACTTCGAAATGAAAAGGAAATCAAGTAGATTTTAAGAAAAATAAATAAATAAATAAATAGGATAAATAAAAATAAACGTGAACTTGTAATCCTAAAACTAGATCAAGCTTGACTTCTAATTCATAGATCAACTCCTATCCTTAACACTAATCTTAGTCCTAACCATTACCCTAACACTAAAGGTAGTTATAGGCCTAGCCTAGACCTAACCATAGTCCTAACCCCAACTCCTTATTCTATTCCACCCATAACTCAAAAAAAAAATCAAAACAAAACACAAGTTTTCGGACGGATCAAGCATTTAAATGAAGGTCAAGAAGACCTCAAAGATGAGCTAAGAGAGGGAGGACGGTCAACCTTGAGGAATAAAGAAACTGTGGCTGAAGTTAAGACACTGATGGAAGAAGACTCTAGAATTACCATCCCTACTAAAGTTAGGATCTCACATGGTTCAACATTTTCAGTTTTAAGTGAACATCGGCCTCAGCAAGCTTTCAGGTGATGGGTGCCAAAAGCACTGCATGAAGATCAAGTAGCTCAAAGAGCAGATCCTTCCACTAGTCTTTTAAGTAAGATTCAAAGCCAATGAAGACAATTTTATGGAATCAACTGTAATCAGGATGAGTCTTGGAATTACCAATATAATCCAAAGACCAAGGTCCAATCAAATCAGTGACTTCTTAGGGAATCTTCTGGGCCAGTTAAATTCAAGACAGAGAGATCAGCTCATAGGTTATTGTATCAGCTTTATGATACGACAACAGGGTGATCTTGATCGATTTTTTTCTTGAAGGACACAGAATTATCATGGGGGCTTATTAGGAAGAATTTTTTGAAAAATATGGAAAACTTCACTGGTGAGAGAAACTCAAGAAAGTTGAGCCAGGGATTTTTCCCATCATGACAATGCACCTGTTCATCCTTTGAGGCTCGTGAGGGCTGTCCTCTGAGAATTTCAATGAGAAACCTTATCCCATCCACCCTAAAGCCCTGGCCTTACTCCTTCAGATTCCTTTCTGTTCTCAAAACTCCAAGAACATTGAAAAGAAACAAAAATTTGAGTTCATTGAGGATGTTAAAACTGCCCTTTTGACATGCTGCAAATCAAAGAACACAGGATTCTTCAGGAAAGGGTTGTTGGTGTTAAGTGCTGCCAAGTCAGTTCTGACTCATAGTGACTCTGTATAGGGTTTCTGAGGCTGTTCATCTTTGCAGAAGCAGAAAGCCTCATCTTTCTTGAGAGATGGAAACGCCACCTTCAGAAGTGACTCCATAGACTTAGATGGAGGCTTACCTTTTTATATTTTTGTTTAATAAAGGTTTCTATGCTATTCTAGCAATACTTTTTGACTTGGTCTGGTACACAAAGAATGTCCCAGCAAGCCAAATGGAAGCATGACTACTATTGCTAACTAATATTGAAAGTTTTTAGTAAATTGTTACTAGTAAATTTGAGAAATTCTAATCACTGACATGCCGCGTCATTGCAATAACATGGGTATTTTTTCTGGACCAACATCCTGCTTAAAATAATAAAAAAATCAATGAAATTAGAACATATATTTTATTCTGATCAATTATTTTATATTCATATAAGGCAACCATTTCAATTTCAGGAAAAACAAATGGCTCAAATAAGCTAGGTATAAAATGTAGATTTGAACCGCAAGGTTGATGGTACAAATTCACCAGCTGCTCCTTGGAAACCCTATCTATACATGGTTGCTATGGGTCAGAATCAACTCAATGGCACTTAACAACAACAAATGAGGCTTATGGAGTTCTGGTGTAGTGCTGTATGATAAGCACTGGACTGCAAGGTTGGTTTGAACCACAAGTTTGGCAGTTCCAATTTAACAGCCACACCTTGGAATCCTTATACTGGTTCACTGTTAGTAATAATTGACTCAATGACACTTAACAACAACACTGAGGCTTATAAATAAATATACAGAAGATTAAGCCATTGACTAATCCTAACACAAGGAGCTCTGGTAGCATAGTGGTTACGAGTTGGGCTTCTAACCTCAAGGTCAGCAGAAGAAAGATGAGGTTTTCTGTTCCCGTAAAGATTTACAGCCTCAGAAACCCTATGCAGGGTTGCTATGAGTCGGAACTGACTGTATGGCACAAGACCACCACCACTACCAATCTTAACATGATTGAACCTGCCCTCCCCCCCTTACAGAGATCAACTGATAGCAGGTCACAAGATGGTCTTTGCCATGCCACCCAGACAGATTTTTTTGAAATTAAAATTTAGTAAGCCTGGCTTCTAACAAGAAAGATTATGGATGAAAGAAAATGAGATGTTACTAATTTTTCTCTTTGACATCCTTAAATGTAAGCACCAATATTATTGGCTAATAATAGAGCACACAGTACAAGTAGCCAGATGATTTACCTGTGAAGGAAGAGGTAAAGGAGAGTAGTTTGTAACTACAGCAAACCAATCTGTTTTCTAAATTCTAACACTATACTGTAGAAAAATACACATGCACATCAAACTCTAGAGCTTTTAAGTCACTTTATAGCTATAAGCAAGGATATCATCCCAAACAACTGCCTCTCTTCTACCCACACGTCTAAAAATAAAATAGAACATTACATTCACATATTTTGTCTGTTTCACCAGTGCTCAAAAAGCCCGTTCCAGGCCTGTTGGGCTGGATCTGCTCCTTGTATACTGTGAGTCAGCACTTCTCCACATTTCTGGAAATTCCTTACAAGCAACATGCTGTACAACAGGAAGCTGACTTTCCATTTCAATGTACATCAGGAAGTATTCAAACAGATCTCAATCTAACAGGTAGAACTGTTGTTTAATATCACTGTTGTAACATTCAAAATAAGTGAAAACCTATTGGAATTAATCTAATAAGCGACATAGCACTATGTTTCATTTTCAAATACACAGACACACAACTGATAATTTACTAAACCAGCAAAATGAATTTGAACAAATTAAATTTTAAAAGTAGCTCAATTCCTATCCATTTTTCTGTCATGCATATTATTCAAAGCTGCCTGACTTTAGCAAAGCCTATGTTTATTATACTAAGAATCTGCTAACGTCTGCTTTAGGCAATAACATACAGAAGGAATAACAGAAATGTACGTATTTTGAGCAAAAAACCTCAGCAGCAGACACTAAGATTAAGTTTACCTTTCTCAATTAATGACTTGAATTTCTTTAATCAGCATAAATACATTAGTAGATTACAAAAATTTTGTGTATCCAGAAATGGGTTTTCAGGAAGTTAACAGACTTGAAAACAACCTATATCTTCATCAGAGTGCCTTTTCTTGCTACATTCAGTTGGCAAGTTGTTTTCACGTTTTAAATCTCAACTGCAAGAAGTTGTTTTCACTATAACTTTAAAAGACTGTCTCAAGATTTAAGTTCAGTAAAAAGCCAAATGCCTCAGCGATTACAGTCATTAGTAAATGTATTTAACACTCGTGCTGCATCAGAATGCAAGACATCTGGTTCTAATTTCGCTTTTGGCTCAGAATGAAAGTGCCTCCCCCACAATACTTTGATTATAAACTGTACTTTTCCTCCTCCTTTTTTTTTTTCTTCTTTGGAAGCTGTTATCCTTCATTCTTGCTGGAAGCCACCTGACCACTGCCAGGAAGAGGAATGCAAAACACTCCCAGGAGCAGCCATGACGCGGGCAGTACATTCTGCATCTTGGTGGTCAGGGCAGTCTGGAAACTCCAGTCTCCAGCAAAACCCACTGAATGAGATAACAGCTGAGGCTTCATCAAATCTTCTTTTTTTTTTTTTTTTTAAAAAAAATTGTGGTTTGGGTAAAAACTTATAAAACAAATTAGATTTCTAGTCAACAATTTATACACTTTTTGTTTTGTGCCATTAGTTAACATCCCCTCAATATAACAGCACTCTTGCCACTTCCTGCCTGGGTTCCTTACTTCCACTCATCCATCATTCCTGCTCCTTCCTGCCTTCTAGACTTTGGTTTTGGGCAAATGCTTCCCATTTAGTGTCTTATGGATGCATGTTTTGAGGAACACTTTCCTCACGGGTGTTAATGCTGTTTTTAGGTCTAGTATTTGGCTGAAAGGTGATCTCTGGGAGTGGGTTTAAGTGGGGTATAACATAGTCCAAAAGACAAACACATAGACCACAAAGGTTTGAAGGGTTTCTAAGGGCCACAGTCTTTACCAGACCAGCAAGTCTGGTCTTATCTATGATTGTGAATCTCATTCTATATTTTTCTCCCACTCTGTCTAGAACCTCTATTGTGCTCCCGATCAGAGTAGTGGGCAGTTGCAGCTAGACAACATCTAGCTCTTCTAGTTTTAGGCTAGCGGAAGCTGTGGTTTCTATTCTCCATTAGTCCTTTGGACTAATTGCTTCCTTGAGCCTTTGATTTTCTGCACTCTTCTTTGCTCTGGAAGTGATGAGACCAGTAGTTTATCTTAGCCACTTGCAACCTACCTTTAGGCCCTCAGTTGCTACTCACCAAAGTATGAGGTAGAACACTGATCTTTATGGACTATGCTATGCCAATTGACTTAGCTATTCCCTGGCATGATGACCTTAAGTCTTCAAGCTTAGTGACTCAGTCTCTCAGGGTGTTTGGTTAAGGCTAAAAAGTCTGCATAATTTTTGCCCCCTGCATGTTCTATTAAATACCTGGATATATTTCCAGCAAATAAAAATATGTATGTAAAAATACCTTCTATAAAAGTTATCTATATGCTTAAGGATACACTCCCATATTCCATCACACACCTGTTCAGCTTATAACTACCTATGTATCCACTTGTAAATGATTGTTTGTTATTACAGCTGTTGCAAGATTGTATATTCAATCATATTTATTATCACTGTCTTTTACGCCTGTGTACCTCCCATTGTCTTCGTTTGCCTTAGTCATGTGCTGACTTTCCCCTTATTGTGCTCGGCCATTTACTTTATCTATTCTCTCGTGATTTTGCTTCTCTCCTTCCCCGCCCCATTCTTCTTCTTGTTCTAACCCATAGTGACTCTGTATAGGATTTCTGAGAGCAGTTGGTAGGTTTGAACTGCTGACATCATCAAAGAATGCTTTCTTTCTGTGTGTAAACCTCTTCTTGACATTTTATAATAGTGATCTTATACTCATACAATATTGGTCCACCTGTGATTATTTCACTCAGCATAATACCCTCAGACTCATTGATGCTGTGAGACATTTTGCAGATTATTCATTGTTCTATAACATTGTGCAGTATTCCACTGTATGTACATTTGTTTGTTTATCCATTCATCTAGTGAAGGGCACTTAGGTTGTTTCCATCTTTTTTGCCATTGTGAATAATGCTGTGATGAATATGTGTATATATCTATTTTTGTCCTGGCCCTTATTTCTCTAAGATATTTACCTAGTAGTGAGATTGCTGGGTCATATGGGATTTCTATCTAAGTTTTTAAGGATGTGTCATACTGTTTTCCACAGAAGATGCATCATCTTTCAATGCCATCAGCAGTGTGCACGATTTGTAATCTCCTCACATTTGTTGTTTCTGTTTTTGTTTTTTCTTATATTGTAGTTCAAACTTAGCAGCTGCTCCTCAGAAATCCTACACAGGGTCACTATGGGCTGGAACCTACTTGACAGCACTTAACAATTCTGATCACCTGTAAATTGTTCATTTTCAGGGTGTCTTACATAACTCTTAGGCTTTCTTTGATGTTTCATTATTTTTTTCACTGTTCCTCTAGCATACTAGTATTTAGAGATTTATCTTCAAGCTCACTTATTTAGGCTTCTGTTTCACAGCTACTCCTTTGGCCTTTTGGTGTTTTGCCCATTTCTGAGATCTTAGTATTAATATTCTGGATTTCTAATTGCAAGTTTTGTATTGTTTCAAATTTTGCATGTATTTTGTCTGTTTGTTCTTTTTTTTCCCCAATGTTTTATTGTGAATTATATGATAGTTTACATGAGAGAACTCTAGTTTTACATTCATTTCATCGCATATCATTACATTGCCATGGTTCCAATCCCCTCCATGCATCATCTCCTGACCAAAGGGCATATCCTGGAAGCCTGTCCTCTGCACTTCCCCTCTCCCCGCCAGTCTTCGGTTTGTTCTTGTAGTGTTTTCCTTAGTTCTTATAAAGTTTTTATTGTGTTCTTGCTTTCCTCGATCTTTTTATCGATCCTTTGAAGGTACTTAATTATCATTCTTTTGAATTCTATTTCAGTAAGTTGAATTACCTTTTTTATCTTCTGGCTCTGCATATTGGTCACTCGTTTGCGCCATTATCTCATTTCTTCATGTGAGCTAAAACTGTCTGTTGCCTCCATGGCATTGTGAGGTTGTCATAGTTTTAATAACAAACAGTGCAATCGTTGGGCCCAGAGGGAACAATTGCACTGTTGAACAATTGCACAATTGAACCTTCTCTTGAAGGTTCCCGTAATTCAAGAGCTTTGGAGGTGGTTGTAGAAGGGAAGTGACAGCAGAGTTCCTGATCCTAGATGGAGTTCCTATTGGCCTTGGTGCTATCTATGTTCAGGGTACTTGATCCAGAAGTAGTTTGTGCCCCAGCCCCTTGATGGAGCTGGTTTCAGTGTCTATTAGGACCAGAGGGAAGCTGGGGGCAGGGTGGCTAGTTAAATGCTGGTCTGGTGACTCTGTAGGCTTTTTAAGTCTGGAATTGAGCCCACCTGAATGAACCCAGGAACCAGAACAGTACACCAAAGCTGTGCAGCTGACCCCCATCTCAAGCCTACATGGCTCCCAACCACATGGCTCTGAACTACCAGAAAGATGGGTCTGTGCTAAGGGTGGGTGAGGGTGGAGTTGGACATACTTCTAGCTTCCAGAAGAGTGTGGGAGAAAAGAAGAAATCACAACTTTTCTGTCAGCCTCAGGAATCTGCTCTGCCAGGCCTCCCTCTGCTGCCAAAGCTGCTCACAAGATGGCTGAGCTGTGCACCAGTCAGTCTCCCTCTCTTACAGTCCATAATCAGCTTCTCCTCCCAGCAAGCACTCCATCCACCTCTATTACCTTTCGTCTGACATTCAGAGTGTCTGAATTTTCATCTGTGTCTGTTTTATTTGGTCTCTCAGATCTTTGTTGTAGAGGGTCCACATAGTGTGTCTGCCTAGTCTGCCATCTTGCTGGACATCTCTGTTCTGTTTTCGTGTATTTGACAGGATAGGCAGCAAGTGTTTGTGTTGCTCATCACCAGGATGTTGGGAGAGGAAAAATATGTTCCTCTTGTCACAGAACAAGGGTTCCTGGGTTCTTCCCTTTTACTGAAGTTGACAACTGAGGAGACTTATTTCACTCTGGGTAAGTCTACACAATCTTGCTTGCTAAGGTGAAGAGGACTTGAAGCACTTACTGATAAAGAACAAAGATGACAGCCTTTAGTATAGATTACACCTCAACATACAGAAAGCAAAAATCCTAACAAATGGACCAATAAGAAACGTCATGATCAATGGAGAAAAGGTTGAAGTTGTCAATGATATTGTTTTATTTGGATCCACAAACAACACCCATGGAAACAGTAGTCAAGAAATCAAATGATGTATTTCATTGGGCAAATCTGCTGCAAAAGACCTTTTTAAAGTGTTAAAGGGCAAAGATGTCACTTTGAGGATGAAGGTGCACCTGACCCACATCATGGTATTTTTTCAATCATCTCATATGGATGTGAAATCTGGACAATGAATAAATAAGACCACAGAAGAATTGAAGCATTTGAATTATGGTGTTGGCAAAGAATACAAATAATATTAAACATACCACAGACTTCAGGAAGAATGAACAAATCTGTACTGGAAAAAGCAGTCAAAATTTTCTTACAGGATAGTGAGACTCTAGTCTCATATACTTTGGACATGAGGGACCAGACCTTAAAGAAAGACTGCGTGCTTGGTAGAGTAGAGGGTCAGCAAAAAAGAGAAGGGTCCTCAATGAACTGAACTGACACAGTGGCTGCAACAATGGACTCAAATATGAAGCAAAGATTTTGATGATGGTGTAGGACTGGCCAGTAAGTTTTGTTCTGTTGTACACAGTCAATATGAGTAAAAAATGACACCTAACAATGTGTACACAATTACTCTATGTCTTGTGCTTTCCATGAAATTGACTTTAATGCTTCTCACCTGAGACTGCTGCTTTGTTTTAATATGGCCACATTGTACTGAGCTAGTTGGCAAGGCCTAACTATTCTTTCTTCTCGTTTGCTGTTTTCAGTCAGTTTCTTATTTAAATCAGTATTTTAACCAGTTCTTTAACCTTTCAAATGACACCCAAGGTTCCAAGATTGTTTTCTGTATATGTTTCACTTCATATCTCTGGTCTTTGTGGTAGAGAGAAGGTATATAGTGTTGTAACTAAGCCATCCTATAGATCAAAAGTCTCTTCATTTAATCTTAATAAACACTCTTCATATTGTCCTTTAAGATGGTTACTGTATTAAAATGGAAGAACAGAGTTGACTTCGAATAAAGTCATGTTTACTCAGAATCTTTAACATTTATGTTTGTGTGTGCCAGTGTGTCTCGGGATTTTAAAAAACGCGGGCTTCAAAAGGTTTGCGGATAAATTCCATGATCTTTTCATTCCATTTTCAACTGTTTGAAGCCCCTCATATAAACTAAAAAGAGATGGAAAAAAATATGAACAGCAATTATCAGCCGATTAAATTAGATTACGCATCAACAGAAGAAGATAAGAAGAGTATCTGAAGAGTTTAGGCATCAATCAATAGACTTCATTATGAAACAACCCCAAATATCCTGCCCCCAAAACTTGCATAGAGGAAAGAAAGAAAGAAAGAAAAGGAAGGAAGGGAGGGAAGGAAGGAAGGAAAGAAGATTTCATAGGGATGCTTTAGAGGTACTAAGGAAATAGTAGATAATTTTTTTCCCCTCAAAAACTATTACACCACTTAAGATATTGGAATAAATTAAGTTCTGAAGAAATACAGAAATTTGGTGGGTAAATTTCTTTTAAAAATTTATGGAAATATATAGTGATAGAAACAGAAAGACTATAAATATGACAAAGAAAATACAAACACAATCCTCTTACATGCAAATTTTATCTTGTAACTTTTCCTATAATCATTATTGTTAACACATAGCATTTTGTATTCTGGTTTTCACATATTATATCATATCTATTTCTGTATATTATGATGTTCCATAACCTAGAAAACTCTAAAACTGGAAAATTCTTGCTTCTTTAAGAAACAAGGGTTCTTTTTGTTATTTCTGCTAAACAATTCTTTGCTCTACATTTGTTGTGGTGGTTGGTAGCTGCCACTGAATGCACTGACTCTGGTGACCCCACGTGTGCAGTGTTTCCAAGGCAGCTTACCAGGGCCTGTCTTCTGAGACACCAGTGATTGGGTTTGAACTACCAACTTTTCAGTTAGTAGTCAGGAGCTTACCTTTTGTGCCATCCAAGGCATTCACAGGCATGAATATAAAATTTCAAATTTCATAAATAATAAAATCAAATAGAAATATATATATATTTTTTACGATACTCATGGCCTATTGATTTCTAAAGAACTGCACTAATAAGTAAGACAATTATGAGTTCCAGTGTGCCCACTGCACTTTGTCTGCATCCATCATGTGTGTGTGTGTGCACAAAGTGGCATAATTTAATATTTTCTCATTGATAATTTTATTAATAATCAGACTGAAAATTCCTTGAAGTAGGCTTTGGGCAACTTCTGTGGTGATAGTTATAGGAAAAAAGTCCCATAATCATAAATAATGATTATTTGTTGTTGTTGGTAAGGGCCATTGAGTCGATTCCGACCCATAGCGACCCTGTTTTTGTTTTGGGTTTCCAAGGAGCAGCTGGTAAGCTTGAATCTCCGACCTTGTAGTTCCAAAAACTTTGCAGTCTGATGCATTAGCCCACAGCACCATATAGGTAATATCAAAAGGCAGACTTTATATTAATTTAAACAGAATAAAAGTGCTATATTTGAGTTTCTTAATAATTAATGCTGCTACAAGGAACAAGCAGAAAAACAATGAAGTTGTTAAGCATTTCACTCTATTTGGATCAACCATCAATATCCATAAAAGCACCAGTCAGTAAATCAAACAGCATATTTCACTGGGCAAATCTGCTGCTAAATAGCAAAGACGTCAGTTGGATGACTAAGGCACACCCAACTTTAGCCATAGCACTTTCAATTGCCAAATGTGCATGTGAAAAATCTAGAAAATGAAAAAGAGAAGACAGAAAAACTGATACAACTGAACTGTGGTGTTGGCGAAGAATACTGAATATATCAGAAGAACCAACAAATGAGCTGCAGAAGAAATAAATCAGAATGCTCCTAGGTGTGAAGATGGCAAAATGTTGTCTTGCTTACTTTGCACATGTTGTCAGGAATGATCAATCCTTAGAAAAAGACATCAGTTTTGGTAAAGGAGAACCCACAAGAGAGAGAGCATGAACCTATTAAAGACTATGAAGATAGTATGACACTGGGCAGCATTTTGTTCTCGTGTACATAAGGTCACCATGCGTGAGAACTGACTCTGCTACAGCAAGTAATAGCAACAACATCAAAGCAGTAATCAACATCTAACAGGATTACAAACTGTATAAAGGCTTCTGTATATGTGTGTACATGCATGTATGTGTACACATACGTCATTATAGGCACCTACACAAACCCAGATGACACACAGGTGCTATTGTAAAGAGAGTACAAGAAGTCAAGAGATCTATATTTCAGTCCTTTGTCTTGACTCCAGGGAAATAAATGACCTCTTCTTAATGTATTTCCTAACATGTAAGAATCTTATTCATTGTCAAACTAGTCTGAGGCATATCTTGGTTCATTTGTGTCTGTTAGGTGTTATGATATTTAGTGAAGGCATCCAAAATATCAAACTGAAGATTCATTACAGTTGCCAAGATGTCTGTTTATGAGCAGCACAATGCTAGGCCTTAAAACAAAGTAATAACGTTTCTCGACTCTGCGTGGTCTAAAAAGTTGCAAATTAGAAATAAAAAATATCTAGAGACTAGAGGAAGTAACATGAAGAGATTCACCATGCATCCTGCTCACCCACTGTCTAATTATAGCCACAGAGAATTCGTTAAAAGGTGCTGAAGGATTCTTTCAAACTGTCAGTGAAATGGACTTACTGATATCAAGGAGGGTCATGCAAAGCTGGAATTCCTGGGTGGTGCGATGAGCTAATGCACTTGGCTGCTAATTGAAAGACTGGAGGTTCGATTCTATCCAGAGGTTCCTCAGAAGGACCTGACACTCTACACAATTCCAAACAATCAACCATGGAAAACTTAACAGAGCACAGTTCGATTCTGACACACATGGGCTCTCCATGAGTCAGAACTGACTGTACAGAAACTGGCTAAATGGCCAAAGGCAAGATGGGTATAAATTAATGTGATAAGTGGGAGAAAAAATTAAAGGAATCATCACAATACTTTTAGCCACAGAGATTTTTGATGACAGACAATTTTTGATGATGACAACTCATGGTGACCCCATGTACCACAGAACAAAACTTTGGTCCTATGCTGGTCCCATGATCAGTTGTGGATTGAACTATTGTGATCTCTGTAGTTTCCTTGGCAGATTTATGGAAGTAGATCATCAAGCCTTAATTCCAGTCATAAATGGAAGATCTACTGAAATCTTCTCAGCATCACAGCAACACTCAAATATTCAATGACTACAAGCAGTGGTGGCATACAAGGTGCATTAGCTGGGAATTGAATTTAGGTCTCCCACATGAAAGGCAGGAAAACAACTACTGCCTCCTACTGGGAAGCCTACTAACCTATCTGCTCTATAGGTCAAGTAACATAAGCCCAGTTTGACTCAGCACAATAGTCAATGGCTCCTTGTTTTGATTCTAGCCTCAAGTTAGTTCACAGTCCTAGAGTATATCTAAACAAAGGAGAGATTGGGTTCTTTAAGTACGAAATCTCCTATAATATCATAATTATGTAATTTAAATCTCCTTTCTACCATTTCCCAAATGATCTGCAGCTATTCTATGAACAGCTATGCACAGGACAAAGATAAATAGCTAAACCTTTCAGAGTTTACTGGACAAATGTCCCTAACCTAACGTGATCCCTGAGGACTCTCTTTTCTATCAATCAATCAGAAGTCTCTATGGGTATGAGAACACAAATGGAGTTTGTTTTTTTGGTTATCTTCCCAGACCTGAGTTTAGAGTTAGAATATACACTAAGAAACAGCCACAATTTCTAAATTTGGGGCTTGACCCATGTCATAAGAACTGTTAGGAATAGAAGAGCTAAATAATTTCTCTTTCCTGACAAAATAGTAAGACAATACATACCCTGACCTGTGCAATTATTTGACAAATGTATGACGGTTTTTGTTGTTGTTTTCCTATTCTAATAAGAAAACAGAAATCCACCTAGTTTCTCCTGGGAGGGCAGCAGCATACCATCATCATCATGTCTTATTGCTTTGTCAACACTGGTTTGAAGCCAAGGTGAATACAGTTCCTTCATGTGGACTTCAATTTGTGTTGGTTCTTTGGAAAACCAGATTGAGAGATTTCTCCCCTGTTCCCTGTGAAGTTACCTTTGCCCCCTAGTTCTCTACTCCAGAAGGTTTGTTACTTTCATTTGGTTGAATAACATTTCCTGGAGAAGCTGTAAACAACCTGGTTTGATACATGTTGTCTGGACCTAGGCTGCAGCCTGCATTGTGATTGGTCTGCACCTTGCAGGGATTGGTTAACGGGCAATTCTCATTAAGTATACTACACAAATGGTGTGTCTATGGCCTACCAAGAGGGGTTTGGTTAGTTTGTGGTCTGGATAGAGGGCCATGCCTTCAAATGATGAGGAGACAACCCCACAGAGGTTTTAGAGAGAAAGAAACTGCAAGAGAAGCAGTAGGAAGAAGTAGAAAAAAGAAGAGAGAAGAAGCAGAAAGAGAGAGAGAGGAAGCAAGGGATCTTCTAAAAGAACTGTAACATGGATCAAGAGCTGTAATATTGAAGACAGCAAGAAACCCAGAAGAGGCCTAGTGGTAGAGGGGAAACTGACTTGCCTGGAAAGAGTCCTGTGACAAAGCCAACAGGAGCCTATCAGGAAGTGGCTGAGAGAAGGCTTGTCCTCAGAACTAATGAAATAGGGCAGTGAGAATCTAAGGGCACTGGTAAAGTTTTAGCTTGGTCAAACTAAATGAAACCTGAACAGTCCTATAATTTCTCTCTCTCTCTTTTTAAGAGATTAATAATTTCTTGTTTTAATTGGTAGTTAATACCCACTCTGGCACTGTAGGATAAGCACTGTACTGCTAACTGCAAGGTTGATGGTTTAAATCTACCAGATGCTCCTAGGAAACCATATAGGTCATTGTGAGTTGGAGCTGGCTTGACGGCACTTAACAACAATAATCACAATCTCCGTTCCAGGGACTATCCCATGAAGGGTGAGAAACAGCTACACATTTCTTGTGAAGGCCTCTGATAACCACCATTGGGAAGAAGCTAAAGTCTGTTAGAGACATCATGTCTAGAGAGGTTAGTATGACTTAAGATAAACAAAGCAACAAAGAAGTTTCTGGAATTCCTTGGGCTCTTATCCTATGCCCAAGATCCCTTTAAATTCTTCCTCTCCTCTTTTCTCTTAGAAAGGCAGATCTGGGAAATTCCTGCTCCCCTATTCTCCTGTGTATCGACATAAAACAAATGCTCTTTGCTCTGAGCCCTGCCTCTGAGTATTGGGTACTATTAGTGACAGGTGATATAGAACTTTTTTTTCCCAGTTATACTAACAGGAGGCCTGAACAATTGAGAGTAGCTGAGCAAACTGCCCTGCACTGAAGAAGGGAGGCTTTGCCTACATGCTTGCTAATTCTGATCCTGAGTTGTAGCCTGTTGATCTCGATCTAGAGGTGCACAGTTATTTCCTTAATAAACCACTTAACTGTCAGGGTAGTTTATGAGTTCTGTTAGATATTGCAGTGAACTGCTGAACAAAAACAAGGGAGAGAATTATGCTGAGGAAAGGGAGAGTGGCCAGTGTCAGAGATGGATGGAACAGCCACTTGAAGAATGTGAAAATCTGGGATATATCTGGCCTGCTTCATAGGAAATAACTTTGCGCTGATCTTTGTATTTGAAGTTACTTGGACAGAGGCCAAAATTTAGTTTGCAGCAATCTTAATCATTATTTTCCCATAGGACAACATGGCATCATGCTGACAGGATTTGTTAGCAGGAAGTAACAAATGTCCTAGGATTCTAGTAAGAAAAGCAGATTCCAGAGGGCAGAAAATAAAAACCACAAAAATTAAGGAGCCTGTTTTCTGACTGAAATTTCTATTGGTGCAATGATTTGGGATCAAGTTGAGATATTTCATCCAAAGTGGAAAATGTTGCACAAAGCAAGGATGTTCAATTATATTCAAAATAGTACTGTAAAAATCCTTTAAAAAAAAATCTGCCAAAATTATATTAATAAATAAATGAAAGGCTGCTAGGTGATGCAAATGATTAAACATGAGACCACTAACTAAAAGATCAGTGGTACCAGCCTACCGAGAAGCACCTCAGAAGAAAGGTCTGATGATCTAGCTATATTATTCCTTGCACCCATATTGTTGTTGTTGTTGTTATGTGCCATCGAGTCGGTTCCGACCCATAGCGACCCTGTACAGGGTTTCCGAGGGTGTAAATCTTTACGGGAGTAGAAAGCCTCATCTTTCTCCCGCGGAGCAGCTGGTAGTTTCGAACCGCTGACCTTAAGGTTCGCAGCCCATATTAAGACCCTGGAATACCCTTACATTTCTAGAAAAGAAGCTAAACAATTGGGGATGGAAATTTGTGTAAGACCTGCAAGCTAATAACCATATTTATTGTTATTGTTAAGTGCCATTGAGCCAGTTCTGACTCAGCGACACTGTATAGGTTTCCGAGGAGTAGCTGGTGAGTTTGAACCACCAACTTTGTGGTTCAAAGTGACCTTGTGGTCCAGTGCTTATCCTACAGTGCCACACCAGGACTCAAATAACCACACTATTATCTAGCAATTCCCTGTTGTACCTAATTATCATCTACTGATTTTTAATGTGCCCTCTGAAACCACTCATTTTACCATAATAGACCTTTTTAATGCCTTCTTCCATATTCCAGTTCACCCTGATCTTCAATTTTTATTTGCTTTCACTTGGGGGCAGGTGTCAACAATAAATTTGAAAAGTAATGCCACAAAACACTGAGTCCCCCATTTAATTTTCTTAAATTTTATATGCTGATTTTCAATGATTATAATTTGCTCAGATATGCCATATTACAATATATTCATGATCATCTGTTAAGTGTGTTCAAGAAAAAAATAAAAAAAATTGTTGTACTTTGCACCCCAACACCAAAAAAGAGACACAAATTCTTAAAGATTTCATTGTATAAGGCAATACATGTTACCTTTTCATAAGCTTTGTTGTTATTGTTGTTAGATGCCGTGGAGTAGGTATCAATTCATAGCGACCTCATGTACCACAGAACGAAACACTACTTGTGCTGTGCCCATCTCACAACCACTGTTACATTTGAGCCCATTGCTGCTGTCACTGTATCAGTCCATTTCATTAGGGGTCTTCCTCTTTTTTAATGACCCTCTACTTTACCAAGTATGATATTTTTCTCCAGGGACTGTAACCTATCTACTGAGAAGCCAGGCAAGCAGCCAGGTTTTAGTAAGGCCAAGAAAAAAATTCTCCATATGGCCTAGAATACAATACATGTGGCCCTTATAACGAGTGGGAATGACTATGACTGACTGGAATACTTGAACTGACAACAGCACAGTAGAAGTTCCCAAAATTTTAGGGTCAATTTACACCCTGTTTGGCTTTTGACCAATAGATCTTGATTTGCTACTGGCTTCTAGTGAAGACGGAACACATGATCATGAAAACCATGCAACCCATCAGGAACTACTCTGATTCACTGGGCCACACAGATGGACACGCCCATGAATACTTGGTCCTTATGTCAAAGTATGAATAGCACTTGGAACCAAGTAAATTTTCATGAAAAGAAAGCTTATACTGTTAATATTCATACACCTGCCAGCCTTCCCTCAGCTCACACTTACAGCATCAAAGGAAAGTCCCTATGACCAGTTGGCTGAGGAGAAAACAATCTAAGCCTAGTTTACAGATGAGCTGATATGACAGGCTGGTAGCAGCTAGATATAGACTGAAAGAAGGCTCCTACATACGAGATTGATTTCATGTGGTAGATCTTAAGTCCAATTTGCTCAGAAAAGATGGCATATGTTGTGAATCACAATGATTCAAGGACAGCCACAAAAGGTTAGGTAGGTGGCTTAAAGTATTCTTCGAAGGCACATCTCATGGTCCACTTGACCCCGAAGGAAACACTGCTCACAATGTGGGACACAATGATTAACAAAGAGCCAAAGTTTATATGATGATGACAGACGTGAAGGAATAACAAGATGGTTGGAGAAGAGATAGTTGGATGTATCTCTTGAACCAAGGGGTCCCATTTGAATGATTCCTGGAAACAAGACTTCCAGTAACTACCTGGACATGACAAACCACCTTACAAATCCTTATTTAACTCTTCTTGCAACTATACAGTGCTTGTTTAATAAGCAAAGCAACTATGTGGCAAAGGTGACAACAGGAATGCCTCTTATCTTGGCTAGCCTGTCAACCAATACTATTGTGTAGTCAACTTTCCAGGAGCAACAATATATTTTGAGGGGTTAGTATGCCACAGAGTAGAAGGTGAATTATTTTGAGCCCAACCTATCAAGAGAGGGTAACAGCTTTGGCGCACTAGAATATACCCTACTTGAGTTTTGTCTTTGCTTTTCGTGTCTGCCATAATTCTGCCAGCAACACCGTGTGAGTAGTTCAATGTACCAGGTAACCCACTTTGGCTACTTTAGGGCAAAAGGACCATGGAATGGATGACAACCATTTTCAGAAATGAGCATCCTGAAATTACAGACCATCTCAAGAACAGATGTGATGCATTAGACACTAATGACCAAAGACCAGAAGAATAGTAGGATGATATCAAAAGCATCATGTTAAGAAAGTAAAGTTCACTGAAAAGACAAGAAAGAAAGAAAAGACCAAAATGGATGTACGAAGAGAATCTGAAACTTACTCTTGAATGTAGGGAAGCTAAAGGGGCTGGAAGAAATGATGAAGCAAAAAAGCTGAACAGAAAATTCCAGAGGGCAGCTAGAGAAGTATTATAATGAAATGTACAAAGACCTGGAGTTAGAAAACCAAAAGGAAAGAACATACACAGCATTTCTCAAATCTAAAGAACTGAAGAAAAAATATAGGCCTTGACTAGCAATACTAAAGGACTCTGTGGACAAAATGCTGAATGACACATCACAAGAAGATTAAAAGAATACACAGGGGTATTGTACAAAAAAGAAAAATCAATGGTAAACTATTTCAAGAGGTAGCATATAATTAATTAGTAACTGATAGGATTGAAAGACCACCACAGCATGACAGACAGACGAGTGGTGGCTGTTTGGTTTTATGTCTATACTGTCTCTTTAAATTTCGATGTCAATCTTGATACAATCCTGATATAATCAAGATACATATAAGATATAATCAAGATACAGTCAAGATGTTCTCTCCTAATCCTATCAATCCTGGTAT
>NW_006408554.1:20306230-20342566 GCF_000296735.1 Chrysochloris asiatica | reverse complement strand
AGGTGGCATCATTGATGCACTCAAGTGTGGCAGCGGTAGTGAGGTTGGCCCAGGATCTGACATTGTTTCGTTCTGCTGTGCATGGGGTCGCTATGAGTCGGTTCCGACTTGATGGCACCTGACAACAACAACAACAACAAGGATTGAAAGAAGGACAAGTTGTACTCCAGGAATTGATGGAATACAAATCGAAATGTTTCAACAAACTGATGGAGCACTGGAGGCACACACTCACCTATGGAAGGGATCCATATTTGTACCCATTCTAAAGAAAGGTGGCCCAATGGAATGAGGAAACCATCAAGTAATATTGATATCATATAGAAGTAAAAATTTTCTGAAAATAATTAAAAAACAGTTGCAGCAGTATATCAACAAGGAGCTACCAGAAATTCAAACCAGATTCAGAAGAGGACATGGCTTACGTGACATCATTGCTGATGTCAGATGGGTCTTGGCTCTAAGCATAGAATACCAGAAATATGTTTACTTGTGTTTTACTGACAACACAAAGCTATTCAGCTGTGTGGATTATAACAAACTGAATAACGTATAAAAAACTGAATGACATTGCACAGAATGGTATTCCAGAACACTTAATTGTGCCCACGAGGAACATGTACAATTAGGCATCAAAAAGAAATTAAACATATCTGGATAAGGTAATAAGTAAAATTATTTTCAGATGATATTTGTCATATGTACAGAAAATCGTAAGGAACCACTGAAAAACTATTAGACATAATAAAACAAAGTTCAGCAAGATTGCAGGATACCAAGATCAACATACAAAAATCAACTGGGTTAAGGAATGAGGATGCTTGGCTGGAAACTACTACTAAAGAAAAGGGTTTCTTTCTGGAGTCAAGAAAATGTGCTGAAATTGATTGGGATGATGGTTGGAGAATTATATGGATATACTAAAAGTCACTGAATTATCCGTTATATGAATTAGATATTAATATTTGTTGAAAAATATTTTATATACCTCTGCATGGATTATATCCAATTTTATTTAAATTATTTTAGTTGACCTGTATCATCTATGCAGGAGTTCTGGTGGTGGTAAAGGATAAGCAATGGACTGCTAATCACAAGCTGGTTCAAATCCACCAGGTGCTCTGCTGGAGAAAGATGAGGCTGTGTATTCCCATAAAACTTTGTTTTTGTTATTGTTGTTAGGTGCCATCGAGTCGGTACTGACTCATAGCGACCTTATGCACAGCAGAATGAAACACTGCCCGATCCTGGGCCAACCTTACTACTGTTGCCACGCTTGAGCCCATCGATGCTTCCACTTTGCCAATCCATCTCGTTGGGGTTCTTCCGCTTTTTCTCTGACCCTCCACCTTACCAAACATGATATCCTTCTTCATCGACTGACATCCGAAGTATGAGAAACGAATTTTGGCCTCCAAGGAGCACTCTGGCTGCACTTTTTCCAAAACGGATCTATTGGTTCTTTCGGCAGCCCATGCCACTTTCAATATTCTCCTCCAACCGAAATTCTTTAATAGGTTCACTATCAGTCAGAATCCACTGAATGACAGTGGATGGGTGGGTTTCATCAAAGAGGACAGGGGAAAGAAACAGATAAAAGCACTAATATTCTTCTTTTAAGTAACTTGGTTTTGCAAAGTCCTAATCAACCTGCATACAATGGAATAAATGGTATACTTAGCAAATGTCAGCCAATTCCTTGACATGTGAAAACATTCATTTGGAAGAATGCTGTAGCTAATATCAGCTCTAAAATTCAGTGCTTTGTAGCAATACTGCTGCCATGCTATTTTGATAATTTTCAAATCCCTTTTCTATACAATATACACAAAAGATAACAAGACAGGTTTACAAACATGATTTTAGAAAAGCACTGCCATTGAAATAGCTAACTACAACCCACATAATGGTACAATCTATACACAGTGGTATGCCATTTAATAATAATGCCAAATATTTGTACTTTATATTATGTGCAAGATTTTCATGCCTACACTCTCATTTGATCCTCACAAAAGCTCTGCAGGATCTAGTAACCTAAGTAAGCCCGTTTGCCCACAACTATCACATTAGGCATCAATTGTGATATATAAAATTTATGAATTCAGTTGAAGTAACGTCTGAAGCTGTTGGTACTGCTGCACACTATTGAGTCCATTAAGATCAATAAATTATCCTTGGTTCTAATGTAATTCAAAAATTACTTCTTTAAGCTAACATCTATTTAGATATTCGCTGATACATTAAAAACACAATTTCTCAGAAAATGTAGATTTCCTCCACAGGTTAGTAAAATTAATTAAGAAATTACGTTTCAGTTCAAAAGGTTCATTTTATTTCCATGGACAGTTTCATTTAAAATTTCTTAAATTAGAAGATCATGACACTCATACCTAAAGAGATAAGGTCTGTTGATATTATTCCTTAGAAGCCTTCACAGACAAGATTAGCCATCCACAACAACATCATATAAGTCTTTTAAAACGTACCTTGAAAATATATTTGCTAAATTGTTTTACTTTAACCTAAAAATAAATGTTTACATGGAATATAAACCTGACAGGATATGAAAAAGGCAGGTTTTAAATGACAACTTAAAAAAAAATGTTTTATTGTGAATTATGTGATAGTTTGCATGGGAAAACATTAGCTTTACATTCATCCTATTGTATATCATTACATTGCCTTGGTTACAATCCCATCTATGTATCATCAACCAACCAAATGGTACACCCCTCAAGCCTGCCCCCTGGTCATCAGAATACAGCCCCCCTCTCTCTCTGGGTCTAGAGTTCCCAGCTGCTCCATCTCTCCATATCATTGTCTCTGCCTCCATCTCTGGCGCCACTGTTTCTCTGGGTAGAATCCCGCACTCTGCTCTTCTCCCTTGATGATCCCAGGGACCTAAGCTCCTGGACTGCAAAGTCAACCACTCTCATTTTGCTACAAAACATCGGCCTTTACATTTCCAACCCTCACAGTCAGTCCTGATACTAAATATTCACTATTATATTACATGAGTGCTATCCACATCTACTTTCATCAGTCCCGCCCAGACAGATTGGATACTACTTAGTGGAGATTCTACCTGCCTCTGCACCCTCTGGAACTAGGCTCTCTCTTGAAAGCTTGTAAGTCAGCCACTTCTTGCCTTTGTAGCCCCCTCCTCCATTTTGGGTAGCCAGTGTCCAAGTTGCCCATCCCTGTCTACTCTATGTATGGAAGGGGTGGGAATGATCCTCCCTGTAAAGATTTGTCCCCTCTTTCGAGCTACTGCATCCATAGGTGTAGGCCAAGTTCATCAAATTGTATCAGCTTACTCTTTTTTTCCTCTTTATCTATTATGTTGGTTTTTGCATTAACGTTTATTTTATCAAAGATTAGTACTGCCACTCCTGGTAGTTTTTTATTGCAATTAGCTTGGTATATTTTTTTTCATCCTTTGACTTTTAATCTGTTTTTGTCTCTGTGTGTAAGATGAGTCTCTTGCAGACAGCATATTGAAGGATCTTCTTTTCTTACCCATTCTGTCACCCTCCGTCCCTTAACTGGTGCACTAAATCCATTTACATTTAGTGTAATTATCAATAGGCATGGATTAATTGCTGTCATTATGCTGTTTTTTTTTGTGTGTGTGTGTGTGGTGTTGCTGCTTTCTTTGTTCAGTGTGTCTTCCTGTGTTGAGTTCATGGTTTTTGTGTTCTTTCTTATGAGTTTCCTCATTGTTTTAATGTTTCCATGTTCTTGGATTTTCATTTCCTTGGTATGTTGCGAAGTGTTAATTTTCTTTGAGGTGACCTTATAGTCCATTAACTTTTCCCTCCATTTAGTGGTCTATTTTATCCTGTAATCTACCTGACCTTCTCACCATCTGGATCTCTGTTCCTACATGTTTATCTTCTTTCACATTGTAATTGTTTTGATCAAGACTGACCTCCCAGATTCTCTGAATTTGTTCTTATAGTTTTGTTCTGTTCTTGACTCTTCCTTCTGTGGATTTACTTCTGGAAAGTGCTGCCATGTACGTCAATCTCTGGTTGTTGTCTGTTCTTGTTGGTTCTTAGTCCACAGAACTCCCTTTAGGATGTTTTGTAGCACAGGGTTGGCTTTGGCAAAATCCCTTAGCTTCTGTTTATCCTGGAATGGTTTGATTACACCATCGTATCTGACTAATAGCTTTGCTGGATAAAGGATGCTTGGTTGGCAGGTTTTTTTCTTTCAGGGTTTTATATATGTCTCCCCATTGCCTTCTTGCTTGCATGGTTTCTACTGAGAGATCTGAGCTTAATCTAATTTGCTTGCCTTTGTATATTACACTTCTGTTTCCCCTAGCTGCTTTCAGGATTGTCTCCTTATCTTTGATTTTGGAGAGCTTGATTATGACATGTCTCGGTGATTTTCTTTTGGAGTCTATCCTTCCTGGAGTTTGTTGAGCTTCTTGAATGTTTATCTTTTCACCCTTCAGGATGTTAGGGAAATTTTCTTCCTGCAGTTCTTTAACTATTTCCTCTGTGGACTTGTGTGATTCTTCTTGTTCTGGAATGCTGATAATTCTTAAATTATTCCTCTTCATGTTGTCCAACATGAATCTTAAGACCTTCTTCAGATTTTTTATCCTTTTTTTCTGCTTGCTCTTCTATCTTGGTGGTATTGAGAGATTTGTCTTCCAGCTCACTAGTTCTGCCTTCCATCTTTTCTATTCTACTCCTTTGCCATTTCAGTGTACTGTCTATTTCTGATATTCTATTATTGATTGTTTGGACCTCTTTCTGTAGGTTTTGAATTGTTTCCAGTTCTGTATCTATCTTATTTGATTGTTCCTGGAGCGCTTGCCTGACTTCTTCCTTATTTTTCTCAATGCCATTGTAAAGCATTCTGAAACATTTTATAATCATTTTTTCTGAATTCCTTCTCAGGCATTTCTAAGGCCTGACCTCCTTCCAGAATGTAGTCCAGGTCTACCTCTAGGTCATTTGTCTCAGACATTTTATCTTGTTTCTGGATATGTGCTGATATGGTCATCTGTTTTTCCTTCTTGGACATGTTTAGTGTTTATCTGTGGCCTTAATACTTAATTCAATGTGTGTTTTGGTAATTTTTATGCTTTCTGATTGCCTCCAGGTAGATGTGATCAGGATCTGTACTTCTCTTTTCACTCTTCTTACTGCTTAACTCAGAGTAACTTTCACAGGTGTTGTCCGCCTCCCTGGTGTATGGCAGGTGGTATTGGTTCTTACCTGGATTTATTTTTATAAAGTGCGATTGTAGCTTGACTTTATGGCAGCAGTTGCTGTCTCTTCTTGAGTAATATATGGAAAGAGTTCCCCAAAGATAAAAGGGGGAACATAAGACAGCAAAAGCAAAAGCAAAACAAAACAAAAAAAACACCACCAAAAAAAAAAAAAACAACAACAAAAAATCTAGATTGGACACTATAGTCTATAATTGCACAAAAGGGAGAAGAGGGAGAGAGAGAAAAAAAAAAAAGAAGTCTGTAGCCTAATATAAGTATGATTTTACTGTCCTCTTTCAGCTTGTTACCTTCAAGGCCACTTGATAAATTTCAAGATGCCACTGTTGGTTGTTATGCTGTACCTTCAGGATTTAATTTTCAGCCTGTTTTGTTTTTAAACTCTCTTTCCCTGTCCACATCCCATGTTCTGGCCTTTTGTCTATGAAAAACAATTCAGGGCTGGCTCTTGGGCTGCCTATAGCTTTAAATGCTGAGAGTATCTGTGTGTATGCGTGGCAGAAGAACCCACCAGTGGTGGGGGTGGGGGTGTCCACTCCCTCAGGCCCTCTAGTCTCCAGAATGGAGGTGCACAAACAGTGGAGGACCAATGAACAGAGGACCAAAAAACACCCCCAAAAAAATCAGAACAAAGGAAAACCAACAAAGTGTATTGTCCACCTTTGCTCCAAGGTTCCTGCGGCATTATTCCATGGTGGGTCTGCTCACCCACTTGGTCTTGCCGTTAGGTCTTGTCTAAGTTGTCAGCACCTGGTTGCCAAACCTGGCAGATTCAAAAGTACATGATTTCTTACGTCAGCTACAAGTTCCACTAGCTATAAACCTTCCAATTTAAAAAAATATTCCTACCTATGTGGTTCAGAGATTTGGAGCTCTGGTCTGAACCCACTTCGCCTAGTATTCTGTCGTTTTGCTGATGGCAAACTTCATTGCATCTCTACTCTATCCATGCCATCCTAAATAACAACCTTTTAAAATCAATTAAAAACTTTTACTTAAAAACAAAAAAAACTAAAAAATGAGGAAAACAACCAAGAAATATTTCAATGAGCAATCTATCTTCCTTTCTAATTTTTCAGAAGAGCCTTTGCAAGAGCTTCTCACTAAAAAACGGAACCACAGAGATGTAGCAAAAATCAGAAGCTTATATGATTAACAATAATTACCGCACCAAAACAGGAAAAGAAGGAGCCAGTGATAACAAAAACTGTCTAAAAAGGAACCACAAAATTGAAAGCAATGGTCTTGGTGATAATTTTCACATGTATGGGAGAATTCAGCTGTTCTCATTTAGAACTCAGTACTCTAGGTGACATGATCTGCATGAAGAAATCTACCATGTAAGTGTCTATCAGGGACAAACCAAGAGTCATGGTTCCAGTGGTAGAAGGAGTGTCCTCTGAAACAACTGAAAGTTGTTCTCCCTATATACCTCTCTACAGCTGGGTTGAAAGAGGATGTGTTCCTTTCCAGACCTGAAAGGTGGTAGAGGGACCCAGTCTCAGGTTCCTTCATTCTCTTTTCGACCAGTAAACCTTTTTTGTTTGTTTGTTTTATGATACTTTTGAGTTTTGTTTCACACATTATGGTGCTCTATCCAGGACCTTCTAATATGATCCTGTTCAGGGAAGTTGAAACTGGTAGCTGGACACCATTTAGTTCTTCTGGTCTCAGGATCATGGACACTGATGTTCACACGTGCATTAGTTGATTCCAAATATCTTCAATTCTCATCACTCTTCTTCCTTCTGCATGTGGAAAGACCAACAGCTGCACTTTAGACAGCAGCTCATGCTACCCTAGGAGGTCTGTAAGAGGTGGTACACAGGGGTGGTCACTCAGAGCAAGAAGGAAATCATCAGGCCAAGAAAGAAATTCCAGCTAGCCTAAAATAAACTGGGGGGGAAAAAATCTAAAAAATGAAGATGTTGATAGGTAAAGAATTACTTAAAAGCAGACTACAAGAAATACATGTATATAACACACAAGCCCATTTTCCAATTTTTATTTCATTCTAAAATGAAGTTTTAAAGAATTCGTCTATAAATTACTCTTTCCTCTTTGGCTTTTTGAAAATGGATATCAATTGTTTTAGCTGGATGATCTATTTAACAGAGACTGAAGCTTTTTGTTGACATGAACAAGGTGTTTTGTTTTGTTTTTTCATTCTTCTTCTTCTTCTTGTTTGGGACTGTCCAGTCGGCTCCAATTCATAGCAATGCTCTGGACAACAGAACAAAACACGACCCAGTTCTGAGCCATCCTCACAATTGTTGCTGTTTGAGCCCAATGCTGCTGCCACTGTGTCAATCCACTCATTGGTGGGCTTCCTCTTTTTTGCTGACCCTCAACTTGACCAAACATAATGTCCTTATCCAGGGATTGGTCCCTCTTGATAATATATCTGAAGAATGAGAGACAAAGTCTCAACATCCTGGCAACTAAGGAGCATTCTGGCTGCACATCTTCCAAAACAGATTTGTTTGTACCTCTGGCAGTACAGGGTACTTTCAATATTCTTCTCCAACACCATAATTTAAATGCACTGATTCTTCTATGGTCTTTCTTATTATCCAATGTTCACATGCATATAAGGTGAGTGAAAATACTAAGGTTTGGTTCAGGTACACCTTAGCCCACAAACGGATCTCTTTGCTCTTGAACACTTTAAAGAGGTCTTTTGCAGCAGATTTGCCCAAGTGCAATATATCGTTCTAGATACTACTAAACATCTAGAGCCTAAAAGTCCAAACAGTGGAGAGCTTTCATCTTTCTTACTTAGGACACATAATCAAAGAAGACCAATGACTAGAAAAGGACATTGTGCTTGGTAAATATAGGATCAGCAGCAACATGGGAACTCCTCAGTGAGATTTGGCCAGAGCTACAACAATGGACTAAAATGTACCCACACTGATCATGAAGAGGGTGCAGGACTGAGTAATGTTTCGTTCAGTAATACTTATACATTAGATTACCATGAGTCAGAGCTGACGCCATAGCAAGTGACAACAACAACACAACTTCACACATGTATGAAAGGGCTTGCTTTTGGAGCCAGACCACTGTATTTTAACCTGGGTTCCACCTTGAACAAGTTAAAGATCTTTTCTCAGATTAAAAAAATCCTCTTTACAGGTGTCTCACCTATAAAATGAAGAAAATAGCACATGCCTAAAATATTTTTTAGGGAATTAAAAAAAAATTAATGTGTATAAAGCACTTGGAAGACAAACAAGTTCTCTCCAGTTGTTAAGTGACTCATAGCAACCCTGTATAAGATTTCTGAGGATTGGCTGGTGGGTTTGAACCACCGACCTTGTGGCTGGCAGTCAAGTGCTTGTCCTATAGCACTACAGTAGGACTATTATTATTGTTTGCTTTTGTTCCTGATCTTAGTGAACAGAACAGTATAACTTCAATGTCTATTCACTCATTCAACAATTTGTCAAGCATTTGCTTGGTCCTATGCCTGTGTCTCTGGTAGCATAGTGGTTACGAATCGGGCTGCGAACCTTAAGGTCAGCGGTTCGAAACTACCAGCTGCTCCGCGGGAGAAAGATGAGGCTTTCTACTCCCGTAAAGATTTACACCCTCGGAAACCCTATACAGGGTCGCTATGGGTCGGAACCGACTCAATGGCACATAACAACAACAACAACAATGCCTGTGTCTCGGAGTCCTGGTGTGGCGCTGTGGGTTAATGCGCCAGACTGCAATGGCAAGGTTGCAAATGCACCATTTGAACGGCAAGGTTGGTGGTTCAAGCTCACCAGCTGCTCCTCAGAAACCCTATACAGGGTCGCTATCGGTCAGAACCGACTCGATGGCACTTCACAACAACAATGCCTGTTTCTCAGTCTATCGTCCCTTGTGGGGAAAGAATCTAACACCCTTAGTTACAGAAATTTATTTTTGTAAAGAAACAAATCAGTGCAAATTATTCTGAAAACAGACAAGCACAGGAATAATGTTTTAAGTTGATAGTGAAGTATCAATTTTTTTTTTAGTGAGAGGTTTTACCATTTGGGTTACCTAAATGTGAGAGCTTTCTTTAGGGAAAAGCCCAATTCCGCCCCTTTCCCTATCCTAACACTCTCTTAAACATGCTTCTAAGAATGTACATGAACCACTTGAATGAAGTAGCCACAACTGGATGATTCCTTATAACATAAGGAGACCATGGCTTTTAAATCATGATTATAAAGTACATGTCTCAAAGGTCTTACAGCATTGGGTGTCGACTTTCTTTTGGACTACAGAGCCGTGTGACAAAGTTATATATATTTTTCTCTTGAAAAAACAACATATTAGGGGGCTTCAATGAGTTCCTGGAAAAATTCCATTATTTCTTACTTCTATTTTTCCATAAACTTTCTGAAGCCCCCTTGTACATATAAACTTCACATATTTCCTATCCTAGATACAAGACAACAGCATTGTTCATCACTTCCTTGTCTTATCTCTGGAGTACAGTTTACAACTCACCTCCTTGTCTTAACTGGGCTATCAGTTACACTATGTTGATAGCTTCTGGGATAACAACTATCATGAATGGTCAGCAGGAACTATTCAATGGTACACACCGACTGTTGTCAAGTTGATTTCTTCTCATAGTGACACAATAGGAAAGACTAGAAGTTCTTTACAGAAACAGAGCAGTTGGTAGGTTTGAACAACCGGCTTTAGGTAAATCCAATGTTTACTCCACAGTGCCACCAGCACCCCTTTCAGTGAACTGGGATATCTATTTAGGGTTTATTAGAATAAAGAAAAGCATTTAGGCTGACTTTTTGGGGTATGGCTTTATATCTTCTTCTCTATTTCTTTTTTAACATTGAACATTGTTTACTGATTAAAATTTTCAAATTGCACATTTAACACAAGTTAACTTTCATACCAAAATACTTATAATACTATACCTTAGAATTGACATTTTCTGCAAATTAGTACAATATGCATAATCTGAAGAATACAGTATTTTAATGTTTTTACTTAATGATGCAACAATAAATGTTGACAATATATATTTATACATAACTTTTTCCTTTCTTATTTGTAGTCAAAAGAAGGGTGACTCCACAGGAACTTCTGTAATCACTACATGGAACATGCTATATTAGTATTTCAAAAGCTTATTCCAACCTGTTTCTTCTGATTCTAAAACAAAAACATCTTCATTATGTTGTTCGATGAGATAAACCCAAAAGAAAATCGTGGTACCCAAGGAAAGTCCAACTTTAATTAAATTAGGTTTGTTATTTGGAATGCAGAAATTTGACTTCTTTGAAAGGCCAATTAGGAGACAGGTCAGGGCTAGTAAACAGGAGAAGGGGCAAGCAATGCTGACTATTTTGGGTGGCTGGGTGCCATACATATCTTATCTCTTTTGCTGCCATTTTCTATTAATTCTGCTGAATGGCAGGAAATAAGAGATAAATGCTAATATAAAGTAGATGATATAAACTGAAAAAGGGCTTTTAACAGGCAAAACATAAAGGTTTACTTTAAAACAAAAACTGACCAAAATTATTATTAGATAAAATATTTGATGAAAAATAAGCCAAGCCCAATGATCTGATAAAAAAACTTACCTACTCACCCACACAGAGTGGTGTTGTTAAGTGCCATAGAGCCAGTTCCTACTCATATGGACCTGTATAGGGTTTTGAGGAGCAGCTGGTAGTACTGAACTGCCAACCTTGTGATTCACAGTCCAGTGCTTATCCAAAAGCACCACACACATAATATACGATAAAAGCCAAGTAGCAACAGTCCCCTAAATAAGGTTAGTATGGATGGTTTACATTACTTTCTGTGACCTCATGGCTTCAATTCTTAATTGTAAATAAAACCATCTCACCTGAGTTACTTACTACTTAGAACTTTAAAATATTTCAACATTACATGTTTTCTCAACAGCCTGTATTAAAGAAACAAAACCCCCTATAAGTTTTCCTTTTTGTTCTATTCTAACATTTTTATTTTCAAAAACACTGCAAAGATGAAGCAATTTTGTAGGAAATAACTGTATGTATATGGCCTACCTTCTATCAGAACATGTCACTATACTTGTTTCACACGTCCCTCTTCCTGTACTCATCCGGGTACAGGATGCATTGCAAAGTAAATTACAGACATTAGTGCACCCCACCTCCCTGAAAAAACCCTCCAGTTTGCATATCATTAACTCGACTTCTACGTAAGAACTTAAAGAGGCTGCATGATTTCTCCATGTAACTCATAAAGTATGGGGTGGCTGTGAAGGTAGGCCACATAGATCGAACCACTGCCCAGAGCTGAAGGGGCAGGGCTGTCATGCCTAAAGAGTGAAAGAATGGCACTTGAAGGGACTGAGGGAGTGGGGTCCCTCAGGAGAATGGGGCAACTTGAAGCCAAGGTGGTAGTTACTATCCTATAATGCCTGGAAGGTAGAGCTGAAGCCTAGGGCTGAGGGGTCTCCTCAACACCC
Source organism: Chrysochloris asiatica (assembly GCF_000296735.1). Classification (NCBI taxonomy): domain Eukaryota; kingdom Metazoa; phylum Chordata; class Mammalia; order Afrosoricida; family Chrysochloridae; genus Chrysochloris; species Chrysochloris asiatica. The sequence goes on along the minus strand of NW_006408554.1, from coordinate 20,330,843 downwards.
AGAGTGTGGAAGGTGGGGCTACTGCCCAGATGATCTCAGAGAACAGAAGATTGTTTTCAAGACTTGCACATTAATGCCTTTTGTTCTACTGGATTTTGGACTTGCTTAGAACCTGTTATTCTTTCTTTCCCTTCAGTTTCTTCCATTGTAATGGAAATATATACCTCATTCATTGCCTATTCTACCATTATACTTGACAACAAATAACTTGTAATCTAAATTTTATAGGTTCTCAGATGAAGATGAATTTTTCCAAGTATGCAATATCCCTAATGTCTCACGTATGTTTGATTTAGATGATTCAGAAGGCAAAATTTTGGACTTGGAGTTGACTTAAGACTTTTGGGATGATATGGTTGGGTGAATGTGTTTTTCATGTAGGGAGAACATGAATTTTGAGGGGGCAAAGAGCTCTGGTAGTGTAGTGATTATGAATCGGGCTGCAAATCACAAAGTTAGCAGTTCGAAACTACATGCTGTTCCACCAGAGACAGATGAGGCTTTATGCTCTGTAAAGATTTACGGCCTCGGAAACCCTGTACAGGTTCGCTATGAGTTGGAACCAACTCCACGGCACATCACCTCCGCCACCACCAAAGACTCATGGAAGCAGTCATCAAGAAATCAAATGACATACTGCATTGGACAAATCTGCTGCAAAAGACCTCTTAAAGTGTTAAAGAGCAAAGATGTCACTAAGGTGTGTCTGAGCCAAATCATAGTATTTCAGTCACCTCATATGCATGTGAAGGCTGGACAATGAATAAGGAAGACTACAGAAGAACTGATGCTACAAATTATGGTGCTGGCAAAGGATATAGAAAGTACCATGGACTGCCAAAAGAACAAACACATTTGCATTGGAAGAAGTACAGCCAGAAAGTCCCTTAGAAGTGAGGATGGCAAGACTTTGTCACAGGAGAAAGATGTGGCAATCTGCTGCCATCTAGATTTACATATTGGAAACACTATGTCCTACAGGGTTGATTGGAGTCAGAATGGGTTCCTGCTATGGCACTGTAGGATCAGCACTGGACTTCAAACCAATAGATCAGCAGTTCAAACCCACCAGCTGATGCTCACAGGAAACCATATACAGGGTTGTTATGAGGCGGCACCTACTCAACGATACTAAACAACAACAAGAGTCAGAACTGACTCAACACAAGGGATTTAATGACTAATGATAGTATCTTTTCATGTGTTTATTGGCCATTTGTTATCTTCTTTGGTGAAATGTCTATTGTTTTTTTGTTTTTTTTTTTAAATAGGGTCACTTGTCTTTTTATATTCTGGATGATAAGTCTTTCAATGGCTCAAGCTTGCCAGTTGCTCCTCGGAAACCCTACACAGGATGGCTATGAGTTGGAACCAGCTTGACGGCACTTATCGACAATCTGCAAATATTTTCTCTCATTTATTACTGGTACTTTTACTTTCTAGACACCATTATTGTTAAGTGCCATTGAGTTGGTTCCAATTCATAACGACCCTGTACAGAGTTTTCAAGGAAAGGCTGGTGGGTTTGAACCACTACCCTTGCAGTTAGCAGTCCAGTGCTTATCCTACTGCACCACACCAGGACTCCAATTACACATATATATGGTTCATTTCTAAACTCTCAATTCTATTATTCTTGTACCAGGATGTTTATTAATGTAGCTTTGTAGTTTTGAAACTAGTGAGCCCCCCAAAGTCATTCTTTTTTTTTTGTTGTTAAGTGCTGTTGAGTCTGCTACGACCCATACCAACACTGTATAAGGTTTCCAAGGAGCGAAAGGTGAGTGAGTGTGAACTGCCGACCTTGCAAATCAAACCAACTTTGCAGTCCAGTGCATTAACCCACAGTGCCACATCAGGACCCGGTATTCCCAGACGGTTTCCCATCCAAGTGCTAACCAGGCCTGACCCTGCTTAGCTTCCGAGAATAGATGAGATCGGGCACATTCAGGGTGGTATGGTAATTCAAGAATTTAAAAATGCACTTTTCCATATCCTCAAAATTGGCTGTTGGGGTTTTGGTAGGGATTGCACTGAATCTGCAGATGCGTTTGATGAGTACTGTCACCATAACAATATCAAGTATTCCAAACACTGGCACTCTTTCTATTTAGTTTTTTTTTTTTTTTTTTAATTGTTGTAAAAAATAACAAAACATTTATCATTTGAACTGCTTTAAAACGCACAATCCAATGACATTAATTGTATTCGCCATATTGTCCGACTATCAGATTTAGGTTTTTTTTTTTTCTCAAAAGTGTTTATATTACAATTTCTAGTGTAAAGTCTTTTACCTCCTAATATTTTATTCTTTTGGATACTACTGTAAATGGAAGTGTCTCCTTTATTATTATTATTTTCACATTGATCTTTGCTGATTTTTGTGTGCTGATACAGTATTCTGTAACTCTGATGAATTAATTTATTAGCTTGAGTACCTTTTTTGTGGGCTCTTTGTGGGCTCTTACCTCTTAATAAAATGGTGCATGCTATTTATTATATGCTGAGATTTAAAACACTTCTACCCTGTGATGACAAAATTATAGGGTAAATCATCAGATCAAATACTTAACTCACTCACATTTAAACAATTCTATGAAATAATATTTGGAAGCATTTAAAATAATTTTTTTCAATACCACCAAATTTGGATATTAACCTTGTTGTGATTGATGGTCACCTCAGAATGTAATGTCACATGTTGACATGGTGTTTGTAACTAGTCTCAACCACATGTGGGAAAGCAGTAGCTTCATGGAGAATTTTCTGAAGACAACTATTTATAATACATATTCCTTTCAACTTTTAGAGTTAACATTTTCATGTCAATATGGCTACCCTTCATAAATGTATACTAGCAATAATTCCTGGAAGAAAAACCCGAAAGAAGTACTCACGACTTGCATTTTCTCTTAAACAATCTATAATCTAGTTTTAAAAGAAGCTAAACTATATCCTTTTGTTGTATCCTTTGGGGCATCTACATATATAATCACATCATCTGAATAGAGATAGCTTTGTTCTTACTTCCTGATCGGATGCTTTTTGTTTCTCTTGGTTGTTTATTTGCTCTGGATACAACTTTCAGTATAACAGTTAATACAGTTATGGTTAAGTGTCATCAAGTAGGTTCCAACTCATAGTGACCTTGCATAAGACTCCCAAGGAGCGGCTGGTGGGTTCGAACCACTGACCTTGTGGTAAGCAGTCCAGGGCGTATCCTACAGCACTACCCCAAGACTCCTAATAGTTAATTGTTGTTGTTATTAAGTGCCATCAAGTGGGTTCCGACTCATAGCAACCCTGTACAGTGCTTCCAAGGAGCACCAACCTTGCTGTTAGCATTCCAGTGCTTATCCTACAGCACCACACCAGGAGTCCTAATAGTTAACATCAGTGGTGAAAGTGGACATTAGTGATTTTTAAAAGTAAAATTTACAATGAAATACCCAAATTTTAAGTGAGCATTCACCAAGTTCTGACAAATGCACATATCTTGTAACATATTAATCATGGATTCTAAGAGTGCCTCAGTATAATTTTCCATTTCTCACTTGTTAAGTCATACAAATGTAAAATTACATTCCTCTTTCCTCAGACATCTTTAATGTCCTAGAAACTACAAATGAACTGTATTGATTAGAAAATAACATTTGTTGCTGTTATGTGCCATGGAGTTGGTTCCGACTCATAGCAACCCTGTACAGGATATCCGAGGCTATAAATCTTTACAGGAGCAGAAAGCCTCATCTTTCTCCCGCAGAATAGCTGGTAGTTTAGAACTGCTGACCTTAAGGTTTGCAGCCTGTTTTGTAACCACTATGCTATCAGAGAGCAAAAAGTCATTAAGAAGACAAGAAAGAAGGAAAAGGTCAAAATGGATATCAGAAGAGACTCTGAATCTTGCTCTCCAGCGTAGAGAAGCTAAAGCAAATGGGAGAATTGAAGAGATCCAAGAGCTGTACAGAAAATTTCAAATATCAGCTTGAGAAGATAAAACCAAATATTATAATAAAATATGCAAAGATTTGGAATTAGAAAACCAAAAAGGAAGAACACGGTCAGCATTTCTCAAGCTGGGGGAACTGAAGAAAAAATTCAAGCCTTGACTTTTGTTATTGAAAGATTCTTTGGGCAAATTATTGAATGATGCAGAATGCATCAAGAAAAGATGGAAGGAATACACAAAGTCATCCAAAAGAAAATGGTTATGTTCAACCATTTCAAAAGGTAGCATATGAACAAGAGCCAATGATACTCAAGGAGGAAGTCCAAGGTGCATTGAAGGAATTGGCAGAGAACAAGGCACCAGGAATTGATGGAATAAAAATTGAAATCTTTCAAGAAAGTGAGGTGGCACATGAGGCACTCACTCATCTCTGCCAAGAAATTTGGAAGACAACTATCTGGCCGACTGATTGGAAGAGATCCATATCTGTGCCCATTCCAAAGAGAGGTGACCCAACAGAGTGTGGAAATCACTGGACAATCTCTTTGATATCTCAAGCGAGTAACGTTTTGCTAAAAGTAATACAGAAACAGCTACAATCATACATTGACAGAGAACTTCCAGAGGTTCAAGCTGGATTCAGAAGAGGCCATGGAACGAGAGATATCATTGCTGATGTTCGATGGATCTTGGCTGAAAGCAGGGAATATCAGAAAGATGTATACCTATGCTTTACTGACTATGCAAAGGCTTTCGATTGTGTGGATCATGACAAGCTATGGACAACAATGCCAAGTATGAGTATTCCAGAACACTTAATTGTACTTCTGAGAAATCTGTACCTGGACCAAGAAGCAGTTGTTCGAAGAGAGCATGGGAACACTGAATGTTTTAAAATTGGGAAAGGTGTGAGACAAGGTTGTGTTCTTTCACCATACTTATTCAACTTGTATGCTGAGCAAATAATACGAGAAGCTGGGTTTTATGAAGAAAAACGTGGGGTCAGGATTGGAGGAAGACTCATTAACAATCTGCGATATGCAGATGATACAACCTTGCTTGTTGAAAGTGAAGAGGACTTGAAACATTTACTGATGAAGATCAAAGAGCACAGCCTTTCGGTATGGATTGCATCTCAATGTCAGGAAAACAAAAATCCTTACCACTGGACTAATAAACAAGATTCTTATCAATGGAGAAAAGATTGAGGTTGTCAAGGACTTCATTTTTCTTGGATCAACTATCAACATTTGCGGAAGCAGCAGTCAAGAGAACAGAGGACGTATTGCATTAGGCAAATCTGCCTCACAGGAACTTTTTAAAGTGTTGAAGAACAAAGATGTCACCTTGAGGACTAAGGTAAGCCTGACCCAAGCCATGGTATTTTCAATAACCTCATATGGATTTGAAAGCTGGACAGTGAATAAGGAATATCGTACAAGAATTGATGCCTTCGAATTGTGGTTTTGGAGAACACTAAAAGTACCATGGACTGCCAGAAGAACCAATAGAACTGTTTTGGAAGAAGTACAGCCAGAGTGCTCCTTGGAGGCCAAGATGGCTAACTTCATCTCTCATACTTTGGACATGTTGTCAGGAGGGAACAGTCGCTGGAGAAAGATGTCATGCTGGGTAAGATGGAGGGTCAGAGAAAAAGAGGAAGACCCCCAACGAGATGGATCGGCCAGGTGGCATCATTGAAGGCGTCAAGTGTGGCAGCGGTGGTGAGGTTGGCCCAGGATCGGACGTTGTTTCGTTCTGCTGTGCATGGGATCACTATGAGTCGGTTCAACACAATGGCACCTGACAACACTACCAGAGCTCCTTACTTAAATCATAACATCATGATGTTATGAGAAAGAAGTTAGTTAGAAGGTAATAGCATTCAGCATACATCAGTGTGCAACATCATAAAGAGAGCTATACTGTAGACAATTCTTTTGCTGTCTTTCAAGGATATGCTTTCATCTTTTCTGAAATTATGATATACACTGTTTAGCAAATACCCAATGATAGCAACTGGCTTCAGGACTATCGTTCCAACTACCATGAATTAACTTTCCACTATTCTTAATTTTGGTTTTACAACAAAGAATGGCTACATGTATCAACATTCTCTCATAAAAGTACTAAAGGGTACTCATATTAATATTAGAACCTTTAAAATTTGTGAACATGTGGCCATTGTAGTATTCTTCTGACATATTAATACCATTTCCAGTAAAGGTATTCATCAGTATGAAGGAATGAAAAGGAAGACTTCCCTCAAAGTACTTCCTCCTTGCTGACTTGCCATGCGGGGCTGCTATGACAAACCAAGATGTTTTGCTTGTGTTTGGATCTTCTGGCTGCTTATTACATAAAACCTGAAATTCAAGCTGGACACATGTAGTTGTAAACACAGGCTGCCTGTAATGACTGACCGCTGCTAGAGAACTTGATCCGAGATCTAGTTTACATGAACTAAGCTGCTTCCCATTATGACATTTGACGTCATCCATCCGCTACCCACTCACACTATCTGCTGCTGCAGAATGTTTGGAATTTCCTCATTTGTAAGAACCGGAAAGTTTGAAACATACAGCTTACCTCTTAATAAAATGGTGCATGCTATTTATTATATGCTGAGATTTAAAACACTTCAACCCTGTGATGACAAAGTAAGTCATCAGATCAAATACTTAACTAACTCACATTTAAACAATTCTATGAAATAATATTTGGAAGCATTTAAATTTTTTTTTCAATACCACCAAATTTGGATATTAACCTTGTTATGATTGATGGTCACCTCAGAATGTAATGTCACATGCTGACATAGTGTTTTTAACTAGTCTCAAACACATGTGGGAAAGCAGTAGCTTCATGGAGAATTTTCTTAAGGACCACTATTTATAATACATATTCCTTTCAACTTTTAGAGTTAACATTTTCATGTCAATATGGCTACCCTTCATAAATAATTATATACTAGCAATAATTCCTGGAAGAAAATCCCCAAAGAAGTACTCACAACTTGTATTTTCTCTTAAACAATCTATAATCAAGTTTTAAAAGAAGCTAAAATATGTCCTTTTGTTATAGTAAAAACAGTAGGAAAACACACCTTTCTTTTTCCAGTTAGAATAAATTATCAGTTTAAATTAAGCAATTGTCTTATCCTTTTGGGTCATTTTATGTGTTTTGTTGGCTCTGATACTGAAAAGGATTATTATTTCCTTCCTTCTTCATGCTTAATACTGGATATATAGCCAACATGGTATGGCACTGTAGGATAACCAGAAGGTCAGTGGTTCAAACTAACTAGCCACTCCTATTCACTATAAGTCAGAACCAACTTGATGGCACTAAACAACAAAAACATATTTCCCATGAGATATAAGAGGCGGCTTCAAAAAATGCACAAAAAGGAACAACTTTGTAGCATCTTATGTAATTTTTTTCTTTCATAAGAGTGATCATCAAACTCTCAGATACATGAAAGGTTAACAATTATTTTTAAATTATCCAAGAATGGTATTCTAGTGCAAGTGTTATCGTAATAGAATTTATTTTTTAAATCAGTGCATGATTTTAAGGATAAGCATTGGACTGACAATTGTAGGTCAGCAATTGAAACTGAACAGTCACTCCAAAAGAGAAAGATGAGGCTATTTGCTCCAGTAAAGCTTTACAATCTTGGAAACCCTATATAGGATCACTATGATTTGGAATCAACTCAATCGCAGCATGTTTGGGTGTGGCATGAGAGCTTTTGTTGTTAGGTTCTGTCCAGTCGGTTCTGACTCACAGTGACCCATGTACAACAGAACAAAACACTGCCTGGTCCTACATTGTACTCACAATTGTTTAGCTGTTTGAGTCTATTGTTGCTGACAAATGTGTCAATCGAACTTGTCTGGGGTTGTCCTCTTTTTTACTGACCCTCCACTTTACCAAGCAGGTCTTCTTCCAAGGACTGATCCCTCCTGACCACATGTCCAGAGTATAAGAGACAACGTCTAACCATCCTTGCATCTAAGGAGCATTCTCACTATACTTCTTCCAAGACAGATTTGTTTGTTCATCTGCCAGCCCATGATACAGTCCTTTGCCAATATCGCAATTCAACATCATCAAATCAACTCCGATCTTTCTTATTCATTATCCAACTTTCATATGCATATGAGGTGATTAAAAATACAGGACTTGCATCACATACACCTTAGTCCTCAAAGTGACATCTTTAGTCTTTAACATTCTAAAGAGGTCTTTTGCAGCAGATCTGTTTAATGCACTATGTCACCTGATTTCTTGACTGATACTTCCACAATCCTTGACTGTGGATACAAGGAAAATGAAGCCTCTGACAACTTCAATCTTTTCTCCATTATTGTGATGTTATTTAATCACCCAGTTGTGAGGATTTTCATTTTCTTCATATTGAGGTACAATCCATACTGAAGGTATGTAAGACAGCTACCCACCCGATCAATTGATTGTAAGGGATCCATATTCGTGCTCATTGCAAAGAAAGGTAACCCAATGGAATGTGGAAATCATCGAAATATATCAATGTTTGATTTTTTAAATTTTCATCAGTATTTCAAGTCTTCTTCGTTCCCAAAGCGCAAGAATGTGTTATCTGAATATGAGGTTGTTAATGAGTCTTCCTCCAATCCTTATGCCACTTTCTTATTCATTTAATCTAGTTTCTTGGATTATTTGCTCAGCCTACAGATTGATTCAGTATGGTGAAAGACACAACCTTGGCACATACCTTTTCTAATTTTAAACCTTTCAGGATCCTCTTCTTCTGTTTGAATGACTGCCTCTTGGTCTATATACAGGTTCTTCATGAGCACAATTAAGTGTTCTGGAATACCCATTTATTTATAGTTTGTTATTATCCAGACAATTTAATGCTTTTGCATAGTCAATAAAGTACAAGTAAACACCTTTCTGATATTCCCTGCTATTAGCCAAGATACATCTGATGTCAGAAGTGATATCCTTCATTTATTTCATGTCGTCTTCTGAATCTGGCTTGAATATCTAGCAGCACCCTGTTGATGTACTGCTGCAACTGTTTTTTGTTTTGTTTTGTTTTTTAAAGCTTTTATTGTGAATTGAGTGAAGGTTTACAGGGCAGATCATCAGTTTTACATTCAACAAATTATTGCAATGATTACAATACCCTCCATGTACCATCAGGTAACAATATTTACCTCGATTTCCCACATCTCCCCTTTTTTTGATCACACATACCACACTGAAAATGAATGTTCAAAGGGAATATTTTGCAAACCAGCCTCCATCCTCCAGGCACATTGCCTTTCTCAGTCCATAGGCCTTTGTCCTCTCCTGCTCTAACTGATACTCTATGCCATCGCCTCTGTTACCATCTCAGTTGTTACCGCTTTTCTGGTTAGGATCCCACACTCCTCTCATACTCTTCCCTCTTGGTACTAGGGTCCTCTGTTCCTGAAATGACAGATTAGCTGCTCCCCCTTTTTAGTTACACCTCTTCTACCTTTAGAGTTGTGATAATCACCATTAGTCCTAACAACAATTACAACTGAATCATAAAATCCTATCTCCATCATTCCCCATCTCCTTTCATCAAGCCCATCTGGCCAAGAGGAAAACGATTCAGTGGGGTTTCTAGCTTGTCCTCCTCATTCTGACACTAAGCATCCTCATGAAAGCTTGTAATACAGTTGCTTCATGCCTTTATTTGTTGTTGTTGTTAAGTGCCGTCGAGTCGGTTCCGACCCATAGCGACCCTGTACAGGGTTTCCAAGGGTGTAAATCTTTACGGGAGTAGAAAGCCTCATCTTTCTCCCGCGGAGCGGCTGGTAGTTTTGAACCGCTGACCTTAAGGTTCGCAGCCCAATTCGTAACCACTACGCTACCAGAGCTCCTTATAGCTCCCCATTTTTGATGGCCAAAGGCTAAGGTGCCCATTCCTATCAATCCAGTGTGCTGAGGAGGTAAGTTTGATCCTTGATATGAGGAATCCTTCCCTTTCTGTTGGAATTTTGGGCAACTACATCCATAAGCAAAGGTCCAGTTCATCAAATTGTAGCACTTTACACTTGCTCCCTGTATGGAACTTCTTTATCTTCATTTGACAGAGTTCTGGCCAGCTAGCCATCCAAGCTAGGTCAAATGGGTAGTATCTGCAAATTTGGGAGTTCTCACACACCTCTCCCGACTTCAGACCAGTTGGTCATTTCACTCTTAACCCTAGCCCCCCTGTGGCTAGTTCAGTGTCCATGGACTCAGGAGTATACATGTCTGCCTGAACATTAAACCAGCCAGCGCTTTCTCTTTTGCCTCTCATCCCAAGGTCATCGGGTGTCTATTGAACATGACCAAATTCAGCCCATGTTTTCATTGGTACATTCCCCTTGCAACTATTTTAAAGCAAAATTTTATTTGCATATTATATTAATGCTATTGCTTGATGATTTCTATATCTCACTGGGTCACCTTTCTTTGGACTGGATACAAATATGGATCTCTTCCAATCAGCTGGTCAGGTAGCTGTCTTCCAAATTTCTTGGCATAGATGAGTGAGGACCTCCAACACTGCATCAGTTTGTTGAAACATTCAAATTGGTTATCAGTCAATTCCTGAAACCTTGTTTTTCATCAATTCAGAACAGCTTGGGGTGGTGTTGCCACGTCTGTCAATCTCTGGTTGTTGACTGTTCTTGTTGGTTTTCAGTCCAAAGAACTCCCTTTAGGATGTTTTGTAGCACTGGGTTTGTATTGACAAAGTCTCAGCTTCTGTTTATCCTGAAATGTTTGATTGCACCATTGTATTTGACAGTTTTGCTGGATAGACAATTCTTGGTTCGCAGTTTTTTTGTCTTTTAGGGTTTTATATATGTCTCCCCATTGTCTTCTTCCCTGCATGGTTTCTGCTGAGAGGTCAGAGCTTAATCTGATTTGCTTTTGTAATAACACTTCTCTTTTCCCTGGCTGCTTTTAGGAGTCTCTCCTTGTCTTAGATTTTGGAATGCTTGAATATGATATGTCTTTGTTATTTTCTTTTAGGGTCTATTCTTCCTGGGGTTCGTTCAGCTTCTTGAATGCTTATCTTCTCATCCTTCAAGATGTCAGGGAAATTTCCTTCCAGCAGCTCCTCAACTATCTCCTCTGTGGACTTCTGTGATTCTTCCTGTTCCAGAATACTAATCAATACTTAAGTTATTCCTCTTCAAGTTATCCAACATGAATCTTAGACTTTCTTCAGATTTTTTATCCTTTTTTCTACTTGCTCTTCTATCCTAGTAATATTGAGAGATTTGTCTTCCAGCCACTGGTTCTAGCTTCCATCTCTTCAATTCTACTCAGTGTATTGTCCATTTCTGATATTTTATTATTAATCAACTGGACCTCTTTTTGCAGGTTTTGAATAGTTTCCAATGCTATATCTATCTTGTTTGATTGCTCCTGTAGCAATCAAACTTTCCTGACTTCTTCCTAATTTTCTTCCACCCTTCTGTGAAGCATTTGGATTTGTCTCCATATCATTTTTCTGAATTCCTTCTGAGGCAGATCCAAAGCCTGCTTTTCTTCTACGGGAAGTCTATGTCTGCCTCCAGCTCATTTGTCTCAGTTACTTTTTTATGTTTCTGGACATGTGCTGGGATCTTTTGTTGTTTTTTATTGGATATTTTCAATAGTTAGATGTATTTTCAATGATTAAATGAATGTATGTTGTTGTGTTGTTAAGCTTACTGAGTGTCTCCTGGTGGATGCGATCTGGAGATAGGCTTTCCTTTTCAAGCTTACACTTGCTAAGATAAGCCAAGCTATCTTAGTAAGTGTAGGCTATATATGTAATGCACAGCAGCTGGTATTGGCTCCTGTCCAGATGGTGTGACATTATGGGGTATGCTTGTAGCTTGGCTACATGGCCACTATTGCTGTCTCTTCTTGGGCAACGTAGGGAGAGAAAGCTCCATCCCCCAGGGAAAAAGTAAGACCAAAATGACCAAAAACAAAAACAAGCACACAAAAACAAAACAGTAGCAGACTGTCCAGTGGTCTTTGTGCATGCACAGAAGAAAACTCTAGCGGTGGGTGGGAGTGTCCAATCACTCAGGCCTCCCCTTTAGTTAGGTGTGCAGATAGAGACTGAGAAATGAATGGAAGAAAGGTTGTTCACAATTTTTATCTCTGAAGATCAGTTAGGTATCTGCTTATGCACAGCATTAATTCTCAAAACAACTGCGTCCTTGTATATAGTAGTTGGTGTTGGCTCTTGCCTTTTATGTTGGGGTTTTACAAGGTGCTAATATGGTTTGGCTGTATGACCAGACCTGCTGTCTCTTGTTAGATAAGGCAGGAATAAAGGCTTCCACTCAAGTAGGAAAGTCAACTTTAGGGCTAAATCCGAGAGTCAGATATCATAAGAAGCTGCCAAAGGATTAACTGGAACCGCTTGGGCTTTCAGGAATTTCCTCTTTGTGCCATGGGAAAATTGTACCCTGTGGGTGCAATGATGGACCCTTTATGGGGTGTACTCCCACCCACCTGAAGATGCCCCGGCTGGGCAGAGAGGCTGTGAGAGGGGAGAGGAGGAAAGAAAAGTAAAAAAAGCCATCACACCTATTTTTCCATAGGCCACTTCGTGGCTTTTGCGCTGTAACAACCTTGCTGCGGACCCGCCCTCTTATCTCTGCCCAGGCTGAGGGCTGTAGGCAGTGTACCGATTAATTCAGAAATCGCCGATTCTTCCTGCCACAATCATATTTCTCCACTGGTGGAAGCCCCAAACTATTTCCTCTTACTTTATATTACATCTAAAGCTCTGGAACTGTCTCAGTGAAGTGCCTTCTCTGCTTTGTTTTGTTTTGTTTTGCGCCTCCGCTGTGGAGCCTCTGCCCCCAAACCGAAGTCTGTTTCTTCTCATTTGAATTGCGCCACATCATCAAGTGAAAGTGCTGAAAGCTTTGCTCCACACACATCATTAAGGTTAACTAGATTTTGAGGAGGCAGCTCTTTCTGAGTTGTATTTTTAGTGCCTTCTAACCTGAGGAGTTTTATCTTTCTGGCATTATATGAGACAATGCTCCAAGGCTGTTCATAAGGTTTTCAGTGGCTTATGAGGCAGAAGTGATCCGCGTCTCCTTCTTCCTAGGATGTCTCAGTCTGGAAGCTCCTGTGAAAGCTCCTGGGTGATCCTGCAGGTATTTAAAATACTGATGCCATAGCTTCCAGGAGCACAGCCACAAGCAAGTCAACACAGTATCACAAACTGACAGATATGTGGTGGGCATGGTATGTTGTTGTTAAGAACTGTTGAGCTGTTTCTAACTCATAGCAACCCTGCATATGATTTTCCAAGAAGCAGCCGGTGGGCTTGAACCACGAATCCTATGGTCAGCAGTATAGTGTTTATCTTTCAGTGTCACAAGATGACTCCAATCTCTAGGTTATTTAATTATGAAATACCAGTCTAACAAACACAAGTCTGCTCCTCAATAGCCTGCTTGTTTCTTACATGAAAGGTAGGAAAGAGATTAAAACAAAGTAAGTGTGAAACCAGACTATGTTACTAACTTTCATGAGTACAATTCTGTATATATATATATATGTAATATCTCTTGAAAACTTGACAGGGTATGCATGAGACAGACGGGCATGACTGGAGGTATTTGCTTGAGATAAGCTTTTCCGTAAAATGATAGCTGAACTGAGGAGCTCGATATATCTGCTTTCCTGTTGGTAGCCACTTGAGTAGTTTTCCATAAACTAGGGGAGAGAATACTAATGGGTACAATATCTCAGACACATTTGTCTTCTGAATAATTACAGGATAATTCATTATACATCCAGAATATCAATTAAGTTGCTCCCCTAGAAATCTGAAGGAATGTATTAGCATGATATTATAGACACTGCCTTCTATAACTTGGTATCCATGAAATTTAGTAAAAATTATGATAGACATGATCCAAGTGGATCTGAGAATTTACTTGACTGTACCAAATCAACTGCACTTCTGTAAAATGGAAATGACAATTTACTGACATCCTATATAAGGAGCTCTGGTAGCATAGTGGTTACAAATCGGGCTCCGAACCTTAAGGTCAGCAGTTCGAAACTACCAGCTGCTCTGCGGGAGAAAGATGAGGCTTTCTGCTCTCGTAAAGATTTACAACCTCGGAAACCCTGTACAGCGTCGCTATGGGTCGGACCGACTTGACGGCACTTAACAACAACAACAATAAAAGAGAAGGCTGAAAAATTAATTTGGGTGTTCTCATTTCTTAAATCAACTCTTCCTAGAAGTCATAATACTACTTAGGATTGATTTTGTTAGGATAAAATTTAAAAAAAAATTTCTGTTGCCAGGGGAAACTTTTTTTTTTTAAGTCAACTTTGAGGAGAACAGAGATCTAAAACTGTTGTTTGCATTTTTGACTTGTCTGAAAGGTAAAATCTGCAAAATGGTAGCTGATCTGCTCAATGATCTCCCAAAGGCAATCAGTGTAGGAAAGGGAACCTAACCCTGTTCACATCAAGGGAGGCCTGATATTCAGAACCACCATGTAAGTGAGACATGTTTGAGATTGTGATAACCTTTTCAGCATTGGCCATCTTCCTTTTCACCCTTTACAGAGAAAAATTAAGCAAGCTCATAATTAGTAGAAATTCAGTTTAAAAGATGAGTATTAAAAGAATCCGTTTTATAACTTTTTTTTTTACTCCATAAGTTTCTTAAGATTTTTGGTCAAATAGATTAAAAATAGGACTTCTACGTCACAACCATTAATCAGACATGTTTTGTTTCATTTTGTTTCCTCTGGTCAGTTTTCTTGACCCAATAAGGAATGCTGAAGATACTTTTTAAGACACAGCTCATCATCTCAGGATGTGAGCAAGAGCATGCCCAATGTGCTGCTTATAAATCACCAGTGTGCTGATTATACCTGGCTATAGTATTTTTCTTTTCTGCTTGGCACCAACCTAACAAAGGAGTCCTATTTCTAAGTGAAGAATATCCAACTCTCCTATTTGAAGTACTCTTGTCATGCAGGGTTGTGGAAAAAAAACTGAAAATGTTACAAGCATTTATATTTTAGCTAGAGTAGGAAAATCCACTAGACCATGTGCTTTTGTAGCTGAAAATACTAGATACTCCTATTTCCTTTCTGGTATCTAATTTCAAGATCCTTGGGGAAAATTTGGAGACTATCAGGCCACACTGGTTTTGTGAAGTTAAGATTTCTAAAGATGTCACAAATGATATTCCCCCAGTACTAAAGAAGATCACAGTGCCATAGGGAAGACAAAAATATAACTATAGAGAACTTCTGATTGAGTATGGTATAATGGAAGCATGAATAAGATGCCATCGTAGAGTGTGCCACAATTTTCCTCTATGTGGGGAGGAAGGTGACATAGAAGGAAAAGTTTGAGCTTTGTCAGGTGACACACCTGGAAGGAAAGAACCATCACAATAACGTACTCCCATTTTAAAAGCAAGTCTAGAAAAAGGCTCTTTTCTAACCCTTTTCCTTTATCATACAGATTACTGTCTTCTGGTGGGGAAAAGCAAAAGACTGAAAATAAAACAAATAAGAAAACCAGCAAAAAGATATGAAGGTATAGTATGTTATTTTTCTTCAATGTGAACTCACAGAGAAAGAGAACATACTTGTTTACAAAAACTTTTAAACAAGGGTGAATCAATATTAAGTTATAAAATAACATTTTTGTTGATAGGTATTATTTAACACAATGGATCACAATGCATTTTTGTGTTTGTAAGAACTAGATGATAAAAGGAGTGCTCTTTAAAAAGGGATGAGTAATGCGTAATTATCTGTTACACCTTCTTCTGGAAAGGGATCACAGAAGCCAGGCAACTCATGGACAGAATCACAGCGTTGTGTTCTTTAATACTTCACCCCTGGAAGACCATGGTCAGAAAGCAAAAATGTTCTAAAACAATGAAACTTTTTATTTACGTTTCTAAGCTTTACCTTTCTGATAAGGAGTACAAGTGGACCAACTGGGAGGCTGTATTAGATAAGGAACATTCCACTCATGCAATAAAGTTTAATGGTTAACCATAACTTTATTGCTTTAACTATATAGTTTTTAAGAGTTTCAAAGTTGTAACAAAACTGGCTTATGCCTCTCACAAACAACTGCTTGTGTTGTTGGATCAATATTACCCTTTTTAAGGTCAGTAACACCTAGTTTCTCTGAAGTAAATAAACCAGTAGCGCTGAGAAAAGATTTACGGCCTGGAAACCCTATATGGAGTAGCTGTCAGTAGGAACTGACTCAGTAGCACACAACCAACCAACCATACTCAGAGAAAAAGGAATCATGATAGCATAGTGGGTTATGTATTGGGCTGCTAACTGCAGGTCAGCAGTATGAAGTTGCTTCCTGGGAGAAAAATGAGGTTTTCTGCCTCATAAAGATTTACAACCACAGAAACCATACAGGGGCACTATAAGTCAGAACTGCCTCAGCAGTGCAGCAGCAGCACAGGTAGAAAAAAAGTGTACTATGCCTTCATTTTAATAAATCACATGCTTTCAGGAATAAATAAACAGCATATATCATCTTTATGGAGTCCTGGTATAGTGCTGTGGGTTAATGTGGCAGACTGCAAAGTCGTTTGAACTGCAAGGTTGGCAGTTCAAGCTCAACAGCTGCTTCTTGGAAACCCTATACAGGGTTGAAATGGGTCAGGATTGACTCGAGGGCACTTAACAACAACAATCATCTTTATGACTTCACTTAGCTTACTCATGCATGTCTCCCAGGTGTAACCTTGGTAAACAGTGATATACTTCATCTTTTACATCTGCATAAAGTTGTTAAGAGTTGTTGAATTGGTTCTGACTCTTAGCAACCCAGTATAGGGTTTCCAAGGAGCAGTTAAGTGGGTTTGAACCACGAATCTTGTGGCTTGCAGTCCAGTGCTTATACTATAGTGCCACATCAGGACTCTCCAAAATTATTTCATAATTCTAAATACAAATTTCATCTGAATTGTATATGACTTTCATATTTAATCACTGTGTGTGGTGCCTTGAATTTACTTTATAAGGCTTTTCTATTGAAAGTCTTCTTAATTTCCACTAAGTGATGGGGTGGGACCATGTATAAGGTAGGCAGGACACTAAGTCTGGGATTGAACAGTTTTGCACTCCAGTTAAGTGTAGAAGAGACCATCTCAGAAGAGTAGACAGAAGATCCCAGGACCATGAGTGACATGTGAGACTGCTACTTAGAGAAACAGCAACGGCAGAAGCGACAGTAGAGGCAGTAGCATGAAGAGATAAAGCAGCTTCGGACTCTAGTCCCATGAACTGAATAAAACTGGGTGTATTTGGGCAGGAGACTGGTTTAAAGAATGTGCCCTCTGGCCATTCAGACTGGCTAAAAGAACTTTTTAACATGGGACTGAGCAGGGCAGGTCAAGGAACCATGGCTGAAAACAAGTGTGAGGCATGCCTGCAGTATGGCAGACAAAAAGTATTGTTGACTAGAAGACTGCTGTGTCCTGAATTGTACCCTGCTCACTCCCCTAACAAATCCCATAATTGTGAGTATTGCTATGAGTTTTGTGGAGCCATTGCAATGGATTATGGAACCCAGATGTGAAGAACTGAGTGCTGTGGGAGGAATGGCTGGTGTCAGAATAGGATAAAGGTTGAAGGGTAGGGTCATGTGTGACCTCTGCTTCAAATCAGACTTGGGCTGATTTTGAGTTTGATTCTCTTCCCTCATTGTGGAGTCAGAGGAAGTCAGACATGGCTCCCACATGGTTTCTGCACTGTGTAAAGCTGAAGGTCCTGAATCATTTGTTGTTTGGTGCTATCGAGTTGGTACTGATTCATAGCGACCCTATGCACAACAGAACGAAACACTGCCCAGTCCTGGGCCAACCTCACAAATGTTGCCATGCTTGAGTCCATTGATGCTGCCACTCTGCCAATCCATCTCTCTGGGGGTCTTCCTCTTTTTCTCTGACCCTTCACCTTACCAAACATGGTATCCTTCTCCAGCGATTGGTCCTTCCTGACAGTATGTTTGAAGTATGAGAGACGAAGTTTGGCCATCCTGGCCTCCAAGGAGCACTTCTTCCAACACATATCTGTTTGATCTTTTGGCCACCTGTGGTACTTTCAATATTCTCCTCTAACATCATAACTCAAATGCATTAATTCTTCTATAATCTTCCTTATTCACTGTCCTCTTTCACATGCACATGAGGTTATTGAAAATACCATGGCTTGGGTCAGGCACACCTTAGTCCTTAAGCTGATACAGTGAACCATACATTTCTATAGTGTAACAGAGCGATCTACGTAGACACACTGAACTCACAATGGGACACTCTACTGCAAAACCATTTATCCTCAGTCACCTTGTGGAAAGGAATAGCAGTTATCATCCCCCTCACAACAAACAAATACATTAAGAACCAAAGAAATTATAAATGTGGGGCTAATTCTCCCCAAGTGTCTACCCAGGTGCCTCAGGTCTCAGAGACCCACACTGTTTGGCTCTCTGCTTGGTCCTCTATCTGAACTGCTCCCACCATCCCTCCCTGTGCTGCCCTATCCTTATGGGTAAAAGTTCAGTCAAATGATAGCTCTCCAGGAGGGCTTGTGAAGTCTACCGGGCCGACAATGTTGTTATGACTGTTAGGTGCCCCCAAGTCAGTTTTGCCTCATAGTGACCCTATGTACAGCTGAATGAAACACTACCAGGTCTGGTACTAGCATCACAATTGTTCCTATGCTTGAGGCCAGTGCTGAAGCTACTGTGTCAATCAATCTCATCAAGGGTCTTCCTCTTTTTTTGCTAACCATCTAACTTTACCAAGCAAGATTCCTTCTCCAGAGATTGTTATTGTTGTTAAGTGCTGTGGAGTCAGTTCTGACTCACAGCAACCCCGTATAAAGTTTCCAAGGAGCAGATGGTGGGTTTGAACTGCCGAACTCCAGTTCAAACCAAGTTTTTGGACTAAAGCTTATCCTACAGCATTACACCAGAATTCTAGAGACTAGTACCTCCTAATAACATCTTCAAGTATGTAAGATGAAGCCTCATAATCTTTGCTTCTAAGGAGCACCCTGGCTGTACTTCGTTCTTCTAGCGGTCCATGGCATATTCAATACTCTTTGCTACCACTGCAATTTAAAGGCATCAATTATTTATAGACTCCAGGTGTGGCACTGTAGGATAAGCACTGGACTGTGAACCACAAGATTAGCAGTTCAAATGCATCGACTACTCAAACCCACCACCATTTCTTTTTTTGGTCTTCCTTATTCATTGACTATCTTTCACGTGCATGTGAAGTGACTGAAAACTTGGGTTTTTACCAAGACTTGGGTCAAATACTCCTTAATCTTCAAAGAGCATCTTTGCTCTTTAATAATTTAAAGAGGAATTTCGCAGCAGATTTGCCCAAAGCAATATGTTATTTGGTTTCTTTTTTTTTTTTTTTTAACTTTTATTATGGATTGAGTGAAGGCTTACAGACAAGATCATCAAGTTTACATTCAACAAATCATATACTTTGCTTCATCTCAATGATAGCAATCCCCTCCATGCAACAAGAGTTACCCCACTTCCTCTCTGTGATTCTATTTCCATTCCACCCTCCTTCCCAACCCTTCTGAATGTTGTCCTAAGGTAAATGTTGCCCTTCTGAGTTTGAATGATTGAACATTCCTTAGTGAGCATACCTCATTAGTGTTGTTGTCCACTCTATATATCTATCTAATGCTTGGCTGAAAATGTGTTGTTAGGTTCTTAACTACTGCTTCCATGAGCACTGCTTATGGATCTAAGTAAAATGACGTTCCTGACAACTTCCATCTTTTCTCCATATACCATGTTGTTATTTATTGGGGTCTATTCTTGAGAATTTTTGCTTTCTTTATATTGAAGTGTAATCCATACTGAAGGTTGTAGTATTTGATATTCATCCATAAATACTTCAAATCCTGTTTGCTTTCCGCAAGAAGGTTGTGTCATCTGCATATTGTAGGTTATTAGTGAGTCTTTTTCTAAGCCTGATGCCACAGTTTTCTTCACATAGTTCATATAACATCTTGGATTATTTGTTCAGCATACAGATTTAATAAGTGTGGTGATACATTCCTGACACAAAGTTTCCTACTTTTAAACAAGGCAGATCCCCTTTTTCTGTTCAAACAACAGCCCCTCAGTCTATATAAAATTTTGCATAAGCACAACAAAGTGTTCTAGAATTCTCTGCTTTATAATGGAATGATATCCATCATTTGGTTATGATCCTAAAATAGTTGAATGCCTTTGCATAGCCAATAAAACACAGCCAAGATCCATATGACATCATTAATGATATCCCTCATTCAGCCTCCTCTTTTGAATTTGGCTTGAACTCCTGGCAGTTGCCAGACTTTATATTGCTGCAACTGTTTTTGCGATGTCTTCAGCAAAATTTTAGTTGCATGTGACATTAATAATAGTGTTTAAAATTTTCTGCATTGTGTTTGCTTACCTTTCTTTGGAATGGGCAGCTCAAACCCATCAGCCGCTCTTTGGAAACCCTATACGGGTCACAATGAGTCGCAACCAACTTGACAGCATTTAACAACAACAACATATCCCACTTGAATTTAGAAACCATCTCAAAAATATGTTTGATGCATCTAACACTAAAGTATAACACAACAATTAACAACAACAACAAGTACTGTGTTGGCTTATGTGTTGCTAAGATGCTGGAAGCCAGCAGGGTCATCCATATTGGACAGTTCCAGCTGAGCTTACAGACTACCAGATACAGAAAGAAGGAAGAGGCCATTCATCATGAAGATCTGAACATTGTCTGATACAGCGCCGGAAATAAGTCCCTCAGGTAGCAAGGCATATGACTGGGAAGAGTTACCTCCTCAAAGTTAACTTGATCTTAATAACATGGATACAGCAAATATTTGGGACCTTCATTTGTTGATGGGGCACAACTCAAAATGAGTTGGAATTTGGAATGTATGAAGTATGAATCTAGGAAAAGTGGAAGTCATCCAAAATGAAAGATACTAATCTTAGGCATCAGTAAGGTGAAACAGACTGGTACTAGCTGTGCAGCACTGGAGAATCACATGGTTTACTAAACCAGGAATGACACATTGAAGAGAAATGGTGTCACATTTATCCTCAAAAGGAACATTTCAAGATTCTGAAGTATAATATTGTCAGTGATAAGATAACATCCATACGCTGACGAGGAGTACTAGTTAATGTGACTATTATAATAGAAGATTTCTACCAACGTCTACCATTTATTTGATAGTGATCAATTTCAGACTGAAGAAGTTGGTAGAATTCTTAAACTTCATCATACCTGACTTTAGTGGTTGGTGCATAAATTTGAATAAATAGTGGAATTAACTGGTCTTCCTTGTGGGGGTATGGATATTTCAAGACAGATCTTGAAACGTTCTTTTGATGATGAATGCAGTGCCATTCCTCTTTAATTTGTCATTCCTGGCATAGTAAACTGTGTGACTGTCAAATTCAAAATGGCCAGCTTCAGCTCACTAATGCTTAAAATATTGATGCTTATGTGTTCTATTTCATTTTTGAAAACTCCCAATTTTATTAAATTAAAACTTCATACATTCCAATTTCTAATTTATAATGGATTCTTGCAGCTGCTTCTCCTCATTTTGAGTTGTGCCCCATCAGCAAATGAAGGTCCATTTGTGTCATAAGGGTCAACTCTACTTTGAGAAGGCAGCTCTTCCCCAGTCGTACACGTTGTATGTCTTCCAACCTGAAGGGCTCATCTTCTGGCATGGTATCTAATAATATGTTGGTACTATTCAAAATGTTTCAATATTCAATATTTTTGTGCTATCTGACAGTGTTCCACTGTTATTCGTATGGCTTTCAGTGGATAAACGTTTAGAAGAAGTCTGCCTCTCCTTCTTCCTAGTCTGACTTAGTCTGGAAGCTCGGCTGAAACCTGTCCACCATGGGTGATCCTGCTCACTATCAAAATTCCAGTGCCATGGATTCCAGCATAACTGCAACACCCAAGCCACCACAGTACAGCAAACTGACAGACAAGCAGTAGACCTCTACTGTGAGAGTTTGAAAAAATCCATAAATTATAATACTCTTAAGGCTTATTCCTGGAGTCCTGGTGTGGCACTGCAGGATAATGTATTAGACTGCAAATTCAGTTTGAACCACAAGGTTGGTGGTTCAAACTCACCAGCCATTCATGGGAAACCCTATACAGGTTCACTGTGAGTTGGTGCCAACTTGATGGTACTTAAAAATAACAACATGATTAATTATTATTCTTATAATTGTGCATTGAATCTTGGACCCACCTGGAATTTATTTTTATGTAAAATGTCAGGTAAGCACAAAATGGCTACTCAGAAGTCCCTGACACCAATTAGTGAGCATTCCATTCCCCACCGCACACACATCTGCAAAGCCTATTTGAAAACAGAAAGAGTGCTAGTAGAAAAATGGAATACTAGCTGGACTGCTATATCACAAGACCAGCAGTTCTGTCTTACCAGTTGCTCCGTGGGACAAAAATGAAGATTTCTGCTTCCAGTAAAGATCTACAGACTTGGAAACCTTATACAGGGTTGTTCTCATTAGAAACCGACTCAGTGGCACATAACCACCACTACCACTTTATAAGATACTAAATTCTATCTATACTTTGGTCTTGTTCTTTTCATATGAGTATATTTATATATGCTGGGATAATATTTTAATTTTTGTAACTTCATATGATATTTTGATATCTGGTAGGGTTATTTATCCCTCATTAAAGAGTGTTGTTGTTGCTGTTGTTAAGTGCCATTGAATGGATTCCGACTCACAGTGACCCTGCATAGGGTTTCTGAGGTGTGGCTTGTGAGTTTGAACTGCCAACCTTGCGTTTCAAACCAACCTTGTGGTTCAAACCCATCTTGCAGTTGAGTGTTTATCCTACAGAGCCATACTAGTACTCATTATAAATTTTATTACAATGGCATTAATCTCTTTTTTTTTTTTTAAATATATCGTTTCCAAATAGAAACAAATTACATGTTTTATAAAATATAAAATGATTCAGAAACATATAATAGTATAAACACTGACTCCTCCCAACCCCACTCTTTTAAGTAATCCCACCTTCCACAAATAGCCAATACTAACAATTTAGTTTATAATCTTCTCTAGTGGCTTTTAAAAAAGTAATTCTTAAACACATTTCAAAGAATATATGTAATCTGTATGTAGCTATCCTGGTGTGGCACTGTGGGCTAATGTGTCAGACTGCAAAGTTGTTTGAACTGCAAGGTTGGTGGTTCAAGCTCACTAGCTGCTTCTTGGGAACCCTATACAGGGTTGCTATGGGTCAGAACTGACTTGACGGCACTTAACAACAACAACAACAATATGTAGCTATGGAGTGTGGTGGCTCTGTAGGATAAGCACTGGACTGTGAAATACAAGGTCAGTGGTTCGAGCCCATTCGTTGCTCTGAGGGGGAGAGATGAGGCTTTCTCCTTCCACAAAGGTTTATAGTCTCAGAAACACTATACAGGGTAGCTATCAATCAGAACTGCATAGACTACACAACAACAAAATGTAGCTCATGTTGGTTGGTTGTGTGCCGTGGAGTCGGTTTCAACTCTTAGCGACCCTATATAGGGTTTCTGAGGCTGCAAATCTCTACAGGAGCAGAAAATCTCCTTTTTCTCTCACGGAACAGTTACTAGTTTAGAACTGCTGACCTTGAGGTTAGCAGCCTGACTCATAACCAAAGCTCCTTGTAGTTTAATTAAACCTATTTATATTCTCATAAGAATTTTGGATTTAAATTATCTAATTATTGGCACTGCTGGATAAATATTGGACTGCTAACTTCAAAGTCAGTAGTTGAAATCCACCAGCTGCTCCACAGGAGACACTTGAGACTTTCTGCTCCCTTAAAGATTTACAGCCTTGGAAACGTGCTATGAGTCAGAACCAACTCAATAGTAGTGGGATTGGTTTGGTTTAATTATGGATAATATTGAGAATAATGGAATTTCCAAAACACTTTTTTTGTACTCATGCAGAACCTGTTACACGTACTAAAAGGCAGCGATTCAAACAGAACAAGGGGATACTGCATCGCTTAAAAATCAGAAAAGGTGTGTGTCAGGATTGCAGCCTTTCACCATACTTACTTCAACTGTACCTTGAGCAAACAATCTGGATGCTGAACTATATGAGCAAGAATGCAGTATCAGGATTGGAGGAAGACTCATTAACAACCTGCAATATGCTGATGAAGGTCTAAGACTAGAGCTGCTTTCAGTGTGAATTACAACTCAACATAAGCAAAAATCCCCACAATTGTACCAATAAACAACATAAGTGGAAAAAAGACTGAAATGGTCCAAGATTTAATTTAACTTGGATTGCCAATCAATGCCCATGAACGCAGTCAAGAAACCAAAGGACATATTAAATTTTGCAAATCGACTAAAATACCTCTTAAAAGTGTCCAAAAGTGCATGCTCTGATTGGTGACCACACACATCACCGATGGGGGGTAGTGGGGTAAAAGCAGCAATAAAGCGGCAAGCTAAGCCCTACAATGTTCAGTGGACTTCTGTGGACCCAGTTGGGGAC
>NW_006408554.1:20269659-20305211 GCF_000296735.1 Chrysochloris asiatica | reverse complement strand
TGACAAAAATCAAGGTATTTTCAATTGTCTTATATGCATGTGAAATCCGGACAATGAATAAGGAAGACTGGAGAAAATGGATACATTTGAATTATGTTGTTGGTGAACAATATTGAATGAACAAAACTGAGCATGGACTGCCAGAAGAATGAACAAATCTATCTTGGAAGAAGTACATCCAGAATGCTCCTTTGAAGTTTCATGAGTGGAACTGTGTCTCTCCTGCTTTGGACATGTTACTAGGAGGAACCAGTTCCTGAAAAGGACATCACGCTTGGTAAAGGTCAACAAAAAAGAGGTAAACCCTCAATGAGATAGACTGTCACAGCATCTACAACAATGGGTTCAAACATAGCAACAATTATAAGGAAGATGAAGGACTAGGCAGTGTCTCCTGTTATACAGTAGGGTCACTGTGAGTTAACACAGATTCAGCAGCACCTATCAACAATAGCTGTATGATTACTGTATGGTTCCATTATATAAAGTTCTCAAATGATGAAAAGGCATCTACTGTGACAGCAGTCACAACAGTGGTTACTGTGGACCTGAGGGAGAAGGAATTACTGGAGGCAGAATGGGATGGTCCCAGATGTGGACTACATTTCTTGGGCTGAGTAGCAGTTACACATATGTCCTGGTGTGGTGTTATAGGATAAGCATTGTTAATTGAAAAGTTGGCGGTACAAACTCACCAGCCACTCTGTGGAAACTCTATACAGGGTTGCTATGAGTCAGAACCAACTCCATATTACTTTAACAGTAGCAACATTCACTTTGTGGTCATTTAATGGAATGCACAGTTATAAGCTGTGCTTGTTTCTTTATGTCGTATACTGATTATTAGAAAATAAAATGAGTGAAGTCTCTCTTTGAGGCCCATAGCCACCATCAGGGAAAATTTAAGTAGATTCTGATGACCACTTAATATGGACACAATAAAACATCTCTCATATCGGAGGGAAATTTGACTTCTAGTTGATTCCAACTGTAAAAATTCAACAGATCAATTACATTTTTAAAAATTGTAAATAAAATGAAAGGTTCTCATACTTTCCCTCAAAAGTAGTGAGATTTTTTTTCTTATGGTGAAACTTGTATACCATTCAGAAGACAACAAACATAGTTCCACTGAAAATAATTCCTGATCCATTTAGTCTCTCTGAAATCAAACCTTACTGTGCCTTTTTAAAAAAAAACAAACAACACTAAAAAGTCAATGAGGGAATTAAACCTAAATCCAGATTGAAATGATGTAGCCCTCCATGAAGATTTCAAAGGTAGATTTCTCACCTCAACCTCCTCCACCTCATTCCCCATTGTATCTTAACTCACGCTTTTTATTGTCACCCTCAAAGTGGCTCACAATATGTATATAAATGTGTTTTAGTCTACAGAAATATTACATTATGTGGAGTCCCAGTGTGGCATTGTAGGATAAACACTAGACTGCAAGGTTGACTTGAAAATCAAGGTCGGAGGTTCAAACTCACCAGCCGCTCCTTGGAAACCCTATACAGGGTTGCTGTGAGTCATAATCAACTCAATGACATTTAACAACAACAACAACAAAATTTTATTGTTGGGATTTGCTTTAATGAGAATGGGTTTGGTTTGGTTTTGGTATCCTAAGGTCACATAATGCTTCTTTGTAAAATTATTTTTCTAAGAAAGGTAAAAGCAAAATCAGCTGGAACAGCTGGATCTTATAATAACAAAATATTTACTCAAGAATTTTGGCATAGTTGGTTTCCCCCTCCTCAAATTATCAGCAATCTGCCAGAAGTACAAACATTCCATCAGAGACGGATCATTACTTCTGCTACAGAAGACCTACGTCCAGTCCTGGTTTCCTTCTCCTGGCACTTCTCTATAATAAAGTGACAGACATGCTAATGATAAAAATGTCTTTTCTTATAAAACAAGTGACAGTAATTAGTGATTGCCAGAACGAATTCTTTGTACTCACCAGGGAGGGTAGATGTGCACGATGTCCTGGGGGCGCCCCTTCAGGTGGCCTGCAGTCTCCTTGGTGAAGAGAACCTTTAGGTAGGTCCCGGGTTTTGGGGACACACCTGGAGAAGGGATGTTGGCTTGCAGCCCCTCTAATTGCACACAAATGGCCACTTGCATGGAACATTCTTCATGCAGCTCCAGAATTTTCACAACTAAAACACCAGATTTTCTACCTACAAATTGAAGAACAAAAGAAAAAATGAATTCCAAAAGACAAATGGTTCAAGTGTGAATAAAGTGTCAAAAAAAAAAAAAGGCCATGCTTAGATAACTGTCCTCACCTGTAGAAAATGGTCTACATACTTTTCAAAAGTAAAGTACAGACACCATCATGCTCACCGTAACATCTTTCTTTCATCAAAATAGGCCTTACATAGTGCATTTAGTGCATGCATTTTAAACAACAGCAAAAAAATAACTCACTCTATATTATTTGCATAAAACAGACTTGAATTTACAGAAAACTGAGATCCATCATTTCATAAAGCATGTGTTTACTCTCAAATGTGAACCCTCGGATGGCCAAAACAAACGTACTTACTACAAGCCATTACTGACTTCTGTTTCAAACACTCACACTTCGTCCGGCTCATTACCTGGATTCTCTACCATGAAACCATGCAGCAGTACTGGCTGGTTACAACTGTTCTCATGATCACACAGGTTAGAAGTTGACGATTTCTGTGAGCTGCTCGGTTTAGGGCTCTTGGTTTAAAATAAGTGGAATCTGATCTAGATTCAAGTTACTGGCTCCCTTATAAAGTTGGCAAAGTTACATACCATTTCAACAGCTTTCTCATATGTAAAATGGAGATCATGCTACCTGACTCAATAAACATATATGAGAATTAAATTATATAAATGAGGTTGAGAATATGCTATCCCTTATCCCAGAAATTCTAGGTATATAAAATATGAATTAGAAGGACGCACAGAAAATTCATAGAGCTATTACACTAAGCAGAGAGAAAGTGGAATGGAACTGAGGAGAGGGACAAAAGGGACTTCAAATTTATCTGTTATACTCCGTTTCTGTATAAACATGGTTTTATCAAAAATATGTGGAATAAAATGACACAAGATTAACATGTGTTAATTCCAGATAGTAAGCATACTTGTTTCCTCTACTAATTTCTGGTTTTCTCTTTCTTTTAAATAAATAAATAAATAAACAAATAAATAAATGAACAAATACATAATAAAGTAAAATAAATTAAAAAAAAAAATGAAGTAACAGAAGACAAGAGCCTAGCATTTAATAAATATAATTTTAAAAACCTCACACCAGTCAGTCACTGTCACGTTGAGTTGGAATCATGGTGACCCCACGTAGACCACACTAGCTAGCACTGTGCTCCAGAGGGTTTTCAGTGACTGATTTGGGGGAAGTAGATGGCCAGGCTTTCTTTCGAGGCAATTCCGTAGACTGAAACCTCCAACCTTTCAGTAAGCAGCCAAGTGATTCAATTGTTCAAACTACACAGGGATATCTTGTTAATTATAGACACTCACTAAATGAGTTTCTTTACCACCTTGACTAACTGATTAATAAAAAATAATAAATTTCACATTTAATGATGTCACCTTTTAATTTATATCGTTTAGTTTCCTTTCTCCATTTCACTGTTTCTTCACTCATTTTCCATTGAACTTCCAATTTTTTATCTCTTCCTTGGCCTAAATGCCAACAGTATGTGTCTCCATATTAAGCAAGGCCACCACAGGGCTCCATAGAGCAGGAGCTTGTTTCTGTTTCTTAATACAAAGAGGAGTCCTGGTGTGGCACTGCAGGAAAAGCACTAGACCACAAGGTTGGTTTCAACTGCAAGGTGGGTGGTTAACACTCACCAGCTGCTCCTCGGAAATCCTATATAGGGGAGCTATGAGGTGGAATTGATTCAACAGCACTAACAACAAAGAAAGGCACCATATAGGAAGTTAAGACAGTCGGCTCTACTACATTTACTTATTTAATGAAAGTTGTTTATGCTCAATTGGTGGGTAAGAAAAAGAAATCAGGATAATGTGGAAACCAGATTGGCCCATTCACATACCTTTCTTGCAAGAAAGTCACTAGGAGGGTGGAGGGTTATGGTCTACAGAAATAAAGGGAAAAGCCCTAGGGTTCAACTACTTCAAAGACCACAGGATATTTTTGGACATATTTTTAAGAATTTTTATAAACTGTCTCAACACTGTGAGAAGCAGGTTTGTCGCCTCACTGTCTCCTGACAGCAGCTACCTGCCAGAACTCCATATCTACCTGCATACACTCAAAGCCCTGCCAGGGATGAAGGGTATGTTACCACAGCTTTGGGTACCATCACACTGCTGTGGCTGCCGGAAGACTTAGCCATCTGCCTAAACTAAGCCTGCTCTCCATTCAGGCACTAATTATTGTCTTGTTTGAGCTATGGCTAAATGGAACATAAGTTTTCAGTGGCCTACCCCAATTCTATTGAAAAGGTAAGGTAATTTAAAAACAAAATATTACAGCAGAAACATCTACACATCGAAGATGAGTAATACTAGCTTACAAGATTTTTTATTACAAATCCTGACAATATTCTAATAACGATGAATTTTGTTCAAAACATCCATCAATACATAACTTGGAAAACAAACATGTTTTTTGATGTTGGCTTTCACCACAATACTGGTACACAAAGCATACTTTAGGTATAATTAGGTTTGGGAATGAATAACAGGCAGTGATCATATCTTGACCACATGATGGAATAGAGAACAGCTTTGTCTTTTTTACAGAGCACTCCACAACATCTTCCACACAACATCCTCCGAGATAGACTTGGCGAGAATGAGAGGCCTGTCTTCACAGAAAAACTAAACAGGATAATTCCCCGTTTCTATGAAGAAAACAGCATGAGCAACTTAAGACAAATTATGTGCTTGAGGCAAGCTTTTAATGCAAGGACAAGAGACACTGATTTTACAAATGAAGAAGACTGTTTTGCAATTGGGTGAATAGTCTATAAAAGAACATTTCTGTGCCAGTGAACATTTCTATAAAAGCTAAAATTTCAACCTGTCCAGGAAGTATCCCTTGAATCCCACTAAAAGTAACTATTCTTTCTCTTTGGGATACTCAAATAACTTGTCTATAATCACCTCTATTACAATGTCCTAATTTTTAAAAGGAGGTAGTTTCAGCTAGCCCAAAAACAAAACTGAAAAAAAATCACACAAGAGAACACACGGTACAGTGCCTGCTATCTGATCAATCACACATGCAATAATTAATACAGATGCTGTTATCACTGTGCTGTTGTTACTACATCCTGTTCAAGGTTTTTCCAAATATATTATTTACCCACAGAAACGTCATTAAATAGATTGAATATTGTTAAGATATCAATACTAACCTACATAATCCCTATCAAAATTCCAATAGACTTTTTTTTTGGCAAAAATCGAAAAGTCAATCCTAAAATTTAAAAGGAATTTCAAGCAACCCCAAATAGTGAAAACAATTTTGAAAAAGAAAAACAAACTATGAGGACTCAGAGGCTGATACTGATATAAGTATACACATATAAGACAGTGAAACAGAGTTGAGAATTCAGAAACAAACCATATGTACACTTATTGCCAACTGATTTCTAAAAGGGTGCCAAGTCCATGCAATAGGGAACATACAATTTTTTCAATAAACTGTGCTGGCATAGGCAACTGGGTAGTCCCCTGTTCCCAGGAGGTCACCATATTGATAGTGAACTTCGTGTGGAACCTGATCAGCATAGCCCACTACAGCCTAGAACTCCTGGACTCCAGTGATCCTCTAGTCTTAGCATAAGCCACTGTGCCCAGTAATAATAATTGTTAGGTGGTACTAAGTTGGTTCTAACTCATAATGACCCTACCTATGTACTATAGAATGAAACACTACCCAGTCCTGTGCCATCCTTACAATTGTTGTTACACTAGAGTCCACTGCTGCTGCTACTGTTGGGGGTCTCCCTCTATTTTTGCTGACCCTCCACTTTACCAAGCCTGATGTATATGAGATAAATTTTCACCAACCTGGCTTTTAAAGAACATTCTGGCTATACTTTTTCCAAGACAGATTTGTTTGTTCTTCTGACAGTCTGTGATACAATGTTCTCCAACACCATAATTCAAATGCATCAATTCTTCTAAGGTCTTTTTTTTTTTAGTTTTTATTGTGAATCAAGTGATAGTTTACATGGGAGAACATCAGTTTTTTGTTTTTGTTTTTAAGTTTTTATTATGAATTAAATGATTAGTTTACATGGGGAATCAGTTTTACACTCATCATTTCATTGCAATGATTACAATCTCCTTTGTCATCATAATTCAATATTATTTGCTTCTATTAAAAAATAAATAAATAAATAAACTGTGTTGGGACAACTGGATATCCACATACAAAAGAATGAAGTTGGATCCATATCTCACTGTTAGATGCCATCGAGTTGGTACCGACTCATAGCAACCTTATGCATAACAGAACGAAACACTGCCCAGTCCTAGGCCAACCTCATAATCATTGCTACGTTTGAGTCCATTTGTGCTGCCACTGTGCCAATCCATTTCTCTGGGGGTCATGCTCTTTTTGTCCAACCCTCCACTTTATCAGAGATGAGGACATGGAGAGATAAGAGAAAATGAGGACTCTAGACTTAGGGAAAGAGAAAGACTTGAGTGTTGGCTGCCAAGAGGTAGGCTTGCAGAATGTGCCCTTTGACTGTTTAAATAATTATACATTCCTGAGTGCTTAGGTGTACATCACCCACCCCCCAAAAAAAAAAAATAACAACAAAAAACAGTGAGAATAGAAGGAAATACTGTTGAATGATGATGCATGGAGGGGATTGCAATCATTGCAACGAAACTATCACTCAATTTACAATAAAAACTTAAAAAAAAAAAATAATAAGTAGAAAAAAAAAACCCCAAACATATCCTTCTCCAGTGACTGGACCCTCCTGACAATATGCTCGAGAAATAAAAAAAAATCTTATAAAGCTTTAAGACTTGTTTTTGACAACAGATTCTTAAAGATGCCACCAAAAGCACATGCAATAAAACTAAACCAAAGGCAAATTGGGCTTCACCAAAACGTGAAACCTCTGTGCATCAAAGGACAACTTCCAATTTGGGAAATAATATTTGGGAACCACATATCTGACGAGGATTTAATATTTAAAATTCCTTCAATTTACTAACAGAAAGACAAACTCATTTTTAAAATTGAAAATTTTGTGGTTTAAAGCTTACTTACCCAAATATTGCAACCCCCCCCCCGATATTATTTCTCTATCTCACAGATATATCAACATAATAACATCCTAGAACTTACTTCAAAATGCATGTTCTACTTTTCACTGAACTTAAACTAGTTTTTTTTTTTTTTCTCTAATCCAAATTATCAGCAAATATCCACTCTTTCTTTCTTCTTCACCCTTCACTCAGCATACACACACCTGTACATCCTGATGTGGCGCTGCAGGTCAATGTGCTGTACTGCAAGGTCGGCCTGAACTAGAAAGTCATCAGTTGGTTCAAGCTCACCAGTCACTCCTCGGAAACTGTATACATGGTCGCTATGAGTCGGAACTGACTCGATGGAACTTCACAACAACAACAACACACAGACTCACATGCATACATCCACATGCAAAAAATAGGGGATCAGGGTGTATAAAGTTCTGTTGTTTCCCATGCAGAAAGAAACTCTACTCTTCATAAATATGCTGATACAGATTGTCACTGGTTTCAATTATTGTAATTCAGGTTGCTTTCATTTAAAATTAATATGTTATTATCATTTCACATTTTACTATTATTTAAAAGTATTTAGCAGCTTCCCACTCCCCGCCCCCCCCCCCCCCCCAAAAAAACAATAAAAAATAATACATGTCGTCAGTATCAAAATGGTTCTGTTTGGGGAGCTTCTGCTACATATGAAAATTTAAATAATTTTGTTAGCCAACTTTATGTCCTTTTCTATTCATTTCTGATGGTTATCTAGGGACTCACCAGCTTTTTAAAATGAAGATGAGCTTATGCACCTTTCTACACTTTAACTCCCCAGTATGTCACACAACTTTGTTGTTGTTGTTGTTAAGTGCCATCGAGTCGGTTCCGACCCATAGCGACCCTATACAGGGTTTCCGAGGGTGTAAATCTTTATGGGAGTAGAAAGCCTCATCTTTCTCCTGCGGAGCGGCTGGTAGTTTCGAACCACTGACCTTAAGGTTCGCAGCCCGATTCGTAACCACTACGCTACCAGAGCTCCACACAACTTTAAGTCTACATAATTCCATTTTGTGTTTAAAATTATTCTCATACAAGAATCAGTTACTGTCACCTGATGGCAAACTTATGTGTTCCATAGGGTTTTCAATGGCTGACTTTCCAGAAATGAATTACCAGGTCTTTCTTCTGAGGCACCTTTGGGTGTTCCTGAACTTCCAACTTTTTGGTGAGCTGCTGAGTTCATTAACCATAAGCACCACCCAGAGACTCCTACCGTGTCCTATAAACCATGTTGATGGATGCTGACAAGACCATGTAGATTCATAGATAGGCTAATAATACATCCCACAGCCTATACTAAGTCTCTTCGCTGGCTACACATAATCCAGTCCTAAGAGTTAATAATAAAGAATCAAATTAACATCATTACATTTTATTAGAATTATATTATAGAAACACAATTACATATTACATAAACATCATGCCTGACTAGGATCCTACGGTAACACTTGAATGAGAATATTCCGAACCTCAAGATCAAATCATTTGACTTTAATTGGAGTCCTGGTGTGCCATTGTAGGATAATGCACTGGACTGAAAGGTCAGTTTGAATCTCAAGGTCAGCAGTTTAAACTCACCAGTTGCTCCTAGGAAACCCTAAACAAGGTCACTATGACTCTATGGCACTTACCAACAACAACTACATATTCAATTAGTCCCTCCAAATGCCAAAAGAAAAAGAAGCAGTGCATATTACAAATTTTTGCTTTCCTTAGAAAGTTCATTCAATTTCATCAGTGGAGAGCCCACTAGAGTTCTGTCTAGACCTAAATGCAGGCTTCCCTAAGAAAGATGCATGTTTGATATCATGATGTGGACATGTGCTTTTTTTTCTAAACTACTGGCAAATCACCTAATTTGCTTTGCTGAGAACAGACTGAAAGAGGAACGGACAGAAGCAGAGAGACGAGCAATGAGAGGGCTGCATGGATCTAGGAGACATGAAGGCTGCTTTGAAGGTAGTGCCAATGCCTCCAAAGCCAATACAGCTGATGGACTATAAGGTATGAGAAAAAACAGTCAAGAATGACTCGAGTGTTTTCATCTGAGCAAGCAGAAGAAGAGAGATACCAATTATTGAGATAGGGAAGATGTCTAGATGAGCAGATCTTTTTGAGGTACACTAGTGTTATCAAGATACCAGTTTTGAACATAATAAAATTGAGATGTCTATTAATTATTACAATAGTCTTATCACAACTGAACTCCCTAGTTTACCACCTAATTCTACCTAATTAACCTATTGTTTATACAACCTGTCAGAGTGAATTTTTAAATGTATATTTCATTAAATATACAGCCACTTCTATACCTGTACCTATAAATGACTATTCATTGGGTAAAATCCAAACAATTTACTTTGCACTGTATAGAAAGTACTTTGTTAGCCATTACTTCCCACTGCTCTACTTTCAAACCTCACAATTCTAGTAAAGCAACTTCAAATTAATTTTGAATGAGGTAAACAATAAACCAATCATACTTTAAGGAATAGTATACACTCTCTTCCTGATGAATTTCTCTCCAAGTTCAACTTCCCTTTTCCCACCTGTCAGAGCTGATCACTTTTCCTCATGCTATCACTGTGCTTCAGAGTTATTGAAATTTTAACATATTGCAGTAACTATTTCTTGAAATATACCATGAACTCTCAACAATTATCAGTCAGTTTGTCATACAGTGGTTACTTGTGTGCTGTGTGATGCTGGAAGCTTGGCTGCTGGTATTTTAAACACCAGCAGAGTCACCCATGGTGGGCAAGCTTCGCAGGTACATTATAAGAGTAGGAAGAAGGAAAGACAAACCATTTCTGAATGTTTATCCACCGAAAACCTTAAAAGGAGCAGCAGAACACGGTCGGATGCAGTGCTGGACAATTAGCCCCTCAGGTTGGAATGAACTCAAAATATGAGTAAAAAAGAACAGCCTCCTCAAAGTAGAGTTGACTTTAATGATGTGAATGAAGAAACATTTTCAAGACCTTCATTGGTTGATGTGGAACAACTCAAAATTGGAACATGAAATGCACATATAAATCTAGGAAAATTGGAAGTTGTGAAAAATGAAATGGAATGCATCACTATAGATATCCTAGGTTTTAAAGAGCTGAATTGGACTGGTATTAACTATTTTGAATTGTATGTACATATGGTTTAGTATGCGAGGAACGACAAATTTAAGAGGAATGTGATCGTGTTCATCCTCAAATAGGATGACGAGTCAGTACCACTATTATTCAAATTTAGGCACCAACCACTAAAGCCAGTGCCCATGAAATTGAACAATTCCAGCAACTCCTTTAGTCTGAAATTGAACAAACATGCAAATAAAGATGCATTGCTAATTACTGATGATTGGAATGTGAAAGTTTAAAACAAAGAGGAAGGATTAGTAGTCAGAAAATATGGCACTGGTGACAGAAACAATGCTAGAGATCATATGGTAGAACTTTGCAAGACCAATGACTTGCTCGTGGCAAATACTTTTTTTCAACAATAAAAACTGATTATACACATGAATCTCACCAAATAGAATACACAGGGGGAAAACTGACAACATCTGTGGGAAGAGACAATGCAGAAGCTCAATATGGTCAGCCAAAACAAGGACAGACTGCAGATCAGACCAGACATTGCTCATATGCAAGTTCAGGCTTAAGATGAAATTATAATAGGTCCACAAGAGTCAAAATATGACCTTGAGTGTATCCTACCTAAATTTAGAGAACATCTTAAGAATAGATTTGATGCATTAGACATTAATGACCCCAAATCACAAGAGCTGTGGGAGGACATCAAGAATATCATACAGGAGAAAGGAAAAGGTCATTAAAGGCAGGAAAGAAAGAAAAGACAAAAATAAATGTCAGGAAAGACTTTGAGACTTGTTATCCAGTGTACAGAAGTTCAAGCAACTGGAAGAAAGGAGGAAATAAAATAATTGAGCAGAAAATTTCACAGGGCAGCTCAACAAGACAAAGTATTACAATGAAATGTACAAAGACCTGAATTAGAAAACCAAAAGGCAAGACTATGCTCAGCATTTCTCAAACTGAAAGAACTGTAGAAAAAAATCAAATCTTGACTAGCAACATTGAAGGATTCTATGGCCAGAACAGAACATGGGTACAATGAATGGTTTAAAATTAAGAAAGGTGTGTGACAGGGTTGTATTCTTTCACCATACTTATTCAACCTGGATGCTGAGCAAATAATCCAAGAAGCTGGGTTATATGAAGAAAAATGTGGCATCAGGGTTGGAGGAAGACTCATTAACAACCTGTGATATGCAGATGATACAACCTTGCTTGCTAAAAAGTGAAGAGGACTTAAATATTTACTGATGAAGATCAAAGAGCACAGCCTTTGGTATGGATTTCATCTCTATGTAAAGAAAACAAAAATCCTCACCACTGGACCAATAAACATTCTTATCAATGGAGAAAAGATTGAAGTTGTCAAGGACTTCATTCTTCTTGGATCAGCTATCAACACTCATGGAAGCAACAGTTAAGAAATCAAACGATGTATTGCATTAGGCACATTTGCTGCAAAGACCTTTTTTAAAGTGCTGAAGAGCAAAGATGTCAACTTGAAGACTAAGGTGCGCCTGACTTAAGCCATGGTATTTTCAATAACCTCATATGCATGCGAAAGTTGGACAGTGAATAAGGAAGACCGTAGAAGAATTGATGCTTTTGAATTATGCTGTTGGAGGAGAATATTGAAAGTGCCATGGGCTGCCAAAAGAACCAACAGATCTGTGTTGGAAGAAGTGTAGCCAGACTGCTCCTTAGAGGCCAGGATGGTCAAACTTCATCTTTCATACTTTGGACATATTGTCAGGAGGGACCAGTCGCTGGAGAAGGATATTGTGTTTGGTAAGGTGGAGGGTCAGAAAAAGAGGAAGACCCCCAGCAAGACAGATTGGCCAAGTGGCTGCATCAGTGGACTCAAAGCGTGGCAACAATAGTTAGGTTGGCCCAGGATTGGGCAGTGTTTTGTTCTGTTGTGCATAGGTTGCTACGGGTCAGTACCGACTCGATGGCCCCTAACAACAACAACAACAGTGGCCGAAATATCATATGATGCAGAAAGCATTAAAAGAAGATGGAAGGAATACACAGAGTCACCATACCACAAAGAACTGGTTGATGTTCAGTCATTTCAAGAGGTAGCATATGATTAAGAATCAATGGTATAAAAGGAAGAGGTCTAACCTGCACTGAAGACTTTATTATTGGAAGATAAACAAGGCTCCGGGAATTGATGTAATACAAACTGAAATGTTTCAATAAACTGATTGCAGTTCAGGAGGAGTTCACTTATCTATGCTAAGAAATTTGGAAAACAGCTACCTGACCAACTAATTGGGTTAGCTGTCTTCCAAATGACACAGATCCATATTGTGTCCATTCCACAGAAAGGTAACTCAACAGAATGTGGAAATCATCAAACAATATCATTAACATCATAAGCAAGTAAAATCTTGCTGAAGATAATTAAAAAATGGTTGCAGTAGTACATCAACAGGGAACTGAAAGACATTCAAGCAGGAGTCAGAAGACGATGTGGAACTAGGGATATCACTGCTGGTGTCTGATGGATACTGGCAAAAAGCAGAGAGTACCAGTAAAGTATTTACTTGTGCTTCATTGATTATGCAGAGGCATTCGACTGTGTAGAATTTCATTGTGATCATAAGGAACCTGTACATAGATCAAGAGGAAGCTGTTAGAACAGAACAAGGAGATACTGAATGGATAAAAATCAAGAAACGTGTGCGCTAAGGTTGTATCCTTTCACCATACTTATTCAATCTGTATGCTAAGCAAATGGTCAGAGAAACTGAATTATTTGAAGAAGAATATGGCATCGGATTGGAGGAAGACTCATTAACAATACGCAATATTCAAATTACACAACCTTGCTTGCTGGAAACAAAGAGGGCTTAAAATATTTACTGATGAATATCTAAGACCAGAGCTTTCAGTATGGATTATACTTCAAGGTCAAGAAAACAAAAATCCTCACAACTGGGCCAATAAATTCATCATGATAAATGGAGAAAAGATAGAAGCTGTCAAAGACTACATTTTGCTTGGATGCACAAACAACAAAGTGAAAGTTGGACAGTGAATAGGGAAGATGGTAGAAGATGCATTTGAGTTATGGTGTTAGAGGAGAATACTGAAAGTACCATGGACTGCCAAAAGAACAAATAGACCTGTACTGGATGAACTGCAGTCAGAGAGCTTCCTTGGAAGCCAGGATGGCCAGACTTCATCTCTCATACTTCATACATATTGTCAGGAGGGACCAGTTGCTGGAGAAGGATATCATGTTTGGTAAGGTGGAGGGTCAGAGAAAAAGAGGAAGACCCCCCTACCAGTGAGATGGATTGACAAAGGAGCAGCATAAATGGGCTCAAGCGTGGCAACGATTGTGAGGTTGGCCCAGGACCAGGCAAGCGTTTCATTCTGTTGTGCACAGGGTTTCTATGAGTTGGTACTAACTCGATGGCACCTAACAACAACAACAAAAACAATCATGGAAGCAGCAATCAAGAAATCAGATGACTAGGCAATCTGCTGCAAATAACCTCTTTGTTAAAAAGCAAAGATGTCAGTTTGAAGACTAAGATGCACCAAGCCGTGGTACCTATCAATTGCCTCATATGCATGTGAAAGTTGGACAAGGGATAAGTCAGACTTAGAATTTATTTATTTGAATTATGATGATGAAAAATACTGAAAGCACTATGTCTGCCAGGAAAACATACAAATCTGTCAAAGAACTACAGCCAGAATGCTCCTCCTAAGCTAGGATTGGAAGACTTTGTCTCTTGTTCTTTGGACATATTGTCTAGAGGGACCAGTCCATTGAGAAGAATACCATGCTTAGTCAACTGGAGGGTCGGTGAAAAAGAGGAAAACCTCCAACAAGATGGACTGACATAGTGAAAGCAGCAATGGGCTCAAATGTAACAATGGGCTCGAACTGTGAGGATAGTATAGAATTGGGCAGTGTTTCCTTCTGTTGTTTATAGTGTTGCTATCAGTCAAAACTGGCTTCACGGCACTTAACAACAACAACAATAACTATAAATTTGACACCACACCTAGATCAGAACCAGTAAGTATGTATGAACTAAATGAACCATAAAAGAAGTTGCTAGACTTTTTTTCCAGTGTTGATATCACTGCCAACCAGGATGTTTTTGACCTACTTACTCTTTATCTCAATTACACTTGGTATGTATCCACAGAAGATAAAGTAAACTGTGATTTAAACACAAAATAAACAAATAATACATTCCAAAATAAAACCCAAATGCTGTATTTATGTCGTCTTTATTGAACCATTTCTTCCATTAATATGTACATACTGAGTCTTTTCATTTGAGCAGTAGCAGCTCTGCCTAGTTTTAAATATCTATTATGCCAAAATATCTAGCAAAATTCATTAAGTGTGTCTCTGTGGAATAACTGACTGCATTGTTAATGCTTGATAAATAAATATTTTACTTTTGAAGAAAACGTTGTAAGCTACCCTCACTTTCATTTTAGAGATAAATTTTGGATAAAAACAAAGACACTCCAAGAGATCTCGATTATAATATCTAAAAACTAAATCTTACAGAAATTCCTACCCTTATCCTATACACAGCACAGCTATTTGTTATTTACAATTTATGCTTCCCTATCAAATTTTAAGTCATCTGGCAATGATGAACAGACACATTTCTTAACCACAACAACTCACTGAACTGCAAACAATTGTGCTTTCACTTCTTGATTCTTTTTTTTTTTTTGGGCTTTTCACCCGGTTTAAAATATTCGTCAAGCTAAGCCACAATAATTCTAAGTATGAAATAGAAATCTGAAACCCACTTATTTAAAGAAACAAAATCTACACAAGGCTGACCAGGCAATCTGAATGCTCATCACACTTCCTAGCAACGAATGTAATAAAGTCAACTGCAGCATTTCAGACTTTAGACTCTCACAGTGCTGAATGTTGTTGTTGTTAACTGCCATTGAGTCAGTTCCCATCGATAATGACCCTGCATAGGGTTTCCAAGGACTGGTTGGTGAGCCTGAACTGTCGACCTTGCAGTTCAAACCGACTTTGCAGTCCAGCGCATTAACCTCCAGTGCCACACCAGGACTCTACAATGCTAAACAGGGCACCTCAAATTGACTCAGGAATAATAAGAGTCCATGTTTTCTAGTAGAAGATGAATTAGCAATGGACAGTCATTTAAAAAAGTAATTCAAGTAAGGAAAACACATACAAAAGTCTAAGAAGGCAATAGATCCTGAAGCAAAGTTTATGCAAAGCCAAACAATAGGTGGCAATGACATGTTACAGTTTGAAAGCTGGAACACTGATATGATGACTG
Organism: Chrysochloris asiatica; assembly: GCF_000296735.1. Taxonomy (NCBI): domain Eukaryota; kingdom Metazoa; phylum Chordata; class Mammalia; order Afrosoricida; family Chrysochloridae; genus Chrysochloris; species Chrysochloris asiatica. Next base: position 20,289,490 of record NW_006408554.1, on the reverse strand, counting down.
CCCCAGGGAAGGCAGAGTAACCAATATGGCTAACCCACCCTTTCTACTCTGGTTATCCAGAATGTGAAGTTCTTCTTTATTAAAGAACTTCCTCATTTAAAACAACATTTTCATTGCACTGTAGGCAACATCTTTCAGTGCAAAACCAGTATATATGTCTTTTTTTTTCCCCGTCCGAAAATCATACTGAAATCAACTAGTAAGAAGTCCTAATGCAGTACTGTAGGATAAGCCTTGGACTGCTAACCACGAGGTTGGAAATTCAAACCCATCAGCCACTCCTCAGAAACCCTACACAAGGTTGCAATAAGTCATAACATAACATACTCAAGGGTACTTAACAATAGCAATATATTGTGGGAAAGGTGGCAAAATAAAGAGTCACATACACTTATCCCCCTGAAACGAATCCACTGCAGTGCAGTGAACTATTTAATGCCTCTTCTTGACACGGCCTTTGTAAACTCCTACCAAATGACTTTTTCCTTATGGGTCTGGGTAAGGAAAGGTGGGGAAGATGCTGATGGATTATGTGACTGAGTTGTGAGCAATTATTAACAGGCCTAATAGTGACTGGTCAAGGTTGCCATCTCAAAAGCTGAGGTGGGACTCTCACTACCATTAAAGAAGAGTCAGGAAGAGAACTCACCCTTTGGGTTTCCGGTTCCCTGTGCATTGAACCTCCTCAGGAGATAGAAACCTGTGACCGAAGAGGCACAGCAGAGGTGAGACAGAGGAACAGGGGCAGCAGAATCAAGAGTCAGAGCACCAGACAAGAATGGTGCACTTCCCAGCCCAGAGAGCAAGTAAAGCTGAGGGACTCTTATGAAAAGGTTCATTTGTAGAGCAGAGTACCTCCAGACAGTTATTTGGAGAGTGAAATTTGCTGACCAATGGACCTAGAGCTGAATGCCTTTAGCTGCGGCTTACAGAGTAGAGTGTCCTTTGGACCTTCATCAACATCCCTGAAAGAGCTTTGTAACATTCCTGAGTAGGGATGAGGTCAGACCAAGGGGCTGAGGGCGGGTGGGTGGTCTGCTTGCTGGAATGGCTGAGGAGAGACTGCCCTGAGAATCCTGCTCAGAGCATTTCTAATCCTGAGTTGTTATTGTGACATGGAGTCAGTTTGATTCATTGCCACCTTGTATGAATTTCCAAGGAGCGACTGGTGTGTCTGAACCGCCAATGTTATAGGTAGAAGCCTAGTGCTTATCCTACAGCATACACGACTGCAATCCTAAATTGTAACCTATTAACTCTCCTTGTAAGCCCCAGAACACTGAGTATGGTGTCTAAGTTCTGTATGGGCAACACAATGACTTATCAAACCCTGCTGAGAAGTCAAGTGTGTTGATGAAGGGATGGTTGGTGCGTTTTTTGCACCCTCTGAACAACAAGCAAACATAAGCATGACTGGTATCTCAGAGCTCTGGATGGTAGCTGCAGTGTTACAGACTCATGCTGAGTCCAGGAACAAAGAAGAGGAAGAGATGGGTCAGCATAGAAGCTGAGAGATTTTAGCTGCTGCTATCTGGAGGACTTGGCTCACTGCAGGCATTTGGATGGGAAATAAACTGAGGAAAAATGTCATCCAATTAAGGTGCTGCAAAATGACCATGAAAGTTCATGGATACACACACACTTGGGAGTGGGGGATGCACTGCGGTCAAGGTGCTGTGAGGTGAGGGCTATTGAATCTTGCTGAGATCCAAGGCCAACAGTCTCTTGTTGTTTTTGTTGTTAAGTGCTGTCAAATCAGTTCTGACCCAGAGCGACCCTGTATAGGGTTTCCACGGAGTAGCTGGTAAGCTTGAACCACCGACTTCGTGGTTCTAACTAACTTTGCAATCCAGCACACGAACCCACAGTGCCACACCAGGACTCTCAACACTCTCTAGGACTCAGATAATACAGATGAGATCTTGGACCTTCCTACAGGAAGAATGAAAACAAAACATCAGTGAATACAGGAGAAAACTAGTAGCTCCCTGCCCACAAATGGACTAGTCTCTGATGGAAAGACATGAAGCACTCCCAAATCCTTAGTTCAGGAAAGTAGAGGCTCACCATTTCCACCAGCATCTGTTATCAGCAGAAAAGTCCTGAGTATGCACAATTAGCCACAGAGGGAAAGCCATGCCCTAATTCTATATTGGGAAGTGAAGAATTCAATTCCTGGGAGTATAGTTTGCCCTGTACCTAAACCCAGAGAAAACAGAGGGACCCTAACACACCAGAAAACTCACCTTAGGGAGAACCAGCCAGAATACACCCTACAAAACTTAAAACATGTGAAAGCTCTGACAACATACTAGAAGCCTAGTGTAAGAGAGACAAATCTGACACTTCTCTTGACTGGCCTCTGAATCAACACCTAAGGACAACAGTGCCCTCTAGTGGAACTTAGGACAATATTGCTATTGTTAAGCTCTGTGGAGTCTGTTCTGACTCATAGTGACCCTGGTAAAGGGTTTGGTTGGTTGGTTATGTGCCACAGAGTCAGTACTGACTCTGTATAGGGTTTCTGAGGCTATAAATCTTTACAGAAGTAGTAAGGCTCATCTTTTTTCTGAAGAACAGCTGGTAGTTTCGAACTGCTGACCTTTAGGTTAGCAGTCCAACTTGTAACCACTTTATCAGGCTTTAAATTTTTACAGGAACAGAAAACCTCATCCTTCTCCTAAAGAGCAAACCCTTTGGTTCTCAGTCAAGTGCTTATCCTATGTAAATCTATCAAACATCCCCTTGAAAAAAAAACCCAAAAACTTAGAACTTCAAAATATCACACACAATACCAAAATGAATTCCATTCAACAACAACAAAAAATTATGCACATTCCATATCAAGTAGAAGAAGGGCCATCCAAAAGGAAAATATGAAGAGAAGTTTCAAGAATTACTGACAATAGTACTGAATATGACTAGGGAAAGAAAAAAAAAAAAAAACAGAAAAAAAGTTTTTCTAAAAAAAGAAACTTTAGTTTGTTTACTCTGAAAACAAAATGAGAAACTCAATAAGGAAACTGAAAAAATGAAACAACAAAAAATCCAAAGAGTATTATTTTCATTGAAAATTAAACAACTGAATATAAGAAAATGCAAAAGAAACATTTAACAGAGTCAGAAAAAGACAGAATAAGTGAACTAGAAGACAATAACTGAATTTATTAAGTCTCAAGACAAAGAACAAAGAAAAGCAAACGTTTAATGAAAAGATGGGATACCACTAAGACGTGCACAATTAGAATAGTTAGAATTCCAAAACAACATGCTAACCATAGACATACAGAAAGAACTTTTGAGGGGATAATTATAGAATATTTGCAGGGCATGAACAGGGCACAAAGTCTGCAAATACAAGAAGTTATACAAACTCCCCACCAACAAACTGATGAAGCTCTGGAGTGCTGCCAAGAAGTTTGAAAGAGAGCTAACTGGTAAACCAAATGGAAGAGACCAATATCCGTGACCATTCCAAAGAGATGACACAGTGTAATGTGGAAATCAGAAAGCAATATCATTAAGATCACGTGTCAGTGTACATTGACAGGGAACTGTCAGAAATTCAAGCTGATTTCAGCAGGATGTGGAACGAGAGACATCACTGATATCAGATGGATCTTGGCTGAAAGCAGAAAATACCAGAAAGATGTTTACTTACACTTTATTAACAATACAAAGGCTTTCAACTGTGTGGATCATGACTAACTATGGGTAATATTGAGAAGAATGAGTATTCCAGAACACCTGATGGTGCTTATGAAGAACCTATATACAGACTGAGAAGCAGTTGTTTGAACAGAACAAGGTAATAATGAATTGTCTAAAATCAGTTAAGACATGCACCAGGGTTGATGTAGCCTTTCACCATGGGTGACCTTGTTGGTATTTAAAATACCCATGGCATAGCTTCCTGAATCACAGCAACTCACAAGCCATCAAAATACGACAAACTGACAGATGAGTGGTGGGATCCTATACATAGATAATCCTAAAAATCCCACAAGAAATCTGTTGGATCTAATAAAAGAATTCAGCAACTTTGCAAAGTTCACGATAAACATACAAATGCTGGTTTCCTTTATACTTAAAAAATACAAAATAGGGAAAAATTCAAAAATAGCATTTACAATAGCTCCCCCAACATTAAAATACCTAGAAATTAACCTACCAAGGTCATAATTGACTTCTACTATATAACAGTAGTATAAGACACTATATAAATGGAGGGCATTCCATGTTCATGGATTTGAAGACTTAATAAAGTGAAAATGGTAATACCACTAAAAGCAGCCTACAGATATACTGTAATCCCAAAACAAATGCCAACAACAATCTTTACTGAAATGAAAAAAACTAATGATCAATTTTATATGAAAAAGAAAGAGACCTCCGAACAGGCAAAACACTACTGAAGAAGATCAAAGTATGAGGCCTCACATTCCCCAATCTTAAAACATCCTATACAGCCACTGTAATTAAAAGAGCCTAATATTTGTTCAAGATAGACACATAGACCAGTCGAATAGAATTTAGAACTCAGAAATGAATTCATCCATTTATGAACAACAAAATTTTAACAAGGAGTTAAAGTGTATTCAATGTAGAAAAAATACCTTCTTTAACATCTACTTGTAAAAAAATTAAACAGGACTCATACGTTACACTATACACATGGAATTGTGCAGTTCTTTGAAGAAAGCATTATGAGAAAATGTTGGGACTTATTCTTTTAGTAAAAGTAAGAAAACAAATATACCTAAAAATGCATCAACAGCAGCAGAAGAAAATTAGACAATTAACATAAAAATTAAACACTATGCTTGTCATAAGTGACTATCAAAAGAGTAAAACTCTGAGAAAATATTCAGAAATGACAAATCTGATAATTATCTATTCTTTAAGTATAAAGAAAATTAAACAGCAAAAACACACAACCCAATTGTAAAATGAGCAACAAGATAACAGAAACTTCACTAAAGAGAACATTCAAGTAGTCAACAAACACATCAGAAGATGCTCACAATTATTAGCCACATTAAAGTTAAAATGAGATACTACCTCACCCATGCAAAAAATGGCACTGTTTTAGAAAAAACCAAACAGATAACAACAGATGTTGGAGATGATATGGGGACACTGCAACCCTTATTCACTGCTGGTGGGAACATAAACTGGTATGTTAAGTGCCCTTGAGTCAGTTGTGATCCATAGTGACCATGAATAGAGTTTCCAAGGAGGAGAACCTTGTGGTTCAAAGTGACCTTGGGGTCCAGTGCATTATCCTGCAGCACCACACCAGGACTCCATGATATGGTATTTTGTTGTTGTTAAGTGCCATTGAGTTGATTCCAACCCATAGCGACCCTGTGTAGGGTTTCCAAGGAGCAGCTGGTGAGCTTGAACCATTGACCATGCAGTTCAAATGAATTTGCAGTCTGACGCATTATCCCACAGCGCCACACCAGGACTCCATAAAATGGTATAATCACTGTGAAATAACTGATTGGAGCTTCCTCTAAAAATTTATGATTCTGAAATTCCACTCCTAGATACATGGCCTAGAGACCATGTGATACAAGTGACATGAATAGGCATATGCACACTTAGATTCACCATAGCAAAAAAAAGGCAACAACAACCCAAGTGTTCATCAATGGAAAAATGGGTTAGTAAAATGTGGTACACAGATACAACAGAAAAGTTTGCAACCATAAAGAACAATGATGAATCCTTGAAATATAGTATAACTTGAAAGACATAATGCGAAAGGAAATAAGTCAATCATATAGGATAAACATTTCATGATCTCACTTTTATAACAAGAGAAGAATAAATATTTGTTCATTGGTGGTTAACAGGAAAGAAGAGGAGTGGGAATCACAACAATATATCACAGATACTCATTATTTTTGGTAATAAATAGCATCAAATGTGAATGCAATGAACATATAAATTAACCAGAGAAAAGATGCCAACTAGACGTGCACCCTCCTCACAATTGGTGTTACTTACTGATGAAGATCAAAGACTATAGTCTTCAGGACGGGATGCACTTCAATGTAAAGAAAACAAAATCCTCACAAGTGGACCAATAAATATCATGATAAATGGAGAAAATATGAAAGTTGTCAGTCTTCATGTTGCTTGAATCCACAATCAACACTCCTGGAAGCAGCAGTCAAGAAATCAAATGACATAATGTAATAGGCAAATCTGCTGTACAAGACCTCTTTAAAGTGTTCAAGAGCAAAGACGTCACTTTGAGGACAAATGTACACCTGACCTATGCCATGGTATTTTTAATCCCCTCACATGTATGTGAAATTTGGACAATGAATACGGAAGGCCACTGAAGCATTGATGCATTTGAATTACTGTGTTGGAGAAGAATATTAAAAGTACAACACTGCCAGAACAAACAAATCTGTATTAGAAGTATAGCAAAAATATTCTTTAAAAACTAGGGTGGTTAAGACTTCATCTCTCGTACTTTAGACGTGTTATCAGGAGGAACCAGTTCCTGGAGAAGAACATCATGATTGGTAAAGTGGAGGGTCAGCAAGAAAGAGGACAACCTCCAATGTGATGAATTGACACCGTGATGGTAGCAATGGGCTCAAGTGTAACAATGGTGAGGATGGCTCAGGATCTAGTAATGTTTCATTCTGTTGTGCATAGGGTCACTCCGAACTGGAGCAAACTTGATGGCACCTAACAACAACTATAAATTGCCTCTATTGAAAGGCATGCAACAAGAGACCAGTGAGTACAAATCATCAAAAAAGTACAAGGGGAAAAACACTTCATGTGGAATAAAGAGCTCAAATGACAAACAGGAACAACATAGAAATCCAGGTAAAACAGCAACATATAAAAATAAAAGAAGAAAAGTAATCTAAGATTGAACAATTCCTGCCTTTCTCAGTACAGGAACCAAGGCACATATCAAGTAACTTATCTACACAGGCCTTTGGTTTGGAAAGAGTTGGGACAAGAACCAAGGTCTTCTGACTAGGACCATATTTGTACTTTAATGTAAGCTAACAATTAAAATTTTATAACTAGCCATCCATTTATTTACTTGATAGACATTTGATGAATTACCAGGCAATGCTCTGAAATGTGAAGTAATCCCTATACATCTTTGTATCACGTTGAAAGTTATGATTTATCTACTTATACTTTGTGCAATTATAATACCACAAGATAAGTGGAATTAATCATCATGAGAGAAAAGTCTAGCATGCCTAGTGGCCGAGGCTATCCTGAGAAAGCCATGGCTTGATCCTGAAAGGGAGTGTTGATTCAGGATTGTGCATGTGTGTGTGACACAGAAAGGAGTAGCAGAGGCCAGACTGATAGGGTGGGCTCAGGTGACGATGAGGAGGGATACTACTGAGAGCTTAAAGACACTAGACAGTCAACAGGAACTGTAAAGTAAGAGTATCATCATAGCAGAGTACTTAGGGTGATAATCCTGTTAGAGGAGAAATAAGCAAAAACTAATGACAGGGAAGTCAGCCTAGGGCTGATACATGGTTCTGGCAAAAGGTTACATGGGTTTGAATGAAGTGATAGCAGATGGAAACAATAAAGAGATTACACTAGAGGTAATTATGAGATAGAGTCATAAGATCTGGGGACCAGATGAATTTAAGAAATGTAAGAGAAAATGCCATCAAAGATTTCCTGCCTAAGCACTAGGACATGCAAAGCAGACACACGTGGTTCGAAGGGACTGCAGAATGTTTATGTGCAGAATGCAGCTCATAACTGGCACCTACAAGTCTGGGCTGGGGAGGGAAAGCCACGAGGACCCAGACACAGATTAGACAATCCTGGAGGAGAAGAGACCATAAGATAATTAGATTATCCAGGAAGGACATATTAAGTCAAGGGTGTCCAAGATAAAAGTCTGGAAATATTATGCTTATTAATTTGAGCACAAAGGCAGAGTTAGCTAAGAAATGGCAAAGAAAAAATTTAAAAGCTAGGAGACAAACCAAGAAGGTACAGTCCTTGATGTCAAGTCACAAAATGACTTCAAGGAGAAAGGCCAAGAGACTATATATAAAAAGACCATTCACACAGACTTGTTGTTTGTTGTTTAGTGCCACTGAGTCAGTTTTGACTCATAGTGACCCTGTATAGCGTTTCTGAGGAGTGATTGGTAAATCTGATCTTTCAACCTTGCAGCAGCTCAAGCTGACCTTGTGATCTAGTGTTGATCACCATATCAGGACTCATAGTTAGCAAGTATGACTTCTGCAGAAGAAAGCAGCCTTAACCTTGGAGGTTAAGCTACTTTTCAAAACACTAACAAAATACAAAAGCAAAGCTTCCAGTTTTACCCCTGATTTTACTAGCCTGAGACCTTGTTAGGGAGCATGGTGGCTCCATACGATAAGTCCTGTACTGCAAATGCAGGGTCTATGGTTTGAGTCTACCAATTGCTCTGCATGAGAAAGATGAGGATTTCTTCTCCAACAAAAATTTAAAAAGACTTAGAAACTATACAGAGTTGTTATGAGTCAGAACTGACTCCATGGCACTTAACAATAAGAACAAAGAGCTTGCGATTCCATTAGTCAGCTGAATATTTTTCATATTTTATAGGAGGAAAATAAATTTACTACCATATATACTCAGAAAAGTAAAGCGTATTACCTGATTACCCACTCTTAGATCACCCTGTTTCAGCAAGATTCTTGCTAGCGTGGGCTGACAACAGCAGGTTCATCTAACCTGCTGACTTACTCTGCTCATTAGCAATAATCTCTCCTGAAAAATGAGGAGAAATCAAGCCTGGGCTCCTAGTTTCATTCAAAAAGGCTTCTTGAAGCAATTGAATCCCATACATCCTTTGAAAATAAAGATAAGTGACAGTATTACAGAAAACTAAATTGGTGGAGAGGTTAAGATGACATACATAAGATCTCATAGCATAGACCTGTCCCAGCGCAGTACTGAAAAGATTAACTAGAGGGACAAATGGCAATGCCAACGAAAATGCTGCCTTGCCAGTATCATTACTTTCCTTTCTCTCGTTTTAAAAAACCTAACAAAACATTTTTTGTGTGTTTGAAAATGTGCATAGCAAGTTAGTTTCTCACTCAACAATTTATACACAAATTGCTCCATGACATGGGCTGTTATCCCTGCAAAGGGTCAGCACTCTCCCCATTTCTACCCCATTTCCAGCTTTCCAGTTTCCCTGCCCCTCTTTACCTTCTCTTCTTTGCTTTTGGGCAAATGTTGCCTGTTTGGTCTCGTATACTTAGTTGATTGTTCTAAGGAGCACATTCCTCATGGGTTTGTTTATTTTGTACGCCAATCTATTATTTGGCAGAAAGGTGATCTCTGGGAGTGGCTTCAGTTTCCGGTTAAAAATGTCTTAAGGCAATAGTTTCAGAGCTTTCTTCAGTCCAGAAGTCTGATTTCTTTTAATGAAACTGAGTTCTTTTCTCCATATTTCTCGCATTCTAACTGGGATCTTCTATTGTGTTCCCAATCAGAGCAGTTGTTAGTGATAGCTGGGCACCATCTAGTTCTTTTGCTCTTAGGCTACAGGAGGCTGTGAACTGTGTGGACCATTAGACCTGTCTGTGTATGTGAACCTCAAAACTAAGCTACAAGTATAATTAAAAGGGATGACTCCAGACCTAAGTTAAAATTTCATTCTTAATTAAATGGAAATCTTCATTTCTACTGTTCAAAGAAAAGACTCCTGATGTGGTACTTTAGGATAAACACTGGACTGCTAACTGCAAGATCCACCAACTGCTCCTTGAAAACTGGGTCACTAAGAGTCGGCACCAACTCCATAGCACTTAAAACAACAATTAGAAGATTCAGTCTCTCTGTGAAAGTTTGCTTGTAAAACAAAGAGAGCAGGTGTCAAGATTCCCAGCTTAGATAAGGAATTGTTTATTGAAGGTATCTGTTAAAAATATTTACTCAGCTTGGTCTAAAATGAATGTTGTTTTTAAGCTCAACTCAGGAGCCTAGGAAATTGGATTAGAATTAATAAAGTTAGGATGTAGTCTATTACTATCACATAACTCTGTAACCAAGGTGAAAAAACACCAGCTAAGCAACTCTAAGCTATGATTTCTGGACTGTTTCCAAAGTAGTCTTAATTCACTGAAGCTTCTACCTCATTCCTGTTGATGCTATAAATTTGTAAAAGAATACACTTGTTACTTTAAGATAAGGGGAAAGGCAGACTGCAGCAGTGAGAATTATCCTTGATAGAATGTTTTGTTAAACAAACCTCAGGATGTAACTGATATTAAACAGTTTAAGATTATAGTTTAACAAAACCTTGTAGATTTTTGTCAAGTTTCCCTTCTCACCTTTCTGAAACTGTGAAGCACAGTTCTATTGTTTGTTTCAGCTGATCAAATCTGTTCTCTCCCTGGATTTGGAACACACGCTGCAGCCTCTACTGTAAGTGCTAGTGTGTCTCCCCATTTCCAAAAATGGTTTGTTTTTATATCCTTCAATAAAAGTCTGTTTTGACTTTTACCAGAGTGTAAATTTGGAGTTACATTATGACATTTCTATGGATTTACTGCTTCAGATAGAAAGAGACCAACAGTTGTATCTTAGATGGCAACTTGAAAGTTACTAGAAGGCAGAATATCATCTTTATACTCTGTTACACCAATTGATTTATATATCCTCCTGAGATTATGGTCTTTAGTCTTCAAGCTAGGTATTAGAATATGTTTAAGAACTGTCCGTAACTGTGCCCCTCTATTTTATATCTATCTATCTGTGTGTGTGTATATATATATATATATAGAGAGAGAGAGAGAGACAGAGAGACAGAGAGACAGAGAGAGACAGAGAGAGAGAGAGCGAGCGAGGGAGAGTGAGCGAGAGAGCGCTCTGGTAGCATAGTGATTACAAATTGGGCTGTGAACTGCAAGGTCAGCAGTTCGAAACTACCAGCTGTTCCACGGGAGAAAGATGAGGCTTTCTGTTCCTGTAAAGATTTACAGCCTCGGAAACCCTGTACAGGGTCACTATGGGTCGGAACCGACTCCACGGCACATAACAACAACAATAACAACAAATTATATATATATATATATATATATTGCATTAAAATATGTATTCACAAATGCCCACAAGTATACCTATATATGCATGTGCGGACTCCCTGTAGGTATGGTGCTGTAGGATAGGCACTGGACTGCGAACCACAAGGTCAATGGTTCAAACCTCAGAAAACCTATACTCGCAATGAGTCAGAATCAACTAGACAACACTTAACAATAGCAAATGCACATGCGTGTACTCCCATATGCCATCCCACACCTACACAGCAAGCATACAAACACATCTACCTATGCAATCACTCACAAATTTTTGGTTGTTACTTTTGTTGCAGAAGGGTATATGTTACAGAATTGACCACAGTTCTCCCTTATTCCTCCATACCTCCCAGGATGTTCATTTACCTGGTCAATGAGTGATGGTTACTGTTGTTGCTAGGTACCACTGAGTCGGCTCCAACTCACAGTGACCCTATGCACAACACACAGAAACACTGTCGAGTCCTGCACCATCCTCAAAATTGTTATGCTTGAGCTTACTACTGCTGCCATTCCATCTTGTTGAGGGTCTTACTCTTTTTAGCTGACCCTCCACTTTACCTAGCATGATGTCCTTCTCCAGGGACTGTTTCCTCCTGAAAACATGTCAGAAGTAGGAGAGACGGCCAACTAGCTGTCTTCCAATTTCTGGGAATAAATGAATGAGAGCCTCTAGGGCTTCATCAGTTTGTTGAATGATTTCAATTTGTATTCTGTCAATTTCTGGAGGCTTGTTTTTCACCAATACCTTCAGTGCAACTTAGAGTCCAGTACCTTCAGTTCTTGATCATATGTTACCACTTGAAATGGTTGAACATCGACCATTTCTTTTTGGTATAGTAACTGTGTATACCTTCCATCTTCTGGTGCTTTCTACATCATTCAATATTTTGCCCACAGAATCCTTCAATTTTGCCAGCCCAGGCTTGGATTTTTTTTTCTTCAGTTCTTTCCATTTGAGAAATGCTGAGTGTGTTCTTCCCTTTTGGTTTTCTAAATCCGGTTCTATGCCCATTTCATTATAGTATTTGACTGTGTCCTTTTGGGCTTCCCTTTGAAATTTTCTGTTCAACTTTCTTATTTCCTCATTTTTTCTATTTGCTTTAGCATCTCTATGCTGGAGAGCAAGTTTCAGAGTCTCTTCTGACATCCATGTAATGCTTAATACCCTCATATTGTGCTTTATCCTTCCCTTCTTCAGAATTAATATACACCTACTAGCTAATAGCCACCAGCTGCTGCTCAGAAACCCTACATATGTTCGCTATGAGTTGGAACCAACTCGACAGCACTGACAACAACAAGAACTATCGTGAAGTACCATGCTGTCTGAGATAGCCTACAGTGAAGACTGGATTACTGGTGTGGTGCTGTAGGATCAGCACTAGCATTTGAACCACAAGTTCTGCAGTTCAAGCCCGCCAACTGCTCCTCAAAACCCTATCTCTATGAATTGGAACGGACTCAATGGCACTTAACAACAACAACGAAGACCAGTTAATACATCCAAAATGAATGTCATAAGAGACAATGAAACTTGCTCTCCAGTGTATGGAAGCTAAAGTGAATGGAAAAAATGAGGATGTTAAATTGCTAAGCAGAAACTTTCAAAAGGTAGCTGGAGAAGACTATGAAATTTACAACGACCTGAAGTAATAAGACCGAAAGAGTAGAATATGTTCAGTATTTCCCAAGCTGAAAGATCTGAAGAAAATATTCAAGACTCAACTGCAGTATTTGATTCTATGGCAAAATATTGAATGATACAGAAAGCATCAAAAGAAGATGGAAGGCAAAAACAGAGGACCCTAGGACCATCAAGGGAAAAGCGCACAGGCTGAATGCAGAACCCTATCCAGAGAAGTAGTGACACCAGAGATGGAGGCAGAGATGGGGACATGGAGAGTGGGAGCAGCTGAGGACTCTGGATTCATGGAAGGAGAGGGACTGAGAGCTGGCAGTCAGGAAGCAGACTTGCAGAATGTGCCCTTTGGTGTTGTAACTTATTATAGATGCCTAAGTGTTTGAAAAAAAGGGGAAAAAAAGAGCTAAAATGAATATAGAGAAATACTGTTAACTGATGGTTATTATAATCATTGTAATAAAACCAAGTATATGATTTGTTGAATGTAAAACTGAAGGTCTTCCCTGTAAATGTAAACTTTCACTCAAATAACAATAAAAATCTTCTAAAAAAAAAAAAAGAAGATGGAAGGAATATAGTCACTGTACTGAAAAAACAACAACCGGTTAATGTTAAACTATATTAAAGCGTAGCACACGATCAAGAATCGATGGTACTGAAGGAGTAAGTCCAAGCTGCACTGAAGGCACTGGTAAAAACAAGGCAACAAATCTCCAGGAATCAACAGAATACAAATTGAAATCTTTCAATAAACTGATACAGCACTAGAGGCACTTACTCACCTACGACAAGAAGATAGCTATGGAAGACAGCTATCTGGCCAACCGATTAGAAAAGATCCATATTTGTGCCCATCCCAAAGAGAGGTGTCACAATGGAATGCTAAAATCATCAAACAGCATCAATAATATCACATGCAAGTACAATTTTGCTCAAGATAACTAAAAAATTGTTGCAACAGTACAACAACAGGTAACTGCCAAAAATTCAAGCCAGATTCAGAAGAGGATGTGGAATGAGGGATATCATTGCTGATGTCTGATGGTTCTTAGCTGAAAGCACAGAATACCAGAAAGATGTTCACTTATGCTTCATTGACTATGCAAAGGCTTTTGATTATGTGGATCATGACAAGCTATAGACAACATAGTGAAGAATGGGTATTCCAGAATGCTTAATTATGCACACGAGGAACCTTTACACAGACCAAGAAGCAGTGGTTTGAAAAGAACAAGGGGATACTGACTGGTTTAAAATCAGGAAAGGTGTATGTGAGGGTTGTATTCTTTCATCATACTTATTCAATCTGTATGCTGAGCAAATAATTTGAGACTAGATACATCTGAATTATGTTGATGTTTGAAAGTACCATGACTGCCAGAAGACCACAGAAGTCTGTGTTGAAAGTATAGTCAGAATGTTCCTTAGAAACCAGGATGGCAAGACTTCATCTCTTATTTTCAGACCTATTATCTGCAGGGACCACTACCTGGAGGAGGACATCATGCTTGGTAAAGTGGAGGGTCAGCAAAAACCAGGAAGATCCTCCATAAGATGGACGGGCACAGCAAAGGTTTCAAGTGTAACAACTGTGAGGGTGGCACAAGGCTGGCAGTGTTTCATTCTGTTGTCCACAGGTTTGCTATGAGTTGGAACCAACTCAATGACACCTTAACAATATTTAAGAACATCATACATGAAGAAAGCTAATGGTCAGTAAAAAGAAAAGAAAGGAAGGAAGGAAGGAAGAAACAAAATGGCAAAAATATATATATATGCAAAGGACATTATTAAAAATTTCTCCCAACAAGACCAAATCACCATGAAAAGATATGACAGGGAATTGCAAATAAAAACCATAATGGTACCACTACACACTCAGTTTTGTTATTGATGTGAAGTGATTTGTACTCAAGGCGACTGCATGTATTACAGAAGTGACATATTCTATAAGGGTTTTATGGAGTCCTGGTATGGCGATGTAGGATAAAGCACTGGACTACAGGATTGGCTTGAACCACAAGGTTGGCAGTTCAAATCCACCAGCCTTTTCTCAGAAAGTCTATACAGAGTCGCTATGAGTTGGAACCAACTCGATAACACTTAACAAAAATCTTTTTAAACTTTTTTTCTGAAAAATTCCATTATCTTTCTTATTTATTTTTTGAATTTTTTATTATAAGTTGATGATTTTCAGAGCAAATCATCAGTTTTACATTCATTAAATCATTTACAGAGCATATCATCAGTTTTACATTCAATAAATCAATAATTTTGCTTCATTAAAATGATTGCAATCCCCTCCATGTGCCATCAGTTAACAGTACTTACCTCTAGTTACTGTTTACCACTCATCTGTCAGTTTGCCATACTGTGGTGACTTGTGAGTTGCTGTGATTCTGAAAGCTATGCCATAGGTATTTTAAAACCAGTGGGGTCACCCATGGTTGGCAGGTTTCAGATGAGCTTCTAGACAAAGACAGACTAGGAAGATGGACTGATGAACTACTTCCAAATATTTAGTCACTGAAAACCTCATGAATAGCAGAGAAACACTGTCAGATATAGTACCAGGAAATGCGCTCCTCAAGTTAGAAGGCACTCAAAATGTGACTGGGGAAGAGCTGCCTCGTCAAAGTAGAGTTGACGGTGATGATGTGAATGGACTAAAGCCATGGGAGAAAAGACCACGGGACCTTCATTTGCTGATGGGGCACAACTCAAAATGAAGGGAAACAGCTGTAAACATCCACTGAAATTTGGAACATGGAATGTATGAAGTATGAATCTAAGAAAACTGGAAGTTGTCAAAAATGAAATGGAACACATAAACATCGATATCTTAGGCATTAGTGAGCTGAAATGTACTGGTAGTGGCCATTTTGAATCTGATGACCACATGATTTACTATGACAGAAATGACAAATTGAAGAGGAATGGTGTTGCATTCATTGTCAAAAAGAACATGTCCACATCAGTCATGAGGAACAATGCTGTCTGTGATAGGAATAATAACCATGCACTTACAGGGAAGCCCAGGTAATAACACTATTATTCAAATTTATGCACCAACCACTCAAGCCAGTGAGGATGAAAAAGAAGAATTCTACCAACTTCTTCAGTCTGAAATTATCAAACATGCAATCAAGATGCATTGCTTATTACTGGTGATTGGAATGCAAAGGTTGGAAGCAAAGAGGAAGGATCAGTAGTAGGAAAATATGGCATTGGTGATAGAAATGATGCTGAACAATGCATGATAAAATTCTGCAAAATCAATGATTTGTTCATTTCAAACACCTTTTTTAAACAGCATAAGAGACAACTATACACATGAACCTCTCCAGATAGAATATATAGAAATAAAATTGACTACATCTGCGGAAAGAGACGATGGAAAAGGTCCATATCATCAGTGAAAACAAGATCAGGGGCAGATTGTGGAACAGGCAATCAATTACTCATATGCAAATTCACATTGAAGCTGAAGAAAATGAAAACTAGTCCAGGAGAGCCAAAATATGAACTTGAATATATCCCACCTGAATTTAGAGATCATCTGAAGAACAGATTTGATACATTAAACACTAAAGACCAAACACCAGAACAGTTGTGGGAAGACATCAAGAACTTCATACGGGAAGAAAGTTAAAAGTCATTAACAGGACAAGACAGTAGGAAAAGGTCAAAATGGATATCAGAAGAGACACTGAAACTTGCTCTCCAGTGTAGAGATGCTAAAGCAAATGGAAGAAAAGCGGAGGTACAAGAGCTGAACAGCAAATTTCAAAGATCAGCTCGAGAAGATAAAGCCAAATATTACAACAAAATGTGCAAAGATCTGAAATCAGAAAATCAAAAAAAGGAAGAACACGCTCAGCATTTCTCAAGCTGGGGGAACTGAAGAAAAAATTCAAGCCTCGACTTTCGCTATTGAAGGATTCTCTGGGCAAATTATTGAATGATGCAGAATGCATCAAGAGAAGATGGAAGGAATACACATAGTCACTGTACCAAAAGGAAATGGTTCATGACCAACTGTTTCAAGAGGTAGCATATGATCAAGAGCCAATGATCCTGAAGGAGGAAGTGCAAGGTTCATTGAAGGAATTTGCAAAGAACAAGGCACCAGGCATGGATGGAATAAAAATTGAAATCTTTAAGACAGTGAGGCAGCACAGGAGGCACTCACTCATCTCTGCCAAGAAATCTGGAAGACAACTATCTGGCCAACTGATTGGAAGAGATCCGTATTTGTGTCCATTCCAAAGAGAGGTGACTCAGTGGAATGCGGAAATCATCAGACAATCTCTTTGATATCTCATGTGAGAAAAGTTTTGCTAAAGGTAATACAGAAACAGCTGCAAGCATACATTGACAGAGAATTTCCAGAGGTTCAAGCTGGATTCAGAAGAGGCCGTGGAACGAGGGATATCATTGCGGATGTCCGATGGATCTTGGCTGAAAGCAGAGAATATCAGAAAGATGTTTGCCTGTGCTTTATTGACTATGCAAAGGCCTTTGATTGGGTGGATGACAAGTTATGGAAAACATTGCAAAGTATGAGTATCCCAGAACACTTAAGTGTGCTCATGAGGAATCTGTACATGGACCAAGAGGCAGTTGTTCAAACAGAACATGGGGACACTGAATGGTTTCAAATTAAGAGAGGTGTGCGTCAAGTTGTATTCTTTCACCATACTTATTCAACCTGTATGCTGAGCAAATAATCTGAGAAGCTGGTTTATATGAAGACAAACGTGGCATCAGGATTGGAGGAAGACTCATTAACAACCTGCGATATGCAGATGATACAACCTTGCTTGCTGAAAGTGAAGAGGACTTAAAACATTTACTGATGAAGATCAAACAGCACAGCCTTCGGTATGGATTACGTCTCAATGTCAAGAAAACAAAAATCCTCACCACTGGACCAATAAACAACATTCTTATCAATGGAGAGAAGATTGAAGTTGTCAAGGACTTGGATCCACTATCAACACTCATGGAAGCAGCAGTCAAGAAATCAAATGACACATTGCATTAGGCAAATCTGCTGCAGAAGATTTTTTTAAAATGTTGAACAGCAAAGATGTCACCTTGAGGACTGAGGTGCGCCTGACCCAAGCCATAGTATTTTCAATAACCTCATATGCATGCGAAAGCTGGACAGTGAATAAGGAAGACTGTAGAAAAATTGATACATTTGAGTTATGGTGTTGGAGGAGAATAATGAAAGTTCCATGGGCTGCCAAAAGAACCAATAGATCTGTTTTGGAAGAAGTGCAGCCAGAGTTCTCCATCTTGGATGCCAAGATGACCAAACTTCATCTCTCATACTTTGGACATATTGTCAGGAGGGATGAGTTGCTGGAGAAGGATAACATGTTTGGTATGGTGGAGGGTCACTGAAAAAGAGGAAGAGCCCCAACGAGATGGATTGGCCAAGTGGCAGCATCGATGGATGCAGCAACCATAGTGAGGTTGGCCCAGGATAGGGCAGTGTTTCGTTCTGCTGTGCATAAGGTCGCTATGAGTTGGTACTGACTCGATGGCACCTAACAACAACAACTATAACGTTGCATCCTTCCCTGCGTCTGCTGCTACCTTCATCTTTCCTCTGCCAACCTCCCTCTTGTTATATGCCTGCTGTGTCACTCATGTTAACATGTGTGTACCCTGTAACCTGTGGAAACTTTTCCCTCCCCTGCTCACTCTATAATCATCACATATTGTTTCTTTTATCAAGGAAACCTTTTCTTAACTTTTGGTCTCATAAAATACTTATCCTTTAGTGATTCTCTAATTTCAATCAGAATCATATTCCCCAATTTAATCCATGTCGTGAGGTGTTTCACAGATTCATCATTATTCTTCAATGTTGGATAGTATTCAGTTGTGTGTATGCAACAATGTTTGTTTAACCATTCTTCTGTTGGTGGGCATTTAGGCTGTCTCCATTTTTTTGATGTATTTCTTGTATCTAACATATTTAGAAGATTCTATTTTCTTATCCATTATGATCTCTCAGCCTCTTGATGGGTGCATGTAATCCATTTACATTCAGTGTAATTATTGATAAGTATGAATTGATTGCTGTCAGTTTTGCTTTTTTTTCCTGTGGTACTGATGGTTTTCCTGTTCCACATAACTGTCTACATTGATTTCATTTTGTTTGTGGGTTTTCCTTGCATTTTTGTTTCTATTGTGTTACTGTTCAATAAATCTTTCTGACGTTCCCCTCTTTAAAATTTTGATGTGCAGATGCATTCATTTGCTTTGAGGTGACCCTGTAATTTATTAATATTTTCTCTATTTAAAAGTCTTTTGTATCTTGAAATCTATTTGACTTCCTTGTCTTTTTAAAGTTATGTATTATTCCTTCTGTTTGCCAGTGAAGTACAAAAATTTCCCAACTTTTTTAGTTGACGTCATTATAAATTGACATCTCTGGTTCCCTATTTTCAGTCTTGTAGGTTTGTTTTACTTTTAATACTTTTATATCTGGATTCCACAAGGTTGGCTCCTTGGAAACCCTATACAGATTTTTATGAGTCAGAACTGACTAGAAAGCACTTAACAACAACATAAGTTTTCGGTGGTGTTATTATGTATGGTAATCTCAGATTGTTCTTTGCTGTTGTTGGTTCTCAGTCCAAAGAACACCCTTTAGCATTTTTTGTAAAGTTGGTCTGATCATTGTAATGCCTTTATTTCTGTTTATATGACTCTTGGTTGGCAATTTTTTTCTTTCAGAGTTTTCATCCTATTGCCATCTGGCCTGCATGGTTTCTGCTGAGAAATCAGAGCTCAGTCTTACTGGTTTCTCCTATTGTGGTTAACTTTGGTTTTCCTGCACTGATTTCAGGATCTTTTCCTTGCCTTTGGTTTTGGTGAGTTTCCTTATGATATGTCTTAGTGATTTTCTTTCTTTCTTTTTTTTTTTTTATTAAAGATCTTATTTGTTAAAGTCACAACCTTGACAGGGCAGATCATCAGTTTTACATTGAACAAATCATATACCTTGTTTTATTACAATGATTACAATCCCCTCCATGTACCATCAGTTAACAGTAATTCT
>NW_006408554.1:20200892-20268754 GCF_000296735.1 Chrysochloris asiatica | reverse complement strand
ACTTTCTGCTCCCATAAAGATTTATAGCCTCGGAAACCCTGTACAGGGTCGCTGTGAGTCAGTTCCGACTCCACGGCACATAACCACCACCAGTCGAGTTCTGATTATCAAGCCATCAAGGCTAGGTCAAATGGGTACTATCTGCAATTTTGGGTGTTCTTGTGCACCTCCTGTCACTTCATATCAGCTGGATGCTTCACTCTCAGCTCTAGCCCTCTGTGGCTATGTCCTTGTCCACGGGCTCAAGTGTCCTTAGGTCTCACCACACTTTGGACCAGCCAGCCCTTCCTCTTTTCTCTCTCTCCTCCAGGTCAGTGGGAGTCTGTGGAACATGATTTAACTCAACCCATTTCTTCATTGCTGCCTTTCCTCCTCTTCCACTCACCAGTAGACCAATGTGGTCATCAGCAGGCTTACCTACCTGCTCATGTGTTTGTTCCCTTTGAGTTTCAGTCTTAGAGGGGAACAGTGAGCCTTCTTAAATGAGAGTTCCAAAATGTATTGACTCTTTTTGGGAAACTGCTATTTATGAATACGTTGCCTATTTAAAATACTTTTCACTATTTGGACACCTTTTGTTATCTCATTTAAAATTTCTCAGTTACTATATGAATTTCTGTTTGAAGATTTGGAATTATAAAATTAGATATGCCATGAAATGGATTCACAGCAGTGCTTTTCCAATTTAACGTCTCTGGATATTTCATAGGGGTGCACGGTGGCTCTTTAGGGTAAACACTGAACAGCAAAATACAGGTTTGGTGGTTCGAGCCCACCACCTGCTCCTCAGGAGAAGGTTAGTGATTTTCTTTTGAGTTCTATCCTGTTTAGCATTCATTCAGCTTCTTGAATTCTATCTTCTTGTTTTTCATGATGTTAGGGAAGTTTTCTTCCAACAACTCTTCAGCTTTTTATTGTCTCTTCCTACTCTGGAATTCCAATCACCCATAAGTTGTTCCTCTTCATTGTATCCCACATAACTCCTAGGCTTTCTTCAAACTTTTTCCTTTTTTTCTGATTGTTCTTCTAACATACTAGTATTGAAAAATTTATTCTCAAACAAACTAATTTAGACTTCCATTATTTAGAATTTCCTCTTTTGGCCCTTTCAATGTAATACCCATTTTTGAGTTCTTAGTATTAATCTTCTGGATTTCTAATTGCAGGTTTTGTATTTAAAAAATCTGTGTTTATTTTGTCTGTTTACTCTTGTATTGTTTTCCTAAAATTTTCTAATGTTTTTTCTTCTGTTGTCCTTGCTATTTCTATCAATTCTTTGAAGGTATCAAAATACCATGCATTTGAATTATTTTTCAGTTAGTTCCATTATCTTTTCTTCCTCAGAAATGCTTTCTAGCTCTGCATCTTGGTCATTTGTTTCAGCTATTTTTTTCTTGTTTCTTCGTGTGTGCTAAAACTGTCTGTTGTCTCTGGGCACTGTGGGGTTATTGTATCTGTATTTAAATGATGATTATATGTTAATGTGTTCTTAAACTCTAACCAACTGTCTCCTATGGGTATAGTTAGAGAATGGAAGTATGTGCACCATTATAGTTCTCCTTTAAAGGTAGATTTGGCTGGTGTGGGCTGCTGGATTTTGTTGATATGGGAACTGGTATTGTCTCTTGCTCAGCGGGTGGAACTGCAGAGGGTACGGTTGTGGCTGGGCACGGTTGCTGTCTTTCCCATCGCCTGTGTGACTCTGCTATGCCAGACCACCTTCTGTTACCAAAGCTGTTCACAAGATGATCATACTAAGTCTGGTTGGCCATTCAGTCTGTTTCCCTCTCTCGATATCCCTGCTCAGCTTCTTTTCCCAGAAAGCACTCAGTCCACTTCTCTAACCTTCCTTCTGAAGTTCTAGGTTCCAGGATTTTCATTTGTGTTTGTTTCATATGATCTCTTGTTTCTTTGTTGTAGAAGGTCCATGCAGTACATCTATATCTTGTCCACCATTTTGCCAGAAGTCCCTTTACCGAAGCAATTCACCAGCTCTTACTTCTGTGGAATTGTTATATGAGACTGAACCAGCAACATTTAGTACTTGTACCACCCAGGCTCCTCACACTCAGTGTTGTTTTTGTTGTTAGAGCAACTCCATGTGACAGGACACAACATCAATCTTTATGGGAGTTGATCACCAAGTTTTCTCCTGCTGAACTGCTGGGTTGGTTCAAATCTGCAAACTTTCATTTATGCACTGTACAAGCAGAGATCCTTCTTCACACTCAATCCAAAACATGAACCAAACTCACTGCCATCAAGTCCATTCGGACGCACAGTGACCCTACATAGGGTCTCTGAGACTGTAAATTTTTATGGGAACAGATAGCCTCATTTTTCTCCCATAGAGTAGCTAGTGGGTTTGAAATATGGTTGGCAGTCCTATGCCTAATCCATAGCATGCCTGGGTGGCGAACATGGAGAGATATTAGAACTCTTACATACTACAGTTAGCAATTTAAAATAGTCCAGTTTGTGTGGGAAATAATCCACCAGTTTCTCAACAATCAAAACAGAATTACCATTTGACCCAACAATTCCATTCCTTTAGACACAAGAATTAAAAATCTGTACCCAAACAAATATATACAAATACAATGTTCATAGCAGCATCATTTGAAATAATGAAAAGGTATCAAATATAACAGCTCAGTGGAGTTTTATTTTGTGGTGATTAAAATGCTTTGGAACTACTGCAAGGTAGGAGGGGGTTGGACAACATTGTGACTATACCTGATACCTACCAATGTATCACTTTGACCCAGTTAATTTATGTTTTATGAACTTCACCTAAGTAAAATCAAAATAACCAAAAAGAATCATAAAAAAAGGTACCTCTATGCCATATCACATATCATGTTATCATATATAATATCTCAATAAATCCAAGAGGGACAGTTCTATAATTATGGTCATTTTCAATTAGAAATGTAAAGATGAGAAAGCTTAGACTAATGCTATAGATATCGTAATGATTCATCACCGAACTTCAACTGTTAACTAAGTTTTCGTTCTTAGAATTAGGAGGAGTTATAGAATTTTATGTATACAATACTTATGAGTTTTTCTTGGCCTGTTTCTACAGCATCACAAAGGATGCTACTATGAAAAACACTAGTCTTAAACTCAGAACTTCAATAATTCTTCTATAAAGTATAAAAAGAGCAGTGAGTTGGGAATCATTTAGAACACATATTTTAATGTAAAAATGCTTTTATACTGCATATTCTTTGCTCACAGCCTTTTGCAAGCGCAAGCCTTACCTTCAAGTGTCTTCTGGTAAGAAACACATTGATGTCTCCATATAGAAATGGCAGATCTCTCTCGATTCTGCAGTTCACTTAGTCTTTCTGCTAGGCCACCTCTGTTTAAATATAATGTATTAAGTTTAGATGAAAAATGAACTTTAAAGTCTCTATAATCCCCCCTATCAGAAATAAAGAGCCATATTGTATTAGGTAAGGCATCTTGCAACATTACTTCCATTTTACATATTGGCTTACACTCAGCCTACCCCACTTCAAGCAGGCAGGAATTTTGGTCATTTTTGTTCACTGTTGTCTCTCCAGGATGTGAAACATTGCTTGGTGCACAGTCAATACATCACTTTCTTTAATTGAATGGCATCCATATCAGAGTGACTGTCTTCCAACTGCTCTCTCCCTCCCCACTAAATCCTCTACATTATTCATTCTCTAGGCATGTTGTATTCTTTTCTCCTGTTGCTGTTGGTAAGTACAGCCGAGTTGGTTCTGATTCACAGTGACCCTCTATAGGTTTCTGAGGCTGTAAATCTTTGTGGGAGCAGAAAGTCTAAACTTCCTCCAATAGAGTGGCTGGTGGGCTCACACCACCGACCTTCTGGTTCACTGTGCAATGCTTACCCTATAAATCTACAGATCCACCTCACTCATCTCCTTTTTTCCCCAAAATTCTTTAATTCCTGGATCTCCCTCATTCTAATAGCAGTTACTGTCCCCTCGTCTCTCTCCCATCTTTCTAACCCAACCTTCTTAAAGGAATGAGACAGAGAACTGAACCCCATCCCTCAAGTCTCATACACTGCTTGGGTCATTACAACATGCCTACTCACCCGTATGCCACTAAAATTTCTCTAACGAAGACTTTCTGAATGCCAAATTGTGCTTTTTCCTGACACAGTGATATAATAGATTCCAAAAGCTGTGCTCCTCATTACTATGGTATTGAAACTATTTTGTTTTCTTGAAACTTGCTATGACTTTTGTTTTTGTGGCACTGCTTCTTAGAGGTTCTCCTCATTTCCCACTGCATTTTTGGTTTGTATTGTTTTAATTTAAAAACAGCTCTGTTATTAAACAGGATTAGAACACTTTGTCCTACATAATAAATTCCAGGTTCCTTTTCATGTCCTCCTTGGCCCTCCAGGATCCAAACCCTGATTGAAACTCCAGCCTCACCATTCCCCACCTCCTCCCTCAAATTTGGATGCTCCCATGCTTTTCAAACTGCACACCCACCTGGGTGCTGTCTGAACTTCTGTTCTCTTGCTCATACTTCCTTGCATTTGTACTTGGTGCCATAGTCTATCTACCACCATACTCATAAAAGTAATCTGAAATGGTCTATATTTATTTCTATCTCCTTCTTTTGGACTCTAAATTACTGGAGAATAAGAATTGTAATGTACTTGTGGCACTGTAGGATAATCACTGTACTGCTAGTCATCAAGTCAGTGGTTCAAACCCACCAGCAACTCCTTGGAAACCTTATACAGGGTTGCTATGAGCTGGAACCGACTTGATGGCACTTTACAACAACATAGCACCTGGAGCCCTGGTATTCTTTAAAATTTTTAATAAACTAAACAAACACTCATTAAGATAAGCAAATCATGCAAGCTTGTTGTAAATTAGTAAATACACAATTTGGATGACCAATTCCATAAATCATTTCCCAAAGTTACGCCACTGCTAATAGCTTACTGGAATTGCAGTTTTATTTTGTCAATTTCTCCCAAGCAAACAAGCAATTTAATATAATACAGTTTTAGTTATTTTCGTTTTAAAGAAAAGAGAAAAATTAATTTTTTTTTTTTTTTTACAGGCATAATTTCACCTTATTGGTTTCTTCTTCTTTGTTGAACTATCTGGAGTCCTAGGAAAGTTAGTTGTCTGTTTCTGGGGTGTGTACAAAAAGGTCTCTGTAGATTTTATACAGGGGTCTGCCATTTTTTCCATAACTTGTCTTGCTTCTGATCCAAAATCCACTTGGTATTTGCAAGGGGATTCTGAATCAATGCGTAAGATATTCTCCGAGTCATCTTCTTCTCCACTATCTGAAGAATACTCCAAAATCTCTGTAGAACTTGTCTGAAAAATTAAGAATAATGAAAAGTTTGGAAAATCCTTTATTTAAGTACATATTTATATCATACTATGCTCTTATGGTTAGGAGTCCTGGTATGGTGCTACAGGATAATGCGCTGGACTGCCAGGTCAGTTTGAACTGCAGGGTTAGTGGTTCAAACCTACTAGCCACTAACCTTGCAGTTCAAAGTAGCCACTACTTAGAAACCCTACACAGGGTTGTTATGGATCAGAACCGACTTGAAGGCACTTAACAACAACATTCTCTTATGATTAGTAATAAAAATATTTTAAATACAGTACCTGTAGCTTTAGATTGTGACACCAAATCTAAAAGTGACATAAAATCCAAGATTCAACATATAAAACTGCAAACCTAAATAAACCTTTTTCTTGCAGATTTTGATTTTTTCTTCCGGCTGTAAATAAGCTGTATTATTGTTAAGTGCCATTGAATCAGTTCTGACTCATAGAGACTCTGTGTAGGGCTTCTGAGGCGCTGCTCGTGGGTTTGAACTGCTGATCTTGTGGTTAGCAGTCAAGTGATTATCCTACAGTGTCATACCAGGAGTCCAAAGAAGCCATAATTGTGAGAGTATAGGATTTGTGAGTTCAATCAGTGCTTTTAGCAAATTACTCAGCCTGCAGGTGATCTTGGGATCTTAGTACATACAATATATAGAATTGTATTACTTTTAACATACTTTCAGTTGATTGACTAAAGTTGTTGTTGTTGTGGGGTTTGCAGTCCAATGCTTACCCTACAACTTGACACCAGGGAAGTATAAACTAGTGTACGCAATTCTGTTCATCAGGTATGACTGAGTATTTTTCTTTTAATAATATAAGTTCAGAGTTCAGAGAAATAGTAGTTTTCATTCTTGGATACTCTTTAAAGCTAAATGAATATGGCTCTAAATCAAATCACCATAAGAGCCGGAGTCAGCAAGCTTCCCTTTAAAGATCATTTAGTAGATATTTTAGGGTTTGTGGACCATATGGAATCTCTCTAAAATACTCAACTTGCCACTACAGCATGAAAAAACAGCCCAGACATCATATAAACTAATGAGCACAACTAAATTCCAATAAAACTTTATTGACAAAAACAGTAAGATGGAAGCATGATGGTGGTGTAAGCAATCACATGTTCCTGTTTCCCCACAGGTACAGGAAAAAAAAAAAAAAAATCAAGCAAAAATTGATGACATCAATAATCTTGGAATTCTGGACATCAGTTGAAAGATGAGAGGGCCAAAGTAAATACTGAATCAAGAAAAAACTAGCATATAGCCAGAAGGAGAATGGAAGTTTGCTGCATGTTCTCACCTGGTCCCCACCCCTAGCTGAGTGTAGTCATCTCAAGACAGCTTGAGGATGGCACTCTTGGCAAGGAGTCCAGGGTTGGGAAGGCCAGGAGAACACAGAGCAGGCTGAAGTTACTGAGTCATCAGCCCTGGATTCAAACAGCAGGAAAGTGTGGCGTGGTCAGGGGCTCAGGAGTAGGGAAGTAAGCAACAGACTAGCACGGGAAGCAGAGCAGGTTGAACTCCTACGTACATACACCTGGGAAAGAGCAGCAATATAGTACTTCACAGACCCAGATCGGCACTTCGGAGCAGGCAGGCCTACAACATAGTTACACAGTAAGTACTATGTGACCAGGGTACTAAGGAAAAAAGCTGCACAGTGAGCTGGGTGAGAGCCAGAGCTCGTGGATGGTCATGTTCAGAATACGGCATGGGAGTACAGTATGGTCTGAAACTCCTGAGAAGTCAGACCTGTGGCATAGAGGCTGTACGTGAATCAGGAGGTAACTGGACAGTGAGTAGAGTATGGCCCAGACTTTGTGGATAGTGAGGCCGGGGACAGACAAGCATAGAAAGAAGCAAGTAGACTGGGGAAAGCGCATCAAGAAAATTACAGCATGTTCAGGCATCTATGGGTCCTGGAAGAGAGTAGCACAATGAACACTGAGTGGCCTGGAACTCCTGAGCAGTCAGACGGGTGTTAGAGCAGCCTGTTAAACATAGCAAAAGTGGAGGTCCAAGAGTACCAGGAGAGAGTGGCACCGTGTGCACCATCAGACCAAGTTTGGAAACAATCAGGACAAGATCAGAGATGCACAGAAACACAGTGCAGCCAAACTCCTGAGCAGCCAGACCTGAGACAGCACAGATTAGAGGTCCCAAGAGTCCCAGGAAAGAGCAACACAGTGAGCACAGCCTAGTCCAGAGACGCTGACCTGTGAAAACATGTGGAGAATGGAAAAAAGCAACTGCTCTCAGGGTGGGACTCTGAGGCTGGTACTGCACATGTAACATTCCTAGATGAGGGGTCTTATAAGGAATGTGTAACAGTTGCATAGCCTATGTGAGTGGCTGGTGCCAGAGGTGCATGACATGCACTTATGCGGAGGGTGGCGGTGACACCTATGGTGAACAAACAGAGGTAGTCAGTAATTCCAAATGGAGGAGGTGGGCAAGGGCGAAGGGGTATAGTGAGCATTCCTTCTGGCGAAGGAGGTCAGGTCCAGTATAACATGACCAGCATCCACCATACCAGGTGATGAGGTGATCACAAAGGCTCTAAAAGTCAGAGAACCTAGAGGTGAATCAGTCATGATTAGAGCTCCCCGCCAGGGAGACCAATAGAGAAAGGACAATCACAGATGAATTTAGACTGGGAGTCTGGAGTTGAAGTTGAGAACAACTTGCAAAAAATGTGAAATACTACTACTATAACCAATAATAATAACAATAATAAAGACAAAGACGAGCAAACCTTAAAGAAATGAATTTAATCTTCAGAGTTAGAATAAAATAATTTAATGTCTTAATGACAGCAAACATGAACCACATGAAGAGACAGGAAAAAATGGTCATGCAAAAGACAGGAAGAGAAATTGTCCCAAAGGAAAAACAAACAGAATTACTGGATAAATACTTTAAAGTATGGGTGGGGAACGTCTGGCCCTGCGTAGGCAACCAGCCATCACATTAGGGGTGAGTTCATTAAATGGGTGACCAAATGTAGCAGGTTAATTTTTTTTTTTTTTTTAAATCAAAGTTTTGAGGCATTTTATTATAAAAAGTCAGGCTTGTATACATAATAAACTAGTAGATGCTTTAAAAAATTCAGCATATATTTACTTCATTTTTTAGCTTGACCTTCTAGTAAATCTTTAGCTTCAATGATTTTGGCTGCTATATAAGGAGATCCTCCCTTATCTGGGTGATTTAAGAGCATGATTCGTCGATGAGCATCTCTTATTTTTCCTTTATTGGCAGTAGGGCTTACACCCAATATTAATGCTGCTTCCCGTTTTGTCATTTTGTGTTCAAATCCACCTCTGAAAGCAGATTTTGGTAGACTTTGAAAAACTTGTTTTACTTGAGGTTCCATATGCTTCATGGCTTGCAAAACATAACGGCCATGGCTCTAGCTCGGCTACTCTTCCTCCACCAGGTGTACAGCTCATCCAGCAGGTTAATTTTTAAGTTGATATTTTTGTATGGCCTGCAAACAAAGCTATAAATTTTGGCAGACAAAAGGTGTGATGCTGTGGGATAATGTGCTGGACTACAAAGTCACTTTAAACCAAAAGGTCAGCAGTTCAAGCTCACCAGCTGTCCTCGGAAACCCGATACAGGGTCATTATGGGTCAAAATCAACTGGGTGGCAATTAACAACAACAACTGCAACACACAGTACTAACTATGAGCAAAGAGTTAAAGGGAAAGAAACGAAAACAACAAAAGGAAATCAGGAAAGAACAAAAGAATGCCAACAAAGGGGTAGAAATGAAAACAAACAAATAAAACAAAAACAGAAACACAAGGAGCTGAAAAGCATAAATAAAAACAGCAATGTAC
The DNA here is from genome assembly GCF_000296735.1 of Chrysochloris asiatica. Classification (NCBI taxonomy): domain Eukaryota; kingdom Metazoa; phylum Chordata; class Mammalia; order Afrosoricida; family Chrysochloridae; genus Chrysochloris; species Chrysochloris asiatica. The sequence goes on along the minus strand of NW_006408554.1, from coordinate 20,259,528 downwards.
AATTCTCTGGCAAGGATGATCAGCACTGGAACTCAAAGACAAGACTTCTGAGATTATTCAGTACAAGGAGCAAAAAAAGGAAAACGAAAAAAAAAAATTGAACACAGCCTGAGAGAACTGTGGGACATCATCAAACAAATTTAGGACTAGGGTTAGGGTTAGGGTAAGGGTAAGGGTCAACATTAGAGCAGGGTTTTGGGTAGGTCTCAGGTTAGGGTTAAGGTCAGTTCTGACTCATAGCGACTGTGCATAGGGTTTCCAAGCAACAACTTTGTGGTTGTTTGCAGCAATCGAGTACTTATTCTACAGTTCCATACCAGGACTTTAGAACTATATAAACAAGCTAAAATACTCAAGTCTAAACAATCTGAAAACTGTATTCAAAATAGGGCAATTTATAATTTTATTGTTTTCTCTGTGCAACAAGGCTGAATTGCTTTGTTACTGTTAACTGCTGTGGAGGCAGTTCTGACTCATAGCAAGCCTGGATAGGGTTTCTGAGGAGCAACTGGTGGTTTTGACCACTGACTTGTGGTTAGTAGTCCAGTGCTTATCCTACACACTATACCAGGACTCCAAATTTCTTTCAAGGAGATGTGAATCCATCTCCAATACTCTAAAGAAACCATAAGAAATAGATGGTAGCTACCACTACTAACTAAGGAGCTCTGGTAGCGTAGTGGTTACGAATCAGGCTGAGAACTGCAAGGTCAGCAGTTCAAAACTACCAGATGCTCCATGGGAGAAAGATGAAGCTTTCTGCTCCCGTAAAGATTTTCAGCCTCGGAAGCCCTGTTCAGGGTCGCTATGGGTCAGAACTGACTCCACGGCACTTAACAACAACAACCACCACTACTAACTACTCTGAAAGGGATCACATTAAAAAGTCCTGTGTGGGGAATAAAAAGTCCCATGTGTTGTTGTGGTTGTGTGCTGCTGAGTCAATTCTGACTCATATAGGGTTTCCAAGAAGTGACTGGTGGGTTTGAATCACCAACCTTGCTTATGCTATATAACGTCACATCAGGACTTCAAAAGGTCCTGTACACGGTGGGAGAAAATGTGTACAAAACTCAATATCATAATAAAAACCAAGTTAACTGGTCAGATAGAGACTGGTGGAACCCCCAGACTACGGCCCTTGGTTACCCTTCAGCTCTGGATCTAAACTCAGCTCCGTGACCCAATTTTTATCCAAGCAGAAGATATGTGTGTAAGAGGGTCAACAACATTAGTGAGGTGCGCACACCATAGAATGGTCAACCAGTAGAGATAAAAAGGGCAGCATTTGCCTAAGGACAAACTCAGAAGGGTTGGGAAAGAAGGAGGACCAGAAGCGGTAAACTCAGCGAGGAAGTGGGACAGGTGATGCTACATGGATGGGATTGCAATCACTGAGACGGAATGAAGTGTGTGATCTGTTGGATGTAAAACTGATGATCACTCAATTCACAATAAAAAGTGTTTTTAAAAAGTTTACACGGGAGAAAAAATTTGCATGTATAACTGTTGTTGTTGTTGTTAAGTGTCAATGTGTCTGTTCCAACTCAGAGTGACCCAGTATAGGGTTTCTGAGGAGTGACTGGTGGGTGTTAACTGCCACCCTAGTGGTTAGTAGTCCAATGCTTATCCTACAGCACCACGCATAAAGCAAACAAGGTATTTATTTTTGATTGAACAAGTTCCTATTATGCTGTTTTATTTTCTAACCACATCAAGTTTAGTTTATCTTCTTCTTTTGAAATTATTTTGATTGAGTTTCTCTATCTGTCCCTAATCCTATTTTCAAAATTTCAGATAAATAAGAGAACAAAAATAGCTTAGCAGAAAGCACCACATTTAGAATATATGAAACTTGTAACCTAAATGAGTATATGCTAACTTGTTAGGAATAGCTCAACTTTTCTTAAAAGGAGGAGGTAGTAACACCTGCTTGGTATCACTGGCAGGAGCATCTTGAAAAGCAAGGCTCAGGTTAAGGGTTTACCACAATTTACTTCTCGTAGGCATTTACTGGCAGTGCTGTGGTTCTGTGGGATAATCATTGGACAGTGAAGCAAAGGACAACAGTTCAAGTCACCAGCGACTCCACAGGAGAAAGATGAGGCTTTCTGCTCCCACAAGGATTTACAGCCTCAAAAACCTAGACAAGGTTGCTTGCAAACCTATACAACAGCACTTAACAACAACAAGCATTTATTAGGCATCCAGGTGTAGTACTGTAGGAAAAGCACTACACTGCTAACGACAAGGTTGGCAGTTCAAACCAACCTCTTTGGAAACTGTATACAGTCCTGGTGTGTGGCATAACGCAGTGGGCTGCAAGGTTTGTTTGAACCGCAAGGTCAGTGGTTCAAGCTCACCAGCCACTCTTAGGTCTCTAAGAGTCAGAACTGACCTGACAGCCCTTATCAACAACACAACAACAACATGAGTTGGAAAGAACTCAACAGCACTTAAAAACAACAACAGACATTTATTAAGGAATCCTGGAGGCACAGGAGTTAAGCACTAGGCTACTAACCACTGAATGACTCCACAGTAGAAAAGATCTGCTCCAATAAAGATTGTTGTTACATGCTGTCGAGTTGCTTCCAATGTATAGTGATCCTGTAACAGGATTTCCAAGGAGCTGCTGGTGTATTTGAACAGATGACCTTGTCAAATATAAGCCCCACGCCAGGAGTCAGCCTAGGAAATCTTTAAGGCTAGTTCTGCTCTGTCATATTGGGTCGCTATGAGTCAGAATTGATCAAACGTTGCCTCCTGCTGTAGCGTGAAAGATCACCACTGGACTGCAAACCACAAGGTCAGCTGTTGAAATCCACCAGCTGCTCCTTGGAAACTCTATACAGGGTTGCTATGAGTTGGAACCAACTAGATGGCACTTAACAATAACAATACCATAACAGGCATTTATTAATATCTAAAAATCATTATCTTTCAATCTGTGTTTGTTGTTTCGAAGTAAAAAAAAAAGGAAGTTAGGCTAGAACATTAGATTTCAACACAATCAAATATTAATGTGAGTTCAATATAAATTTTAAACAATAATAATTTGGTCTACCACTAAAATGAGGAGCTCTGGTAGCGTAGTGGTTATGAATCAGGCTGCGAACCTCAATGTCAGCAGTTCAAAACTACCGGCCGTTCTGTGGGAGAAAGATGAGGCTTTCTGCTCCCATAAAGATTTACAGCCTCAGAAACCCTGTACAGGGTCACTATGAGTTGGAACCTACCCCAGGGCACATAACAACAACAAAACCACTAAAATATTCCTTAATTTGCAAGTCAATGAAATGATGAGTATATTTTGGTTCTACTGAAAAAAAATATCACTGAATCAGCCTGACTGGGCACATACACTGTAAACATACATAATAAAAAGCTTTTACATTTTTCTTAAGGAAAAAAAAAAGCCCAACTAGTTTTGGTAGCGTACTGGTTATGAATTGGGCTGTAAACCTCAAGGTCAGCAGTTTGAAACTACCAGCTGTTCTGCGGGAGAAAGATGAGGCTTTCTGCTCCTGTAAAGATTTACAGCCTTGGAAACCCTGTGCAGGGTTGCTATGAGTTGGAACCGACTTCATGGCACGGAACAACAACAACAACAATAGGCTATTGCCAAATTTTAAACCTAGAAATCTCAAATGCTCAGAATGTATTTCCTACTAAAACTACCAAAACTCAGATTAATTACTAATGGGCACCAACCATCAGCCCAATATTTTCCACCAAATAAGATAAAACTTTTCATGGAGGACAATCTTTTAAGGATAAGCACTAGACTGCGAACAGCAACGTCTGCAGTTCAAACCTACCAGCCACTCCTCTGAAATGCTTATACAGGGTTACTATGAGTTACACAACTGTAACAATAACAAGAGTTACAGTTATGCAGTGTGTAGTTTTGATTCTTTCGAAATAAAATTTGACAACTTATGCATTTTAATTCACTGTCAAAAACATACAAAGAAAGAGGCAGTAAAAGAAATACAGAGGTAAACAAGGTATCTTCATGGTAATGTAAGCAGACACAGAAAGGACACTTGAGTCAGGATCTGACTTTCAACTGTAGCTCCAATGTCTACTAATGGTACAACCTCTCTGAACCGCAACGTTCCCAACTCTAAAAGAGAAATTCCAAAGAGGAAGTTCACCAAGTCATCATGGAGATTAAATGAGAGACTGTAAGAAGGACTGTAAGTTGCCTAATGATTTTTACCACTAAGGCCAAGCTATGCAAATAACATGCCTTTTCCTCCTAACTCACTAAAACATTTAATGCATGTTTACTCTGCATCAGGCAATGTACTGGGCTAGAGACAAAACATGAATAAAACATTTTTCTTAACTTCAGGGAACTTATAATATTGAAGAAGGAATAGAAAAGCAAATACACCAGTGAAAGAAAAAGTTACAGGTACTACAAAAGATGTGGACATGAAGGCCAATAAGAAAGCCTCCCCGGAAGTCACTTCTGACCTTGAAAATGAATAAATGATTCATAGGTTTGGGCTGAGGTTGGGAGAGGAGAGCATTCAAAGTTCAACAATGTGAGTAGAGATGGGGAGGAATGAATGAATAGCTGGTCATGTTGGGGGAGCTATAAAAGGTCAGTAAGGTGGAGACAGAGGGCAAATTAAATGAGCAGTTGTGCTAGAAAGGTGATTTGCTAAATCCCAGAAAGCAGAGAATTTCTAACTTACCAGGCAAGATGCATTTGTCTATTTATGAACTCTATCTTTTGTGGTGGTGTTGTTAAGTATTGGTTTTGACACATAGAAAACCTGCATAGGACTTCCAAGGAGTAGCTGGTGGGTTTGACCTGCCAGCCTTTCTTACCCTACAGCACCACACCAAGACTCCCTCTTTTCAAAGCATAAATAAAAGCAAATAGTTTGCCATTCTAGGTCTCCATGACTCTTAATCCTCCAATTTCATTTTCCATCTGCTTTGGCATTAAAAATTTCTAACTCAGTTTTACTAAATTACTGATGCCCCTCATCCTACCAATCCCCGCAAACAAACAAACAAACAACTGTTTCTATTGTAGTTGTCTTCATATTTTTTATGTATTTTTATCTAGGATGTCTTCCCTCCTTTCCTGAGCAATTTCTACTCAATGTTGAAGAGTTTGCTCTAGCCTATCCTCTCCCAATACGCTGTTACAAGAGTATTTTACAGTTAGCACTCTTCAGAATCATGAAGTCAGTGCTTGTACAAAAAAGATGCGATTTATAATATGCAGCTAGGGATTTATAATAAGTACTGCATAACACATGACAAAATGAGAATCAAAACAAACATGGCATGCAAATTTCCTTTCATTCTGTGAAAGAAGATGACATTACTACAATAGGAGGGTTGCTGTGTGGTTAAGTGTCGTCAAGTCAGTTTTGACCCACAGCAACCCTGTATAGGGTTTCCAAGGAGTGGCTGGTGAGCCTGAACCACTGACCTTGTGGTGCAAACTGACTTTGCAGTCCAGTGCATTAGCCCACAACACCACATCACAACTCCTAGGAAGATCTTAAAAAGTAAAAATAAATGATAAAGCCACAGGTAAATATTACTATATTTAAAATGATCATCAAAGAAGAGAACCCTGACGCACAAGCAGGCCATTTTTCAGAGTGTGGTGATAATATTTTCTTTCACACATATCTTAATCCCCAAATAATTACCCTGTTAATAAGCCTCTAGAAAAGAAATCCTTTCTTAAAAGATTCTTTTCATAACTGCCATTCTGAACACCAACTGCCTCTCGTGACACAGCAACCAGGAAATACAAGGCTATTGTTGGGGACAGCAACTTATGATTTCCTCCCTCACTTTCTCAACTCATAGGATGATGAAATGGTTGAGTGTTGCAATGCATATATAGCTTTAGATAAAAGTACAGAACACCTAAGACAGAAATGGCTAGAGAGAGTAACATTCAGCAGGAATATGTTCCTTATACAGGAAATTGCAGTTGCTAAGATGAAGGGGAAGTCAAGAAGAAGATTTAAGGGCATTAAAAACATGAGAGAATATTGAAGAAATGACTTGTGGCCTCAAATACAAGTTACAACACTAAGTAGTGTATTAAGATTATGGATTATAAAACTTTAACAATGCAATTTAGGGTAAAATTAGTCCCACAAAAATCAAATCTTGTCTATGTAATTGCTATACTATTAAGAGTTGTCTCTCTCCTTTTTTATTCCTTGCAAAAATCTTCTCTGTAAAATTATCTGATGATGGTATAGGCTGAAAGGGGCAGGGGAAAGAATACGATCCATTTATCTGTCCTTATATACTTATAACCACCACTCATCTGTCAGTTTGTCGTACTTTGGTGGCTTGTAAGTTGCTGTAATTCTGGAAGCTATGCCATGGGTATTTTAAACACCAGCAGGGTCACCAATGGTGGACAGGTTTCAGATGAGCTTTGAGACAAAAACAACCTAGGAATGAATGATGAACTACTTCCGAATAGCAGAGCAACACTGTCAGATATAGTGCTGGAAAATGAGCCCCTCAGGTTGGAAGGCACTCAAAATGCGACTGGGGAAGAGCTGCCTCGTCAAAGTAGAGTTGACCATGATGATGCTAATGGAGTAAAACCCATGGGAAAAAAAGCCCACAGGACCTTCATTTGCTGATGGGGCATAACTCAAAATGAAGAGAAACAGCTGTAAACATCCATTAATAATAAGAACATGGAATGTATTAAGTATGAATCTAGGAAAATTGGAAACTGTCAAAAATGAAATGGAACACATAAACATCGATATCTTAGGCATTAGTGAGCTGAAATTGACTGGTATAGGCCATTTTGAAACTGACAACCACATGGTTTACTATGCGGGAAATGACAAATTGAAGAGGAATGGTGTTGCATTCATTGTCAAAAAGAACATGTCCAAATCAGTCATGAGGTACAATACTGTCTGTAATAGGATAATATCCATGCACCTACAGGGAAACCCAGTTAATACCACTATTATTCAAATTTACACAACAACTACTAAAGCAAGTGAGGATGAAAAAGAAGAATTCTACAAACTTCTTTAATCTGAAATTGATCAAACATGCAACCAAAATGTATTGATCATAACTGGTGATTTGAAGGCAAAGGTTGGGAGCAAAGAGGAAGGATCAGTAGTTGGCAAATGGCGTTGGTGACAGAAATGATGCTGGGGATCGCATGACAGAATTCTGCAAAATCAATGATTTGTTCATTTCAAATACCTTCTTTAGGCAGCATAAGAGATGATTATACACATGGACCTCACCAGATGGAATACATAGAAATCAAATTGACTACATTTTTGGAAAGAGAAGATGGAAAAGGTCCATATCATCAGTGAAAACAAGGCCGGGGCAGACTGTGGAACAGACCATTAATTACTCATATGCAAATTCAAACTGAAGCTGAAAAAAATGAAAACAAGTCCAGGAGAGGCAAAATATGACTTTGAATATATCCCACCTGAATTTAGAGATCATCTGGAGAACAGATTTGATACATTAAACACTAAAGACCTAAGACCAGAAAAATTGTGGGACGACATCAAGAACATCATAGATGAAGAAAGCAAAATGTCATTAAGAAGAAAGAAAGAAAAGGTCAAAATGGATGTCAGAGGAGACACTGAAATTTGCTCTCTAGTGTAGACTTGCTAAAGCAAATGGAAGAAATGAGGAGGTACAAGAGCTGAACAGAAAATTTCAAAGGTCAGCTCGAGAAGACAAAGTCAAATATTACAACAAAATGTGCAAAGATCTAGAGTCAGAAGACCAAAAAGAAAGAACACATTCAGCATTTCTCAAGCTGGGGGAAAAAATTCAAGCCTCAATTTTCGATTTTGAAGAATTCTCTGGCAAATTCTTGAATGATGCAGAAAGCATCAAAAGAAGATGGAAGGAATACACAGTCACTGTACCAAAAGGAAATGGTTCATGTTCAACCATTTCAAGAGGTAGCATATGATCAAGATCCAATAATCCTGAAGGAGCAAGTGCAAGGTTCATTGAAGGAATTGACAAAGAAAAAGGCACCAGGAATTCATGGAATAAAAGTTGAAATCTTTCAAGAAAGTGAGGCGGCACTGGAGGCACTCACTCATCTCTGCCAAGAAATTTGGAAGACAACTATCTGGCTGACTAATTGGAAGAGATCCATATTTGTGCCCATTCCAAAGAGAGGTGACCCAATGGAATGCAGAAATCATCAGACCATCTCTTTGATATCCCAAGGGAGTAAAGTTTTACTAAAGGTAATACAGAAACGGCTGCAAGCATACACTGACAGAGAACTTCCAGAGGTTCAAGCTGGATTCGGAAGAAAATTGTAACAAGGGAAATTGCTGATGTCCGATAGAACTTGGCTGAAAGCAGAGAATATCAGAAAGATGTTTGCCTGTGTTTTATTGACTCGCAAAGGCTTTTGATTTGTGTGGATCATGACAACCTATGGACAACATTGTGAAGTATGAGTATTCTGGAACACTTAATTGTGCTCATGAGGAATCTGTACATGGACCAACAGGCAGTTGTTCAAAAAGAACATGGGAACACTGAATGGTTTCAAATTAAGAAAGGTGTGTGACAAGGTTGTATTCTTTCACTATACTTATTCAACCTGTATGCTGAGCAAATAATCCGAGAAGCTGGGTTCTATGAAGACAACGTGGCATCAGGATTGGAGGAAGACTCATTAACAACCTGCGATATGCAGATGATACAACCTTGCTTGCTGAAAGTGAAGAGGACTTAAAATATTTACCGATGAAGATCAAAGAGCACAGCCTTCACTATGGATTACATCTCAATGTAAAGAAAACAAAAATCCTCACCACTGGACCAATAAACAACATTCTTACCAATAGAGAAAAGATTTAAGTTGTCAAGGACTTCATTCTTCTTGGATCCACTATCAACACTCATGGAAGCAGCAGTCAAGAAATCAAACGACATATTGCATTAGGCAAATGTGCTGCACAAGACCTTTTTAAAGTGTTGAAGAGCAAAGATGTCAGCTTGACATCTTGACTAAGGTGTGCCTGACCCAAGCCATGGTATTTTCAATAATCTCATATGGATGCGAAAGCTGGACAGTGAATCAGGAAGACCGTAGAAGAACTGATGCTTTTGAGTTACAGTGTTAGAGGAGAATATTGAAAGTGCCAGGGGCCGCCAAAAGAACAAACAGATCTGTACTGGAGGAAGTGCAGCTAGCGTGCTCCTTGGAGGCCAAGATGGCCAAACTTCGTCTCTCATATTTTGGACATATTGTCAGGAGGGACCAGTAGCTGGAGGATATCATGTTTGGTAGGGTGGAGGGTCAGAGATAAAGAGGAAGACCCCCAGCGAGACAGATTGGCAAAGTAGCAGCGTCAATGGGCTCAACCAAGGCAATGGTAGTGAGGTTGGCCCAGGATCTGACAGTGTGTCGTTCTGTTGTGCATAGGGTCGCTATGAGTCAGTACTGACTCGATGACACCTAACAACAACAACACCATACTCATAAGAATCTTGGTCTTTTTTTCTCCATTTTAAGATGTCTTGAAACGTCCTCTTTATATACCAATGGACCCATCAATAAATTTCCAGTCTCTAAATAATAAATGGATATTTTCTCTTAAACTTTATTTCCATTTGCCCAGGAAATGCATCCCAGTTACAGAGAATACATTAACGGTCTATTATTTGGCATTAAATGAACTAGTAATTCAAGCTATACAAGTTTCAAAGTAAAGTCTGAGTACCTTCTGGTGGAAGCTGTTTCTAGTCCCTTCATTTGTAGGCACTGCAAACACAATAGGAACTTCATATCCCATCTAGTTATCTACTTTCTTTATCATGCTCAAAATTCTTTTCCTGATGTTTACTAATAATCACAAAATAGATCTCTTCCATAACTAGACAGGAAACTGAGGTACTGTAGACAGAAGTTGCTTTTAAATCAATAATAAGCTACAGAACAGCAGTATCAATAAGATGGAAACTACTATTATCATAAAGGACACCCTTATACGACTTTCTTTTCCATGTATGGAAAGTGAGAATGAAGCGTATGCAGTATGTGGCTCTTCTTAGATCAAGGCCAATGGCACATTTGCCTTTTGCAAGACACCAAGAGAAGCCAAGAATCTGCTTTCAATCTAATTATAATAGCTCCTCCTCCCTTTCCCCACAGAAATTTCACTGAAAATAGTATGATCTCGGAAGGGAGATCTCCCTAGCAAAATGAAACCATCAGTGTTACTTCTTCTGACTCTATTAACAACCACCGACATCTGTCACCCAAAATTTTCTAATTTGGCTACTGAATACTGTGTTCTTATGGTCGGTCTCCCTCTTCCCTTCTTATCTTTCTTTAACTACCTTTTCTTTCCTACCATCTCACCTTTCCTTACTTCATCAGTTTAACAAATACTGAGTACAAGTATTCTGCGTTAGATATTGCTGCTATAAGAGTAAAACGCAGGCTAGCTATGGAAAAGGAAATAATCGGTTACAGCATAGTATACTAAATGCTAGGAATAAGAACAAGATGTTGTGCGACTTACGAAGGGCACTAAGCCAGTAAGTCAGAGTGTACTCCCTGAGGGAAGGATAGTAAGTTTTCCATAGCAAAGCTGTATCTGTAAATATGTAAGGAAACATCATGGGGCTGCTGTGTCAAGGCTAAGGTTTGTCAGGGAAATTTCCAGACAACCAAACATTTAAGTTCTTCATATTCCCATTGCCTTTTATGTGTGTGTGTGTACATATAATGGTGCACAATTGCCTATACTGTATGGAGGCTCTTGGGGAAAGGTCACTGCCAGGCTCATTGAGGTTGTCAGCACAATTCAGTTCCTTGTAGGACTGAGGTCCCTGTTTCCTTGCTGACTGTTCGTTGAAGGTTGTTCCTGGCTCCCACAAGTCACTGACATTCCTTTCCATGTCTCCTCCATCCTCAAGCTAGCAACTGTACACTGAATCCTTGTCCTGCTTTGAATATGAGAATTCCTTAGTTTTTGACCTCTAGTAAAAGGTCAGGCCCACTGAGGATATACTCCCTTAAAGTCAAATGTGCCATGTAATATATATAACCTAATCAAGGGAATTGTTGTTGTTGTTGTTATGTGCCATGGACTCGGTTCCTGTACAGGGTTTCCAAGGCTGTAAATCTTTACAGGAGCAGAAAGCCTCCTCTTTCTCCTGCAGAACAGCTGGTAGTTTCAAACAACTGACCCTGAGGTTAGCAGCCCAATTCGTAACCACTATGCTACCAGAGCTCCTTAATCAAGGGAATAGAACCCACCAAATTCACAGTTCCAAGGATCATGCTGGGCAAATACATCAGGAGCAGCTGATTAAGAAGGCCATCTTAGAATTCTGCCTAGTGGAGCCGAGGAGGGTAGCAAGTCAGCGGCAGAGACGGTGGAGCTTCATATGCTGAAGCTTGCTGAACTAAAGCAGGAACATCTTGCTTGTGGTTTGGAGACCAAGGAAATAAAACAAGAGCTCGTCAACAGGCTCCAGGCATATCTTGATGAGCATGCTGAGTAGGTAAATGAAGAAAATGTACTGGGAGATGAAACAGGAAGAAGAACCAAAGCCCACAGAACTACCTGTCAAAGAGGAAGAAACCCATGAAAAAATTGTTGATGTGACAGCAGAAAAGAAAGTAGTAAAAATTACATCTGAACCACTACAGACTGAGAGAATCCAGAAGAGGGCTGAAGGATTCAATGTACCTGTAAGCTCAGAGAGTAAGAAAGCTGCCCAGGCAGCTAGGTTTGACATTTCTTCAGTTTCAACAAAAGGCCTGTCATCAGACACCAAGCCTATGATTAACATGGACAAGCTGAAGGAAAGAGCTCAAAGATTTGGTTTGAATGTCTCATCCATCTCCAGAAAATCTGAAAATGATGAGAAGCTAAAAAAGAGGAAGGAGTGATTTGGGATTGTCTCAAGTTCAGCTGGAACTGGAACCACGGAAGAAACAGAGGCAAAGAAGAGGAAAAGAGCAGAGCACTTTGGGATTGCCTGATGAAAAATTCTTTATGCTTTCTGTTCTTTAATGGTTTCCCTTGCTCTAATTCTTCTTGCTCAAAAACAGACCTAAATGCACAGTCATGTGCCAGTTCTTGCCTCTCAATCAGGGAGTATGTACCCCAGATACATCCATTGACACTGCTGTTTCAATTTTAAGATGCTGTTGGGTTTTGGTTGTTTTTTAAAAAATTATTTTGCCTGTTAATAATAATAACAATAATAAAAAGACTGTAAAAACAGAAGAAAAAACAAGTAAATAACAGTGTTCTTGTAGGATAGAATGTTACACAATCATAAATAGAAGGAAATTCTTCCCACATCACTCTGGGAAGACTTCAGGGCCACGTCACACCAAGCGCAGAACAAGTAGGAGATCCTATCATTGGTCTAAAAAGGGTAAGAAGAATCTATCTTCATAGATATTTTTCCTTAATTACTGGAAGAATTTAGTAATAGTGTCTGCCAATTGTGGGAAGGGAACCCCAGGTAGATGGGGCACAGGAGTCCATAGGCTTTCCATCCTGTTCCCTGGAATGTGCGGTCCATGTTAACCAGAGTAGGTGAGGAAGAGCTCCCTCCGCACAGGAGGTACATAGCACATTCAACCATGGCTTGTTTTCGAGCTTAATGCCCTAATAAGAAGATTAATGTTTCAAGAGAAAATGTTGGTTTTATTGTTTTGTTTTTGCTTTAATTTTTCTATATAACCTAGGTTCTCTGGCAAAAGAGACAAGCTATGTAGATATCAATCTTCAAGCAACTATGGGCTCCTTCTTCTACCATAGGTAGTCAGCTATACACAGCCCTCTTGTGGAGGGCTGGAGTCTGCTGCAGAGCAAACTGAAGGAGGGACTCTGCCAAGTGGTACTGGTAGGTGGGAGGGTACCAGCACACTTCACTCTCCCACCATAACCGTTATCACCACAGTAGGACTGTCAGTTTGCTATCTACTTAGGGACACACAGGCAACATCTAAAAATTCACCTCAGAATCTACACTATATATGAATTCAAGACAAGTTCAAACTACAGACGAAGAGAAAAAAAAGTATGATAAAGATTCAGCTGCCTTTCTAAATGACTTTTTTAGATTACTAGGCCTGCTTTACTGTAAGTGCCAATGTAAAAAGACTTCCCAGGAAACATATTTTAGAAATCAGTTTGTAAGATTTACTAAAACTGAAAACAACAACTAACAATTGTCCTGAGTGAGAATTTCACTGATACACAAAAGAGGGCCAGCTTGGGCCAGCCAACTGGGAATTAAACCAGGACACTGAATGGGTTCCTTCAGGTTCTATCCCAAATATACTGAATCATAGTCTACATTTTTAACAGGATCTGCAGTGATTCTCATGTACATGTAAGAATCACCTGAGAATTTTGTTAAAATGCAGTTTCTGATCCCAGATTTCTAGAGTAAAAATGTAATTATCAGCACGGGGGTGAACAGGAAGGAATGGGTCTGAATTAAACAACTGAGCAGATTTAATAATTAGTAGAGTTAGTCCCTCATATAGAGCTAGGGTTCACAGATTACATATTAAGGGGAAAAGAAAAACCATAAACTTGCTTTGAAGTTGTAAGATCAAAAACACTACTTGGAAAAGCAGCCAGGGTTCCACATATAGATTTTGACCAGATAGGTCACCAGGATGGCAATGGCTCCAGCAGGTAAACTAGTACTGAGTTTGCGACAGCTACAAAGTCCATGTCAAGGACACAGGAGGCAGAAGCCCACTGCACCTACAGGAACACTGGGATCACAGGAGTACTCGGCTTTTAAAAGCCTAATATCCAAGAGCAGAAGCTATTCAAGCATGTGGGAGGGGTAGGGTCAGTTTCCAGTCTACACAGTAGATTAAAGCCTACTAGTTGCTGTTCTAGGCTTAATGCACAAAACACTTTCAGCAAGAATGAAATGCTTTATCTCATAATTAAGGGATGAATAACAGTTTTACAGGGTCTTGGTGTGATGCTGTACAATAAATAAACTCTGGACTCCAGATGAGCAAAAAACCTCATCTGTCTCCTGTGGAACAGCTGGTGGGTTTGAACTGCTCACCTTGAAGACGTATTAAAACAGAGATTGCTGGGTGTCACCTCTAGAATTTGACTCAGAGGTCTAGGGTAAGCCACAAAATTTGCATTTTTAGAAAATTCCCAGGTAATACTGAAGTTTCTAATTGGGGAACCATACCTTGTTCTATCTAGTAATGCACATGTGAGTATTTGGTGTTGGTTCCTGACAGCCCAAACCAGACTTACAATAGACTACACCTAGCTGACTACAGGGGCTCCTCATATGGACCCTAACTCCCTAGTCTCCTTCCTGAAAACTTCAATCTGTGGAGATTCCAACCAGAATCATTTTGAGATCATTATTAATTATCAGATGGAAAATCCTATTATATGCTTAACTGAATTATATATTCATTAAGTATATATTAATAAATTATAAATTAATAAACTACTATAATAATTCATACAGTGGTTTATAATTTACAAAACACAAGTTCTGAAAATCCTCATGCCTACTTTATTGTAAGTTCTAATAGTCGATACTACTATTCCTATTTTAGGGATGATAAAATTTGAGGTCAGAGAGGTTTGGTGACCTACCCTATGACACAGAATTAGTACGTTGGATACCTCTTTTTATGCAACTGGGATCATTTAATCCATTTATTGGTTGTACATATTTTATCATTTAATAAGCATAGTTCATTGTTAGGAAGGAGTTCTTTGGAACACTATCTATGGTCTTCCCAATTCCTCCCCTTGGGCTTTAGAAATCAACCATCATACCCACCCCCCACAGTCCTGCCTAGTGATTTGTCTAAATGTGAACATGGTTAAGAGATATACTTTTGGACAAGAAGCCAAGACATCTATACACCCCCTCCTGGAGTGATTAAGTGGAAAAATTCTCCATATTAACAATTCATATAGCCTTGTTAAGTGCCAATGAGTCAGTTCCGACCCATAGTGACCCTGTGCAGGGTTTCCGAGGAACAGCTGGAGGTTTGAACCGTTGACCATGTGGTTTGCAGTTCAGTACTCATCCTACAGCGCCACACCACGAGTCACATAGTTGAGGGTATAAAATAGCTAGGTGAAAGATTTTTCTGTCTCGTCAGCTAAGGTATTACTGGCATACTTACAACATTAAGATTATAGTCCACCTAAGTGGACATACCTGACTAGAGGGAGACCAGCAGAAGGCAGGCTCCCCTTGTGTCCTGCAGCCACGATGCCAGGTGGGTGGCTTTCATAAAAGAGTCCTTTGATATCCTTTATATCCACAAGGGCAGTTTCCAGAAGCTGGGGGGAGGGAAAAAAGAGGGGTCTTTGCGTGTTACGTAAACCATCCCTTTAAGTCCCTCACCACGACACAAGAAGATGGGGGGTGTGTGGAAGTTTTCCATCTCTGACACACAGTTTTTGAACCAGAAGGACTGCTCACATGTTGGCTGTTGTTTGCTTCCTTTTTTAAGTAATAAAGTGGCTTTCTGTTTGGTACTGTGTGTTCAGGCTCTGACAAGCATACTGTGAAGTTTATGGGGCAGCTAATATTAGTTTTTAGTTTCCTTTTTCTAATGGCCTTCCAGGCAGTCTAGGAATTGGGGACCACCTGTGAGTACCACGCAGCTCTGGCACAATGCATCTCAGATTTGGTACAGTGAAGCAAGGTCTAACAAGCTGATGTATCCCAGATTTGGCATGCTGTCTTACATTCATCACTTATTTTCAACACTAGAAACAAACAACAAAACAAAGAACAGCATTTAAGAAGGGTATGAAGTAATATATGTGAATGTTTGCCATACACACTCAATAAATGTTTGTTAAATAAGAATCTTAATACCATGAATGCAAACAGCACCAAAGAAATGCTGATGGCACAGCAATTCCAAAAGGGAAAATAACATGAACAAGGAACAATTCCATAAAATATCTTAAAACACAGAATACAAACTGGCAGGCAGTGGACATGTTAGGTTTGGCCTACAGTGTTTTTCACTTTGGGTTTGGTTTTTGTTGAACTAGTTGCCAACATATAGAAATTGAGAGATTTTACACACAGATCTGGATTGCTAGCTTCTTTCAAAACTGAGAGGACGACCAATGCTAAAATGACATTCTTGACAGGCACCAGCTGGCAGGTTTTACTAATACTACCATGATGAGACAGAGCCAGATTCTTGGGCCCTACAGGGTCATATATCATTGGCCTGTGCCCCAAGTATCCATGGGCCTCCTACCCTGGAACATCTTCTCATGTAGTTAAAATGAATTAATGACAATCAAGGTTAAAACAAATTTCTCCAGGCTCACTCAATTACACTTTAAAATGCACACAACACACATGAACAATTACTATTATTTTTTTGGTGATGCAATTCTCTCTTCACTAAACTGTAGAACATATACAGAAATTACTCATTTACCTACCGTTGTTAAGTTCATTTTCTAGGAATGGGGGAAAGAATTCAAACAAATTTATGCCCTATCTTCATCTTGAAGAAAAGTTCAGACAAAAAATTATTATCCTGATGAGGACATGGAAAGAAAAAGACTGAGTGCTGGTGGCCAGGAAGCAGGCTTGCAGAATGTACCCTTGGTTGTTTAAATTATTATATATTTCTGAGCGGTTTTGTGTACATCCCCATCCTCCAAAAAAACAGAGGAAACGGAAGCAAATACTGTTGAATGATGATGTATGGAGAAGATTGTAATCATTGCAATGAAATGATGAGTGTAACACTGATGTTCTCCCATGTAAACTATCACTCAATTCACAATGAAAACTTAATAATAATAATAATAAAGAATTTTTTAAAAAAATGATTATACGGTATTCATCAGCTTCTTGCCCCTTTGGGAACAACAGCAAAGAAAGGGGATCCCAGGTTCTGCTCACAACTCTGATGCACAGACCAGGACATGTAACTCCCAGAAAAGCAGAGTCCACAGCCCAGAATTTCTAAACAAAGCACATGGTCAAAGTTTGGAACTAAAATTTCTGTTTCAACTCAGTAACAGTAGGTGATGTAAACTCTTTATCTAATGTGCCAAGGCAAATAATATAAAACAGAATTATTCTAAACATCTGTAAAAGGGTCTGAGATTTCTGTGATTCATTTTCACCCCAGATGTCTGTGAAGTTTCAGGCATGCTAAAGTTAGTGTTTTTAAATAAAAATGAAATGCACAAACATACATTAACTCTAATGTGCTGTGATTCTGAATTATTTTTTAAATGGAGAGAAAAAGCAATTAACTGTGTGTGTCCCCAACATTCTAAGTACTTCCTAAATGGGTATGTTGAAAGCCTATAAAAATAGAAATGTGTTCTATGAAAACAAATTAAATCTTTAGTTTTACTTGAAATAATAACAGGATTCTGTTACATTACGGTGGTATCAGGGCCCAGCAGTGCTCTTGAGCTGAGGAACTGAGACAGTGTAAGCCTATGTCAAGCCATGTTTAGCAAGAAGTACAGGAAGACAAGCTGGGACTCTCTATCACTGTTTTTCCTTTACATGACTATTGTGAGAAAGGTATAGGGAGCCCTGAGCCTCAAACCCTAATCTTAAATTAAGACAATCTGCTAAACTTATCTCTTCCCATCATTAAAATGAGCCAAACTCAGGAGTGAGCATACATTTCTGAATGAATTATTTGTTGGAAAAAATTAGATAACCTCTCAATATTTAGGTCTTTATAAAATAGAATGGTCTCTCAAAAAATCAGTTTGCTTGTTAAAACGTTTGGCAAATGAGGATACCAACTTGTACTAGGCTGGAAAAGCAAAGACTGCCTGGATGAACCTAAGCCACTGAACACCACAAACCTTATATAAGCACATTTATATTTATACTCTCTAATACCACTTACAAGGAGCCCTGGTGGCACTGCAGGATAGACGGTTAACTGCAAGATCAGGAGTTCAAACCCACCAGACATTTGTGGTGGGAAGATGAAGCTAATTCCATAACCATTTACAGTCTCAAAAATTTAGACAGGGTCACTCTGAATTAGAACTGATGCCATGGCAGTGGGTTTAATATCACTTAGGATAAGTCCTCGACAACAAGGTCAGTTTGAACCACAAGGTTAGCAGTTCAAACTCAATAGTGGCTTCTCAGAAACCCTATACAGGGTCGCTATGAGTCATAACAACTTGACAGCACTTAACAACTGACCTCCATGAAGCGTTAAAACACTACAAGTTACACACATACGAAGAAGTCTCCTTTCCTTTTTAATCCTCCCCATTTCCTTTCCTGATTCTTTTCTAAATTCCAGACTTTAGATTTCTTTCTTATAAGTAAACAATAAAAACAAAAGCACATAATAATGGAAATGAGTATGAAGCTAACGCTACTTTTCCATATTAGCAGTTCAGGTTAATTAAAACAAAAGAACCAAAAATTATGTACTGAGGGACATAAATGCTATCCTGCTTCATCATTCCACAGGGAGAATGTAAACCACAATGAAAAGTAAAGTGAAATGATGGGACAAAATAAAGATCAGAGGCTTCAAAAGTTCATGGAAAAATTCCATTATCATTCAATTCCATTTGCCCACACATTTTTGATGCCCCCTCATAAATGAAAGCAAACTTTTCCTTCACTTTGACTTCCTGAGCCTCTCCCTCCACCCCTGCCTTTTCAGGCAGCTATCCTAGAGTAAAGCGGGCAGCCTCAGGTAACTACAAGATGGACATTGAACAGCAAAGCACAGATGGTCTCCCACACAGGCAAGATAAGCACTACACGTTCTGACAGGCAGCAAGGGAGTGGGTGGGGGAGACGAGATCCTGGTGGAGTGATGTTCCCTTCCTCCGATCTAAATACCAATGTGTGCCAAGGCCCAGAAATTCAGATGCAAGACTACATAAATGATGAACAGAAGCAAGACAGCAAAGAAATGTTCTTGTATAAGCAGAGATGAGGATTTCATATTCTTTTCCCTATTCCTTCATTTCCTACTTATTTAAGAAGCACAACACGAAGCAAGCACTTAAACCTAAACTGACAGGGAGAACACAAGAGATTTTCTTCTCCAAGATCTAATTTAAAGATTTCCCCTCGTTGTCCTCTTTCTGTACCTTACCAGCAGAGAAATGCTGGGCAAGTTTTTAATCAATCTGAGACACAAGTTATTTTCTACACATATGCAAAATAGATGTGATAATGCGTACAATAACAGGGCTACTGGGAAGATTTAATAAGAAACTATATAAAATAGATCCTGTAGTGCCCCTAACACATTAGGTAAGCACCCAAGAAATCATAGCTATTATTACTATACAAATATGATGAGCTATATAGTTCACCACTCAAATTTTCCTGGAATTTAGGTATATGCTGGTCTTACTTTGAATATCAGATTTAAACTCCTCACCCACCATAAGGTGCTCTCTACTTAACAATATTTTCCAATAGAATTTCTTCTGAAGTGTAAGTTATACAAGCTCCATCCACATGTTCAACCTATGAAATACATTAGTTTTGTTAGTGGGCTGTCGACTTTCAAACAGCCAGTCCTAATGAGAGTGGATGCTACAGCACAATTAAAAATTCTTCTCAATGAAGTACAAAAACCTACCAACTTAATTTTTCCATAGCTGAAAATTTGTTTGTATCAGGAAGCAAACTTCATAAATTTCCCTTAAAAGCCAAGACTGATTTGTATTATTGACTGCATATGGCGTCAATATTTTGAACTCACTGAACCTTCATGCTGCTACAGTATCATATGAAATGTTAGGAGTCCTGGTGTGGCACCATACTGTTGACCGCAAAGCTGATGGTTCAAACCCGCCAGAAGCTCCCTGAAAACCCTATACAACGTTGCTATGAGTTAGCACTGACTCAATGGCACTTAACAACAACAAAAAACAACATATGAAATGCTATCTTTAAAATATTTAATAAATGTCTGTAAATTCATATATCTGTGTGTGGAGGTATGTGTTTGTCTGTGATAAGTCATAAAATAGGCTCCATTCATCATATGTCTGACTTGCTATCCATTAACCAGGCAGGTTATGAGTATTTGGTGAGTAACGTGGGTCAGGCATCAGGGCAGATTCTAGACATACATTAATTAATAAAAAAGATAGTGATCAATCACAAAAAGAAACCTCAAGTACCCAAGTAAATAATAAAGCAAATGTAATTTGCTACCTATTACCAGACAGGAGTCCTGGTATGGCACTGTGGGTTAATGTGTGAGACTGCAAAGACATTTGAACTGCTAGGTCGGCGGTTCAAGCTCACCAGCTGCTCCTCAAAAACGCTATACAGGGTCACTGTGGGTCGTAATCGACTTTATGGCACTTAACAACAACAACAACAACAACATTAGCCAAAACGTAAAACTGTAGCAGACACTAAAGTAAGCCTTCATTAAAAACTTTCACTAGTATCAATAAAACAGAGTACTTTGCCTAAATACTGTAATAACAGAAAAAAGTTATCTTCTGAGGGTCTAGTGAGCAAATTATAAGAAAAGGTATGTCTGCTCAGTCCTTCACTTATACACGAATGAAAGATTTTTAGAAAAAACTTTCTTACATACACGTACATATAGTTTCCAGGTTAAACTGCCAAGTGCCAAATGAGTGGCATAATTAGCTCTAATCTTTAGCTTTCGGTGTAGTTACTGCATCTCATCCAAGCATACCTGATCACACCTGTACCACTGTACTACTGTCCAAGTGTCACTAGGTGAAGGGGAAAGCCAAAAACTAATCTTTAATGCAAAAAGGTCAAGGCATTTATGTGGGTAGGAAAAAAAAAGATGGTAAAAGAAAAATAAAGAAGCTGAGAAAAGAATTCAGTGACTGTAGGAATAAATAAAATAGTTGATTTGTTGTTTAGTGCTGTTGAGTCAGTTCCAACTTATAGCGACTCTATAAGTTTCCAAGGAGTAACTGGTGAGTTTGAACTGCCGACCCTGTGGATCACAGTCCAGTGCTGATCCTACAGTGCTAGACTAGGAGTCCAAAATAGCCAATAGGTATGCCTTCTTATAAAAGATATATTTCCCTTGCTTCTAATTCACCTTTTCTGATTTTTAGTCCATACATGTAACAGAGAAAAGCATTTTCTGAATCTATATGTCTTCCTTAGAATTATGAAGGCATATCCTAAAGCACAGCAGGGTCAGTGTCAATGTGGTACATGTTTATGTTAATGGGTGGGAGAGCTGTCATATTTTACCAGTTCAGGCATGGAAAGCCAATAAGTAGACAAAAGTGTAATACCAGTATCAAAGCACTGTTTGTATATGAAATAAACCATAAACCTGAAAAACAAGAAGTTTTAATAAGCTTGTTTTAAAACAACTACTTCCCCAGATCCACCTATCATGCAAAGACAAGACCAACATTCCTCATGCAGAGTCAGAATCTACAGTGAAACTTATTTGAATGAACTTGGCCCTGGTTGGCAGCAAGCCAATAATCTTCGTCACTGAATGACTTAACAGAACACTGTGTTCTTGGCACCAACACAAAAAAATGTGCTGAAATCCATGCTGAAGAGAATCTCAGTATACATTTTAAAGCAATTTTCAAAGATAATGATAAAAACTAGACAGACAAAAGTATGTGTGTGTACATGTGTCAAATGTTTGCTCTATATTATTTCAGAACACTTAGCATCCTTACTCATTATGGCCAGTCTCGGCACTTTCCAGAACAATCACTTGACCTCCCTCCCCACACCTCAGCCTCATCTCTGGCCCTGTGCTAGGACTCCTCTCATGCTGTACAGAGCACCCTAAGCTGCTGTACTAGGGAGGGACAGCAAGTAAAGCCAGAAACAATGTGTGACTCACTTCCGTGGAAAGCCCTAGAAAAAATATAGGCTAATGATTAGTTCTCTCACATGATGCGGTTCAACTAGGTAGGTAAGAGGTAGTAAAATTATGTCACTCCTACATAGGGTAAGACAATCAGCTATAAAGGTAAGTTGCAAAAATCTAATCTTTTTCTTTAGTTTTTGCCATTTTCTCTTTCTCCTGTTCCAACGCTCTCTAAAAACGGTGTAAAATTAGGGTAATTCATTCCATTAGGAAAAGCAGTTCACACTGCCTCACACTCTGAGGAAAACCTATATGAGTCTCAGCATATTCAGTGGTACAAGGCTCAAGTCACAAAATACTTATCAGTCTAACCTGGCAGAGGTCACTAAAGAAACAACAAATCTTTGTTTTTCCTAAAGCCTTTGCTTTTTTCATCTTAATTCTTCACTGATTTTACTGGTAGTGATTGAGAAGAAATCAAATCTCTCATCTTATAGGAACCCAAACACAATATCCAAGTCAAAGCAAAAAAGCACATAAATCTTTTAAACCTGACACTGATATGCTTATGGCCTACATTCACAGACTAAGAAGTACACAGTAAAATGTTTAACACAATAAAATATTTAAAGAAAGTTTATACTTATTCTGTAAAATTATAACATAATTATTTATTCAACTGATTTTCAAAACCCAGGTGTTAAGTAATACTAAGCACAGGAGATTAAAGCAAAATTAAAGTATATATAATTTATTTTTAAATGAAAACTTATTTTCAGATATATCTTTCAAAATATGCTTTACACAGCTGAATGTTAAACTAAACGAAATAACTTAATATTAAGTTTAGTTGGACTCATAAGGTGTTTCAAAGTCAGTGTAAGTTTAAAATTTTGCTTGTCACTTCTACTCTTTATTTCTACACTATGACCAATTAACAAAAGCACCTCATTCATTATTTTATTAGTTAATTTTATACAAAGTCACTGTTTATGTTACACATTTGCTAGAAGAATATTTTATGACCTTCCTCAGTATTAAACAGAAGCACTTCAACAATTTAGAAAGCCTTGGAACTAGAATTATGAATAATCTATGCAAAGACTAAGGTAATCGATTTTGCGGCAGTGTGTCCTCAGTTTATCCTATGAGGGACACATAATATAACGTCTCATTATTATTAACATTGACTGCATGGTTAATGTCTATCAGAATACAATACTGTAAAGTTAATACTTTCCATATGCAATGAATGAATATTTTTTAGGGGGTGTACTTGAAGCCAGGGAAACCTTCTGTTTGCCCTTCAAATCTTACCAATTGATTTTAACATCTATCTTGCTTGTAGTACTTATTGTATTGTGGTCTAATGGTGATTTTCTATTGCCTTCATCCATTCTACATTTATTAACTGAAATTCTCTGTAAGGAAGAATTGTCTTCTCCCGTTTATTTATTTTCAACCATTTATTTATATCAGCATGGACTCACAGATATTTATTTTATTTTCTGGGTTAGAGTACAATATTTATGTTTTTAATTTATTGATCACATTAGTTCAGTTTTGGCCACTTGGAACGCTTTCAGACTGGCTTGTATGCCCTTTGGACATAACCTGATCTTTCCTGCCCCCCTTTGAGCACCTCCTTATTTTCTGACACTACAAGATGCTCCACTCGCATTTCCTTTACCCTAGTCTTCAATTCAATCATTTTTCCAAGGCGCTCCTTCCTTTATTGGAGACTGGTATTAAGATCCAGATCAAGGCACCAGCTGTGCCTGTTGATAATAAAGCATCTCTGCTTCTAGGTGCACTTAGTGAACAGAGATAGGAAAATATATACAAACACATGCATACAGACACCGCTATTTCCACCTGTCTTGAACCTGTTGCTGTTAAGTGTCCACCCTGTACCTCTTTGCAGGAACAGAAAGCCCAATCTTCCAAAGTCATAGGTGTTATGACTGTGTGTTAGCACTATGGATTAATGTGCTGGACTGTAAAGTTGGTTTGAACCACAAGGTCAGCAGTTCAAGCACACCAACCACTTCTCGGAAACCCTACACAGGGTCACTGTGAGTCAGAACTGACTCTATGGCACTTAGCAACAATGGTACCATAAAAGTTCCCTCACCCCAAGAATTCCTCCAGGCTGCCTCTTTGTAATCAATCTCTCACCATATTCCCAAATCCTGTAAACCACTAATCTATTTTCCATTCTCATAGAAATACAAAGGGGCTCCAAAAGGTCATGGAAATTTTGAATTAAAAGACAATGGAAATTTTCAACTGAACTTTTTGAAGTCCCCACCTATAAAATATAATCAATATTTGGTTCTAGCTTCTTTCACTTAGTGTAAGTTGGAAATGACTCAATGGCTTTTAACAACAACAACATGCTTTCAACTAAGATCCATCTGATGTCATCAATGATATCACATGTTCTATCTCCTCTAAATCTGCCTTGAATTTCTGACAGTTCCCTGTCAATGTATTCCATTTTTGAGTTTTCTTCAACAAAATTTTATTTGCATGTGACACTAATGTTATTGTTCAATGATTTCTACATTCTATTGGATCATATTTCTTTGGAATGAACATAAATGAGGATCTCTTCAAATTGATTAAACATGTAGCAATCATTCAAGTTTCTTGGCACAGAGGAATAAGGAGCACCTCCTCTCATTCTTCTGGGTCTGTCTTAGTCTGTAAGCATTAATGAAGCCTGTCCACCATGGTAATCCTGTTGTTACTAAGTGCCGTCAAGTCAGTTCCAAATCATAGTGACGCTTTATAGGGTTTCTGAGGTGCAGCCAATGAGTTTGAACCACTGACTTTGCATTTCAAACTGACCTTGAGGTCCAGTGCTTATGATAGTGTTATACCATGGTGACCCTGTTGTCATTGTTAAGTGTAATCTAGCTGGTTCCAACCATTCATCATTAAGTGCCATGGAGTTGGTTCTGACCCATAGTGACCCTGTATAGGGTTTCCAAGCAGCAGCTGGTGAGCTTGAACCACCTACCTTGCGGTTCAAACCAACTTTGCAGTCCAGGATGTTAACCTGCAGCACCACACCAGGAATCCAAAGTGACCCTACATAGGGTTTCCGAGGAGCGACTGTGGAGTTTGAACCACCAACCTTGCAGTTCAAACTGACTTGTAGTCTAGGTGCATTAACCCACAGCGTCACAGCAGGACTCTGTAGTGACCCTGCTGGTATCTAAAAATTGGTGGCATAGCTTCCGGCATCACAGTACCCTGAAAGTCACCACAGTACAACAAACTAACAGATGATTGGTGGTCCCAAAGGGATTTTGTTTTTCACTGTTGTCAAGTCAATTCCAACATATGGCGACCCTGTGTAGGGTTTCTGAGGAGAGACTGGTGGGTGTGAACTGTTGCTCTTGTGACTAGCAGTGCAGTGCTTATGCTACAGCACCACGTCAGAAAGGATAGGAGAGTGAAAAATGGATTGAAAGAATATTTGAATAAATGAACATGTAGAAAGATGATTTGACAGCCCATCTATATCACCTGGTCAGCTGTCAAAAACTTTCTAAATGTGAAGGAAAACACTCATCAAAATATCTGAGAGACTGAAGGAAATCCAAGTAAAATAAACTGAGAGCAAACCCTACACAGGCCCATCAAACTTCCAAAAGACAGAGACAATCTTCAAAACAGCAAGAGGGAGGTGACACATACAGTCAAAGAATCCTCAATAATAGCCAATTTCGCCTAAAAGCCATGGAGGCCAAATTTAGAGAAAATGGCAGTATAAATAAACCATCATTCCAAATTTATTCCACAAATATAACGAGAAATACAAGGATGCTTCAAAATGTTTGTGGAAAAATTCAATTATTTTAAAATTTCATTTTCCATGAACTTTTTGAAGCCCTCTTGTACAACAAAAACAAAATGCTCAGCCAAGAGGAATTCTTAATTGGCAAACAGAGGATAGCAGCAAAGAACTGCACCTGGGAAAGAATAAACGAGGCATACACATTAAGCGAATCGCTTCTCTCACCATCTCTTTCCTTCCCAACAGTTAGAAGAGTTAGGGAACTGGGCAAGTGACTCCAGCTAAATAACCTGCTTTTCTGAACACCACATCTCCTACTAGTGTAAAGGACAGTGAAAACACTTAGCATCATCAGACAAAACTAGGTCAGAGGCCGACTGCGGAATAGACCATCAATTCCTCATATGCCAGTTCAGGGTAAAGCTGAAGAAAATTAAAACAAGTTCATGAGAGGACCTTGGACATATCCCACTTGAATTGAGAGACCATCTCAAAAACAGATTTTATGCATTAGATACTATTTACAGAAGACCAGAAGTACTATGGAATGCCATCAAGAACATCATACAGGAAGAAGAAAAAGCTCATTAAAAATAATGAGACTGAAGACCAGGAGAATTCAAGAACATCATACAGGAAGAAAGCAGAAGGTCATTAAAAGCAAGCAAGAAAGAAAAGACTACATAGGATGTCAGATCAGACTCTGAAATTTGCTCCCCAGCAAAGAGATATAAAAGCAAATGGAAAAACCGAGGACGTAAAAGAGCTGAACAGAAAAATTCAAAGGGCAGCCCTAAAAAGCAATGTCGAGTATTATAATGAAATGTGTGAAGACCTGGCGGGAAAAAAAAGCTCAGAATTTCTCAAGTTGAAATAAGTGAAGAAAAATATCATGCCTCAACTTGAAATGTTGAAGGATTCTATGGGCCAAACATTGAATGATGCTGAAAGTACGAAGGAAGAAGTCCAAACTGCACTGAAGGCACTGGTGAAAAGAAAGAAAAAAAGACACCAGGAATTGAATGAATACAAAATGAAAAATTTTCAACAAACTGATACAGCACTGGAGGCACTCACTCATCAATGCCAAGAAATTTGGAAGACAGCTTTGAAGGAAATCCATATTTGTGCCCTTTCCAAAGAGGAGTGACCCACCAAAATGCAGAAATCATTGAATAATATCATTAATATCACATGCAAGTAAAATTCTGCTGAAGATAATTAAAACACTATTAAAACAGTACATCTATAGGGAACTAGCAGAAACTCAAGGTGGACTTAGAACAGGGCTAGGTATCTCATTATTGGCGTCAAATGGAAGTTGGCTGAAAGCATAGAATACCAGAATGATGTCTACTTGTGCTTTATTGACTACAAAAAGGCTTTCAGCTGCAAGGATCATGACATGTTATGGATAACACTGAGAAGAATGGGTACTCGAGAACACTTTCTTGTATTCATGAAGAATCTGTACACAGACGAAAGGCAGTTGTTTAAACAGAAGACAAGGATACTGAATGGTTTAAAATCAGAAAAGGTGAGCATCAGGGTTACATTGTTTTACCATACTTAATCTATGCTGAGCAATTAAAGTGAAGGGCTGGATTATATGAAGAAGAAAGTGGCATCAGGTTTGGAGGAAGACTCATTAACAACCTGAGAGATGCAGATGAAGCTTGTGAAAAGGACTAACTGATGAAGATCAAACATCACGGCCTTCGGCATGGGCTGCGCTTCAATGTAAATTTTAAAAAAATCCTCACCACTAGACCAATAAATAACATCATGACAAATGGAGAAAAAATTGAAGTTGTCAAAGACATCATTTTGTTTGAATATAATATCAACACTCATGGAAGAACAGTCAAGAAATCACATGATGTACTGCATTAGGCAAATTGGCTGCATAAGACCTCTCTAAAGTATTCAAGAGCAAAGATACTAGTTTCAGGGCTAAGGTGCACCTGACCTAAGCCATGGTATTTTCAATGACCTCATATGCATGTGATAGTTGGACAGTGAATAAGGAATATCAAAGAAGAATTGATGCATTTGAGTAATTGTGATGGAGAAGAATATTTAAAGTACCATGGACTACCAGAGAATAAAGAAATCTGTGTTGGAAGCATTCTGTACAGCCAGAGTGCCCCTTAGAAGCAAGGATGGCAAGACTTTGATCTTCGGACACGTTATCAAGTGGAGCCAGTCCCTGGAGGACATCATTCTTGATAAAGTGGAAGGTCAGTAAAATAGAGTAAGATCCCCAATGAGATGGACTGGCACAGTGGCAGTAGCAACGGGCTCAATAGTAACAATTGTGAGGATGGTCCAGGACGAGGCAGTGTTTCTTTTTAGGCTATGAGTCAGAACTGACTCAATAGCATCTAAGAGCAACAATACCTCCTACCTATAGAAAGACACAGGTCCCCACGCTGCTGTTCTAAAATCAACGAGCTTTTCTTCCTTTCTTCGCCATCGTGTGAGTGCTGTTACCTTTCATCTTTGCTATGTCTTTTCACAAGACTTTCAGGATCAAGAAATTCCTGGCCAAGAAAAAAAAGCAGAATCCTGCCATTCCCCATTTGGATTTGAAAGAAAACTGGTAATAAAATTGGATACAACTCAAAGAGAAGAAGCAAGCTGGGTCTCTAAGGAGTTGCACATATGATGGCACACATCCTGTACCTAGGTCCAAGCACTCTACCATATTAAGTTAAATTTTGCCAAGATCTGATCAAATTGAACATGTTTTGCAAAACTTCCAGTTTCTTTCTTTGTTTTTATGTTACCACACTAAAAGATTGGCTAATAAATATGTTAGACATTTGGTTTGTATGAACGAAAGTAAATAAACAAATAATAAGTAATAAATAGATACTTAAAAAAAATTAACAAAGCAGATTTCCCAAGGGGTTTGAGCCAGTCTGCCCCCATCTTCCTATTGCACCAAAGGCAGTTGACTGAGGTTGTCATGTTTTAGGAAACAGGAGTTTCGAATGGAGGTTACCCCCACAGCCAACATACTGCAGTGTATGTGTGTGTGTGTATGTGCGTGTGTTGAATAGAAGCAAGGCTGACTTCCCTGGGATCCGACAGGCTGGTGACAGCCACCATCCCACTGCGGGTTGCCAGTTTGCTGCATACTGCTACAGGTCTACTTCCAGTGGAATCTGCTTCTATAGACAGCAGTCTACCTGCCTCTCTGTGAACGCCACACCTCAGGCCTCTGAAAGCAACATGACAGTCTTGTCTGACTGCTTCGGGTCTGACTGCTATCCCTTGTGATCAGTGCTGAGGGCTGCTGACTGAGGCTGCTTTGTAGTAGGAAGCAGGTGTTCTGGGTGGAGGCTACATGCACAGCTAAAGTAGTACTATAGGAGGGACTCGGACAGAAACAAGGCAAACTTCTCTAGGAGCCCATTTGGAGAATGCTCGCTCCTTTCCCACACAGAAACTCTCAGCTGTTGGGCAGATACAAACTCTAACAGAGGTTCACTGCACAGGAGTCAAGAGGTGGGTCACCTAAGAAGAGGCTGCTCTCCCGACCACCACGGGACTGCTGGGGCTCTGAAACCCAAAACACAGATCTATCAGCGTTCTTTCTGAAAAGTGACAGCTCCTTGTCCTCCCCAAATGGTGGAAAGTCTGACCGTGCTTCCCACAAATTCCAATTAGGATGTTAAGTGGGCCCAAAAGAGTAGGGACAGAAGACTCTGTCAAACCCGAAGTCTATACCCAGCATTGGAGGGAACTTGTTGGGTGTCAACTATTTCAATGAAAACAGAGAGAACTGAGCCCCCTAATAGATTAGGACCATAGTCCCATAGGACATCTGAGTCCATTGGAATAATACAGTTCATAAAGTCATGTTCTGCATCCTAGTTTGGTGAACAGGTCTGGGCTCTTAAAAGCTTGTGAGTGACCACATAAGATATATCTGTTGGTCTCTACTCATTTGCAGCAAAAGAGAAAGGACACCAACAACTGAAAGAAGAAACTAACTACTATACAAACAGTCTACATGAATCACAGCATCATCTTCCCTGAGATCAAAGTTAGATGATGCCCAGATACCACTACAAACCATTCCAATAGAAGTCACAATTGATAGAGTCTGATGGAAGAAAAATGTACAACACAATTTCAAATTCCTGAAGGGAAAAATACAGCAAAATAGACCTAATGGGCTGGTTAAGACAGGAGTGCTCTTTGAGACTACTGTCTTGAACTATAATTTTGAGCCTTACATCAAAACTAATTCCAAAGATCACCTTAACAGTCAACTTTACAAACTGCCTTTCTTTTGATCATCTATTTTTCACAAAAGAACCACACCTATATCCTCACAATTTGTTTTAAGAAATGACTTCTTGCTTTCTGTTTGGCTGAATAAATGTACCCCTTTTTAGTGGTCAGCATTAAAATACACATTCAGTAGTTTATGTTCAGCTTCACCAGTTAAAACTTAATAATGATTAACTTGATTGACTGTCCTAATGACAACCACATTACGGATTTTCTTTTCCTAAATATTTTAGAGTTTTAGGGCCTTAACCCCTAACAGGTTTAGAAAGTGCTGTCTACGGTGCAGTTTAAAGGAAAACACTGAAGTGCTCAGTTTAAAGGCAATGCTGGTAGGAGTACAGTTTAAAACCAGCTCCATCCAGAGAGAGATGGAGAAGCTAACAAGTCAGGGAGCCAAAGTGTGAGGGCAGGGCAAAGGAAGTAGAGATAGATAGTCACTTGTGAGGTGTGGAATGCCCAGGTCAATTCTGACTCATGGCCACCCCAGGTGTTAGTGAGTAGGAGAACTCTACAAAAGGTCTTTCTTTCTCTTTGGCTATAGAAGCAGACTGTCAGAACTTTTTCCATGGGTTACAACTATCGCTGTTTAGTTTAGTAGTCAATATCACCTTCCGAAATTTGATTATCTACTAGTTTTTGACATGCTACCAGGAGAAACCAGTTGCTGGAGAAGGATATCATGTTTGGTAAGGTGGAGGGTCAGAGCAAAGGAGGAAACCCCCCACTGAGATGGACTGGCCAAGTGGCAGCATTGATGGACTCAAGCGTGGCAACAGTAGTGAGGTTGGCCCAGGATCGGGCAGTGTTTCATTCTGCTGTGCATAAGGTCGCTATGAGTTGGTACCAATTCGATGGCACCAAACAACAACAACAACTAGTTTTTAAAATTTTTCTTCAGAAAACCACATGTACACTTTGGCTTTCATTTGGAAAGTCCTCGGATATCAGAACATTTAGTTTGAATCAGAAGATTCACAAGGCATTACACTTTATCTGTATGAATAGTGTTATCCACTATTTTAAAACCAACTGTTTTTTTTTACTGGTTACCATTCCAAACACCAATGATTTTCCTTAAAAGATAACTAAAGAAGGCAGTTTTCTTCTTTGTGTGTACACATTTTTAGATATTTTCTCAGGGGTCACCATTATTATTATATTTAAACTCTTACAATATGACATCTTAGGATACGTTGGTTCCAACTTAACTTCATTAATACTCCCCAAATTTCTATAACTACATTATTCATTGTTGTTATGTGCCGTGGAGTCGGTTCTGACTCATAGCACCTTATGCACAGCAGGGTTTCCGAGACTGTAAATCTTTATAGGAGCAGAAAGCCTCATCTTTCTCCCACGGAATAGCTGGTAGTTTTGAACTGCTGACCGTGAGATTAGCAGCCTGATTTGTAACCACTATGTTACCAGAGATCCTTTATTAACTACACAAAGGCTTTTGATTGTGTGGATCATGACAAGCTATGGATAACATTGCGAAGTATGAATTTTCCAGAACACTTAATTGTGCTCATAAGGAATCTGTACATGAATGAGGAGGCAGTTGTTTGAACAGAACAGGGGAACACTGTATTGTTTAAAATTAAGAAAGGTGTGAGACAAGGTTGTATTCTTTCACCATACTTATTCAACATGTATGCTGAACAAATAATCCAAGAAGCTGGGTTGTATGAAGAAAAACGTGACATCAGGATTGGAGGAAGACTCATTAAAAACCTGCGTTATGCTGAAAGTAAAGAGGACTTAAAACATTTACTGATGAAGATCAAAGAGCACAGCCTTTGGTATGGATTAAACCTCAATGTACAGAAAATAAAAAATCCTCACCACTGAACCAATAAACAACATTCTTATCAATGGAGAAAAGATTGAAGTTGTCAAGGACTTCATTCTTCTTGGATCAACCATCAACACTCGCGGACACAGCAGTCAAGAAATCAAATGACATATTGCATTAGGCAAATGTGCTGCACAAGACCTTTTTAAAGTGTTGAAGAGCAAAGATGTCAGCTTGAGGACTAAGGTGCGCCTGACCCAAGCCATAGTATTTTCAATAACCTCATATGCATGCGAAAGCTGGACAGTGAATAAGGAAGACTGTAGAAGAATTGATGCTTTTGAGTTATGGCGTTGGAGGAGAATATTGAAAGTACCATGGGCTATCAAAAGAACCAATAGATCCGTTTTGGAAGAAGTGCAGCCAGAGTGCTCCTTGGAGGCCAGGATTGCCAGATTTCGTCTCTCATACTTCGGAAATATTGTCAGGAGGGACCAGTTGCTGAAGAAGGATATCATGTTTGGTAAGGTGGAGGGTCAGAGAAAAAGAGGAAGACCCCCAAGGAGATGGATTGGCCAAGTGGCAGCATCGATGGACTTAAGCTTGGCCCAGGATTGGGCAGTGTTTTATTCTACTGTGCAAAAGGTCTCTATGAGTTGGTACTGACTCAATGGCACCTAACAACAACAACAAAACACTATTCATCCCACCCCCTCCATATACAGAGTAGACAGGGATGGGCAACTTGGACATTGGCTACCCAAAATGGGGGGGGAGGGGCGGTTACAAAGGCAAGAAATGACTGGTTTACAAGCTTTCAAGAGGGAGCCTAGTTCCAGATGGCGTGGAGGAAGGTAGACTTCTCCACTGAGTAGTATCCAATCTGTCTGGGTGGGGCTGTTGAAAAGAGATGCGGATAGGACTCTTGTGATACAATAGTGAATAACTGTTATCAGGACTGATTGTGAGATTTGGAACTGTAAAAGTAGACGTTTTATAGCAAAAAGAGGAGAGTGATTGACTTTGCAGTCCAGGAGTGGAAGTCCCTGGGACCATCAAAGGAAAAGAGTGGAGAGCGGGGCCCTACCCAGAGAAGCAGTGATGCCAGAGATGGAGACAGAGAAGATGAAGTGGAGAGATGGAACGACTGGGGACTTTAGACCCAGAGAGGGAGAGGGGCTGTGTGCTGACCACTATTACAGGCAGGCTTGCAGGGTATATACCCTTTGGTTGGTTGATGATGCATGGAGGGGATTGTAACCATGGCAATGAAATGATATAGGACAGAATGAATGTAAAGCTAATGTTCTCCCATGTAAACTACCACATAATTCAAAATAAAACATTAAAAAACAAAACAAAATAAACCCTATTCATACTCTTACTGTTTTGTTCTTATCATTTATTACATCTTTTTTAAAAAAAATAATATTTATTATGTTGTCAGTGAAGTTAGGTTTCCTTTAAATAATTTCTTTATGGGAGCAGATTGCCACTGCAATCAGAACATGGAATATAAGAAGTATGTATGATTCTACTAGGAAAAATGAAAATAGTGGAACGTATAAACATCGATATCCTAGGCATTAGTGAGCTGAAATAGTGACTGGTATTGGATATTTTGAGTCTTACAATCACATGGTTTACTATGCTGGGATTGACAAATTGAAATGAAGTGGTGTCACATTCATCATCAAAAAGGGCATATCAAGATCTGTCCTGTTCATTGCTCAGCAGTGTTAGTGACTTCCTCCTTCTGTTTTTTGACTCAGCAGTCATCCTCGTGTTGAGTTGCAATGATTCGCATTCTGGAAAACCAAGTAGGAGCTGGAAACAGTCATCACTTCACGAACACTGACCCCTGGGGAAAACGGAAGCCGATCGCCCTGGAAAGCTCTTCATTGGTGGGTTCAATACAAAAACAAATGAGAAAGCCATGGAAACAGTATTTGGCAAATATGGAAGAATTGTCAAAGTACTATTCTTTTGTTTGTTTGTTTGCACTACAACTTTAATGGTAAATTTTACATAAGGTACCTTTAAAAATATTCATCTTTTTTTTTTTAAATGTTTATAATGAATTATGTGATAGTTTACATGGGAGAACATTAGCTTTATATTCATCCTATCGTATATTGTTTCATTGCCATGGTTACAATCCCCTCCATGCATCATCAACCAATCAAAGAGTATACCCTGCAAGCCTGCCCCCCAGTTGTCAGCATATAGCCCCTCTCCCTCTCTGAGTCTAAAGTCCCCAGCCACTCCATCTCTCCACGTCATCATCTCTGCCGTCACTGCTTCTCTGGGTAGGGTCTTGCACTCTGCTCTTCTCCCTTGACGGTTCCAGGGACCTCCGCTCCTGGACTGGAAAGTCAATCACTCCCCTCCTTTTGCTACAAAATGTCCACCTTTAGATTTCCAACCCTCAAGTCAGTCCTGATAACAATTATTCACCATTGTACCACAAGGGACCTATCTGCATCTCTTTTCATTAGCCCCACCCAGACAGATTGGATACTACTCAGTGGAGATTCCACCTTCCTCCACACCCAATGGATCTAGGATCCCTCTTGAAAGCTTGTAAGCCAGTCACTTCTTGCCTTTGTTGCCACCACCACCCCCTTTTTTTTAGGTAGCCAATGTCAAAGTTGCCCATCCCTGTCTACTCTGTGTTCAAAGTACTCTTGTTGAGTACTTGATGACCAACAAGTCAATAGGATTTGCTTTTGTCACCTTTGAACCAAAAGATGAAGCCAGAGATATGAATGGCAAGTCTTTAAATAGGAAAGCTATCAAGGTGGAAGCCAGTAAACCAACATTTGAGAGTGGCAGGCATGACCCACTCCACCTTCACGAAGCAGAGGCCCACCAAAAGGTCTTAGTGGTGGAAGAGGAGGCAGTAGAGGAACAAAGGAACCCCCCTTTCATGTGGGGGACACATGGAAGATGGTGATTATTCCATTAATTTTAACATAGTTCTTCCATGGGACTACTCTCAGTAAAAAGATCACCACCACCACAAAGTGGTGGTCCTCTTCCTAAAAGATTAGCCCCTTCAGAAGAACCAGTTCACAGTAGCATTGGAATGGGTGGCAGAGACCCTGTAACACAAGGAAGAGACAGTTATGAGGGTTACCAAGAAGGGAACCCCTGCTCTCTCATAGAAATGTGTATTTGTCACCAAGAGATGATGGATATCCACCAAAGACAGCTATTCAAGCAGAGATACAAGAGATTATGCACCACCAACACTATCAAGAAATTATATATATCTTGATTATGGTCATACCAGTTTGCATGATGACTACCCATCCAGAGGTTATAGTGATAGAGATGGCTATGGTCGTGATGGTGATTACTCAGACCATTCAAGTGGATGCTCTTACAAAGATTCCTATAATATCTATAATAACTCACGTAGTGCTCCACCTATACGAGGGCCCTGGTCATTTTATGGTGGAAGCAGCTGCTATGATAATTACAGTAGCTCACATGTTGGATATGGTGGAAGTCGAGAAACTTACTCAAGCAGTCAAAGTGATCTCTACTCAAGCAGTTGTAATCGTGTTGGCAGACTTCTATGGAAAGGGAGTACCCTCCTCCACATGATTCCTACAGCAGTTCAAGCTGTGGAGCACCAAGAAGTGATGGCCATAGAGCCCATCTGACAGAGGAGGAGGCAGAAGCAGATACTAAAAACCAACAAAACTTTGAACCAAAGTCCCTGTTCAAAGAAACAAACAAAAAGTGGACCCTTCTGCCATAACTACCCAAGGACTGTTGAAAGGAAAAATTGTGTCACTTAAAAAATAATAATAAAATAATTCCTGTTAAGTGCTCCTCCATAATTTTTATGTTCTTATGACGAAAAGTAAAACCTATTTAATTAATTTGATTTTATGGCATTGCTTTCAATAAGCAAATGTTAAATGTGTAAGATTTTATTTGTGTGCTAGTGTTGTAATTCTCTAAAGGCCAGTTCCTATTCGAATCTTCCCAATAAATGAGGCAGGCAATATTAAGATCATCCACAAACATCTAGCCATCTAAAATGGAGAGATGAATCATTGTGCCTATATAAACAAGCTAGATATTAGAAGGAAACAAGCTAGATAGTAGATGGGTGGTTGG
This sequence comes from Chrysochloris asiatica, assembly GCF_000296735.1. Classification (NCBI taxonomy): domain Eukaryota; kingdom Metazoa; phylum Chordata; class Mammalia; order Afrosoricida; family Chrysochloridae; genus Chrysochloris; species Chrysochloris asiatica. Next base: position 20,223,624 of record NW_006408554.1, on the reverse strand, counting down.
GTTTGCTACTCGTAAGATTTCAGGGTATCTTCAAAGTGAAATCTCAATGTTCTCAGTGTGCAAAACCTGAGATGGTTGCTTAAGTAAAGAAAGTGATATTCACCCATTAAACCCAAAACAAAAGGATAATGTTGGCCATATATTATCTTTCTGATATTTCCTTGGGATTCTGCAAGAGCCTCCCATTTCCCTAACACCATTATGACCATATAAGTGTGTGTTAAACAACAACAGAATACTAAATAAAAATTTTGACCAAAACCAACCAAACAAACAAAACAACAAAGATCTGTCCTGAAGTACAGTGCTGTCTGTGATAGGATAATATCTATACACCTATAAGGAAGACAACTTTATACCACTATTATTCAGATTTACACACCAACCATCAAAGCCAGTGATTATGAAATTGAAGAATTCTACCAATGTCTTCACTATGAAACTGATCAAACATGCAATCTAGATGTATTGTTAATTACTGACGATTGGAATGCAAAGGTTGGAAACAAAAAGGAAGGATCGGTGGTTGGAAAATATGGCCTTGGTGATAGAAACGATACTGAAGATCACATGATAGAGTTTTGCAAGACCAATAAACTCTTCATTGCAAACACCTTTTGTAAAAAACATAAAAGACAACTGTACACATAGACCTCATCAGACAGAATACACAGAAATCAAATGTATTACATCTGTGGAAAGTAACAGTGGAAAAGCTCCTTAACATCAGCCAAAACAAGGCCAGGGGCAGACTGTGGAACAGATCATCAATTGCTTATATGTAAATTCAGGCTAAAGCTGAAGAAAATGAAAACAAGTCCACGAGAGCCAAAATATGACCTTGACTATATCCCATCTGTATTTACAGATCATCTGATGAACAGATTTGATGCAGTAGACACTAAGGACTGAAGACCAGGAGAGTTCAAGAACATCATACAGGAAGAAAGCAAAAGGTCATTAAGACAAGAAAGAAAGAAAAGACTAAAATAGATGTCAGAAGAGACTCTGATTGATATTTGTTCTCCAGTGTAGAGATTTGAAAGCAAATGGGAAAAGTGAGGAAATTTCAAAGGTCAGCTCAAGAAGACAGAGTCAGACATTATAACAAAATGTGCAAAGACCCTGGAGTTAGAACACGTTCAGCATTTCTCAAGCTGAAGAAACTGAAGAAAAAATTTTTAAAACCTGACTTGTGGTATTAAAGGATTTTATACTGAATGATGTTAAAAGCATTAAAAGAAGACGGTAAGTTTTCAACCATTTCAAGAGGTAGCATGTGATCAATGAAGATAACATATGATCCTGAAAGAAGTCCAAGGCAGATTGAAGGCACTGTCAAAGAACAAGGCACTAGTAATTAATGGAATGCAAATTGAAATCTTTCCACAAACTGATGCAGCACTGGAGACCCTCACTCACTTATTCCAAGAAATTTGGAAGACACCTACCTGGCCAACTGTAGAGAGAGCTGTATTTGTGCCCATTACAAAGAGAGGTGACCCAAAAGAATGTGGAAATCATCGGAAAGTATCCTTGATATCCCATGCTAGTAAAGTTTAACTAAAGGTAATACAAAAACAGCTGCAACCATACATGAACAGAGAACTTCCAGAGATTCAAGCAGGAATTAGAAAAGGATGTGGAATGAGGGTATCATTGTTGACATCAGTTGGATCTTTGCTGAAAGCAGAGAATACTAGGAAGATGTTTACCTAGGCTTTATTGACTATATAAAGGCTTCTGATTGTGTGGATCATGACAAGCTATGGACAACATTGCGAAGTATGCACACTTGATTGTACTCATGAGGAACCTATACATAGACCAAGAGGCAGTTATTTGAACACATCAAGGGAACATCGAATGGTTTAAAATTAGGAAAGGTGAGTGCCAGTGTTGTATTATTTCACCATATTTATTCAATCTGTATGTTGAGCAAATAATCAAGAAACCGTATTATACGAAGAAAAACGTGGCATCAGGGTTGCAGGAAGACTCATTAACAACCTTCGATATGCAGAAGATACAACCTTGCTTGCTGAAAGTGAAGAGGACTTAAAACATTTACTGATGAAGATCAAAGAGCACAGCCTTCGGTATGGGTTGCATCTCGATGTAAAGAAAACAAAAATCCTCACCACTGGACCTATAAACAACAGCCATATAAATGGAGAAAAGGTTGAAGTTGTCAAGGACTTCATTTTGCTCAGATCAACTATTAACACTCATGGAAGCAGCAGTCAAGAAATCAAACGACATATCACACTAGGCAAATCTGCTACATAAGACCTCTTTAAAGTGTTGAAGAACAAATATATCAGTTAGGGGACTAAGGTGCACCTGACCCAAATCATGGTATTTTTAATAACCTTATATGCATGTGAAAGCTGGACAGTGAATAAGGAAGACTGTAGAAGAATTGATGCATTTGAGTCATGGTATTGGAGGAGAATATTCAAAGTATCATGGACTCCCAAAGAATAAACTGATTTGTGTTGGAAGAAAATAGAGCCACAGTACTCTTTGGAGACAAGATGTCCAAACTTGTCTCTCATACTTCAGACGTATCAACAGGAGGGACAAGTCACTGTAGAAGGATATCATGTTTAGTAAAGTGGAGGGCTGGAGAAAAAGAGTAAGACCTCACAACGAGATAGATTAGCACAGTGGCAGCAGCAATGGGCTTAGATATACCAACAATTATGAGGTTAGCCCAGGACAGGGCAGTGTTTTGTTCTGTCATGCATCGGATGGCTATGAGTCAGTACTGACTCGATGGCACCTAACAACATGTTTCAGAGTAAAACTATACTCCATAGGATTATTTTCAATAATTTTATAGAAGTAGATCATAAGGCTTTTCTTCTGCAGTGTTGCTGGGTAGAACTGAGCCACCAACCTTTCACAACTAGTAGTCAAATGTAAATCATTTATATGACCCAAACCAAAGTGACTACCACTGAGCTGATTCCAACTCAAAATAACTTCATAGGACAGAGTAGAACTGCCCCATAGAATTTTAAAGGCTGTAAATCTTTACAGAGGCAGACTGTCACACCTTTCTCTGAAAGACAGATGGTCAGTTCGAACTGCTGACCTTTTGGTTAGCAACTGAGCACTTTCAATGCTGTACCACCTGAGTTTCCTTTGTACTACACAGTGACAAGTACATTTCAATAAATTTTACTTTTACATATGATCTGTAGAAAATATGTGCAGGCAAATGTATATAATTCTGCCAATGATACCAGAGTGCACAAATGGATTAGAACTTTTGGGTAGCATGCAACAATAACAAAATACTAATATTCAAGAAAAATTTTAATAGTAACATATTTTTCCTATAAATTATTTAACCAAAATATTCTAATGATAATAGACCCAGGATTATGAGCATTAGCGACCACAAACAAAGCATCAGATACTGCAAGCTACTTAGTATCCATAGATTCTGTAATCACTTAGACTTAAAGGAGCTCAGCAGAGATAAAAGGCAAATTTTACTTCCAAATCCATTTTAGCTTAAGGAAAGTTAACGTTGTTTGAATATCTGCATGGCTTGAATGTTTTCTATGTGCCAAGTGTTTCCTGGACCATGACTCACTAGTTTCACAGAAACTTTGTAATATATTATTAGAGTTGAATCAATTTTACAGACAAATCAATTGAGAAAAGTTATGTGTTCTTCCCAAGGTGAAACCGTGTGTGTGTGTGAGGTAGAAGATAGCTATGAACCAAGAAGGTATAGGCAGCATCGATACTCAGGCTCTAAAAATCACACAGTGTTTCATAAATAGTATAAACTGGAATATTGTACATGCCAATATCTAAGAGATGTACTGTCATAAAATGATCTCAAAACAATTGCACTGTTTTACTACAACTGGAAAATGATGATGGTAAAGGAGACACTGTACATCCACAAAAGTAATTTCAGGCTTTAAGGGTTCCACAACACTTACCTAAATAAAGAAACCATGTCGTTTTATGTTCCTCAGGTTGTTTAAATGTATTTTTAAACATTTAATTATGCAAATTTAACATGAACAAATATTTAAAGCATAGTAAAAACAATGCACATGCACCACTTAGACTGTTAGTTGGCTAACACTGCTTTATTACAACTATGCATCCTTAATTCATCTTACTTTTCGATGCATTTCAAAGTTGCCAACAGCCATTTCATCCATTAGAACTTCAGCATGGATATCAACAAGAAGAATTCAATGCATATAGGATAATCACTAAACTGCACTAAACTGTGAACCACAAGTTCTACAGTTAAAGCCCACCAGCTACTCTATGGGAAAAAGATGAGACACCTGCAAGATATTAAAAGACTCAAAACCTGACACAGGGTCACTATGAGTCAGAATTGAATCTGTGGTATTCAATAACAATCTTTAATTTTACATACAATAAAAGATAAATCCTAAACAATTTAAAACCTTTTACAAATGCATATCCCCATTCAAGATATAATAAACCCTTGTTAAGATACCAACCTTTTTTATCATCCCAGCAAATGCCCCAACACTCTTCCTGTTCACTCCTCACCCAACTATTAGTCAACCACTGTTTTTTTTCACTGTGGATTAATTTTGTCCATTCTAGAACTTGATGTAAATGGAATAATAACAATGTTCTCTTTTGTGTAAGGCTGCTTTAATTCAGCATAATGTTTTTGAGATACATATGTTGATAGATCAAGACTGTTTCTATTTATTGCTTAGTTATTTTCCATCTATAACTATACCAATTTGTTTATCCATTCCTTCTACTGTTGAATACATAATCTGTTTCCAGTATTTGCCTTTTATAAAACAATCTTGTGGAAATCTTTGTAGACATTGGTTTTCATTTTTTATAGGAGTAGAATTGCTAAGCCAAGGGGTGGGGGTATGGTTTGTTTTATGAGTTCCCATTGCTCTACATTTGGTATGGTTAGTCTTTTATTTTGGCTAATGTGTTAGGTGTGTACTGGTACTTTACTGTAGTTTTAATTTGTATATCCTAATAATTGATGTGCTTCCCAATAATTTTGCATGTGCTTATTTAACTATGCACATAGCATCCATTTTGATATGTTTGTTTTAATATTTTGCCAATTAATTTGGTTTTTAAAGTTTTTATTCATTTATTAATTTTTTATATCTTATTTAGGATTTTAAGCGGAAGTTTACACAGCAAATTAGATTCACATTTAATAATCTTTATGCAAATTATTCCTTAACATTGGTTAAAGTTTTCATAATTTGACAGCATTCTCATCATTTTCAATATTTTTTTTCTGTTTCCATTTAGTTTTCCTGGCCCTCCTTGCTTTTGATAAATGTTGACTGTTTGGTTCCATATACTTGATTGTTGAGTGGTTGGTTGCATTATGGTTCAGTGCAGGAGTTCTTTGCATAGTCTAGATAGCGGAGCTTTACAAATACATGAGAAGGCTTCAAAAAGTTCATGAAAATATTCTAATATTTTTTAATTCCAGTTTTTACAAACTCATTGAAGCCCCTTTAAATATTTTGCAAATATTTCCTCAATATCTAAATGGTACATTTTGATAAGCATAATTTTTTCTTATTTTGATAGAATTTATCAGTTTTGCTTTTCATTGGTTACTGCTTTCTGCATCTTGTCAAAGAAACCTTTGCCTATCACTAACTCATGATGATATATAGTCTCTACTTTTTTCGTCTGAAAGCTTTATCATTTTAGCTTTTACAGTTAGATCTATAATCTATCTAGATTTAACTATTGTGTACAATTTGTGAGGTAAAATTTTATCTATCTTCAGAACTATTTGTTGAGAAGTCTCTCTGTCCCCGACTAGATTGCATTCCTAGTTAAAAACAGAACAATCTTTTAAGTGTGGGTTGATTTCTGGGCTATCTTCTGTTCATCCAATTATCTCTATACCCTTATGCCAGTCCCACAATCTAGATTACTATGTCGTTGTTGTGTGCCATGCAGTCGGTTTCGACACATAGTGACCCTATACAGGGTTTCTGAGGCTGCAAATCTTTACAGGAGCAGAATGCCTCATCTTTCTCCTGTGGAACAGCCGGTAGTTTTGAACTGCTGACCATGAGATTAGCAGCCTGATTTATAACCACTATGCTACAGAGCTCCTTATAGTATTAGAATAAATAATGAAACCAAGCAGCGTAAGTCACACATTATAATTCTTCTTCAAAATTTCTTTGTATAAGCTAGGTCCTTTGTAGTTCCAATATTAATTTTAGAATCAGCTTATGAAACGCTATTTTTAAAAAAGCTTACTATGATTTGAACTGCTTAAATCTATAGATCAATTGGGTAGAATTCACACTTTTTAATTTGCAAACATATAAAAAAATTTTTGATATCTTATTGTTACTTATTTCTACTTTAATCTTACTGGATAAAAGAACATATTCTTTAGGATTTCAATCTTGAGATGTGTAATATGGCCCAACATATGATCTATGGTGGGCTGGTGTGGCACTGTAGGATAAGCACTGGACTGCTAAGTACAACTAACTCAATGGCACTTAACAACAATATATGATCTCTATGTTGGTATGTACTGCAGTACTTGAATAAAATGTCAATTTGATCGTAGTCTTCTTTTATGTGATTGTCTACAAATGTCATTTAGGTCAAGGTGATTGATGCTGTTGCTGTTATGTGTCCTCGAGTTGGTTCTAACTCATAGTGACCTTGTATAGGATTTCCAAGGAGCACCTGGTGGGTTTGAACCACCAACTTTCTGGTTAGCCATCCAGTGCTTATTCTACAATGCTACACTAGGCTTCCAAATCTTGTTGTTGGTTTTGTTAAGTGCTTTTGAGTCTATTCCAACCCATAATGACCCCGTATAGGGTTTTCAAGGAACAGCTGGTGGGTTTGACCTGCTGACCTTGTGGTTCACAGTCCTGATGAACCTATAGCACCACATCAGAAGTCCAGGGCTCCAGATCTTGGAAGTCCTAAATTATTTTTCTGTCAAGATTTTCTATAAGTAACAGAGTAGTGTTAAGTTGTCCATTTATTATTGTAGATTTCTTATTAGATACATATACATTTATGTCTTTCTGATAAAATGACCATTTTATTGCTAAGAAGTGTCCTTCTTTATCTCCAAGAATAATGTTTTCAATCTACTTTATCTAATATTAATATAACCACTAATGCTATCTTATGCTTACTATTCGCATGCTATATTTTCTTATATGCATTGATCGTCAATTTATCTGTGTCATTACATTTAAAATGAATGTCTTAAGGACAGCATTTCAGGAGATCTTGTGTTTTATTCAATTTGTTCATCTGGATTTTTAAAAAACTATTTTATCTATTTTCATTCAATGTAATGATTCCTAGGATTAGTCTAGGTCTACAATTTCTTAGTTGTTTTATATTCCTCTGTTCATCCCTTTATACCATCTTAAATCACTGAGAAGAATCCCACTTTGGTTTAGCTCATTGCTTTTACTAAATTTTCTTTGATTTTTTTCAATTTCTTGAAGTACAGTTAGCTATAATAGCATTTTAAGTTTTCAGATTATCTGAAAAGGTCTTTACTTTGCCTTGATACTTAAAGGATATTTTTTCACTGGTTACCAAACAAAAACTTTTGTATTTTCTGCATATAAAAGATATTCTACTGGCTGCTGGCCTGCATTGCTTCTGGTGAGTCATCAGCTGAAATATATGATTATTGTATCATGTCTCTGGGTGCTTTCAAGATTTTTTCTTAGTCTTTAGTTGTCAGCTTGACTATGATGTGCTTACATGTGATTTCTCACATATTTATCTTGCTTAGAATTCACTGAGTTTCCTAAATCTGTAAATGTATCTCCTTCACCAATCTGAAAATAAACTTCAGTGATTATTTATCTATAAATCACTCTAATTTCCCTTTGTTCTCCATTTAAGATTCCAATGAATCATATTTTAGATGTTTTTATATTATTCTACCAGCTACCGAGGTTATAATTGATATGAAATGTTTAATAATTGTTTTCAGTTTTTCAGATTGAGTGTTTCTGCTATCTGCCAAATTCAGACTCTTCTATCATTTCCCAACTATCTGTCAGACCACTCAACCAATTTTGTTTGTTTGTTTCAGGTATTAGTTTTAGTTACAGAATTTTTATTTGGTTCTTTTCCAGTGTTTATTTCTCTGCTGAGCTTTCACGTCTGCTCACTCTTTATACACATATTTTTCTTTACTTCTTTGAGCAGAGTTACAACAGCTGCTTTAGAATAATTGGCTGCTAATTCTAACATGGAGTCCAGGTGTGGTGTTGTGGGCTAATGCGCTGGACTTCAAAGTTGGTTTGAACTGCAAGGTTGGTGGTTCAAGTACACCAGCTGGAAACCCTATATACAGGGTCGCTGTGGGTCAGAACCAACTCAATGGCACTTAAGAACAACAACAATTCTAACATATAAATCATGTCATGGTCAGTCTGAATTAACTGCTTTTTCATTTAAGAATGGGTCTTATTTATCAGTATCTTCATGTGGCTAATAAATATGGATTGTATCTTATATATTATTAATTGAATACCAGAAACTCTAGATTTTGTTATGTTCCATTGAAGAGTACTTACTATTTTGTTTAGCAGGCAGTTGGCTTGACAGTACTCACTCTCAAAATTCTTTCTCTCCTTCAGCTGGCAGTAACTAAAATCTGTTTGGCCTTTTAGACTGGCAGATTTATAAGCAGAATTTGGGGTACTTCCTCTGTGGCACTCTATTTTCTAAGATTTCTTTTCTACCTTTCCAGCTCCTGTAGTCACCTAAAGCTCTATCCTGCAATTCCTATACCAAGTTTAGCCACTTTGCATAGGATTGACTGGTGTCTTCCCTCAAGTAAATAGCCATGAAAAATAAGATACTCATCGTAAGCCATTCTCTTCTTTAAATATCAACAACCTTTAGTTTCTGGCTGCCTTTCAACCCGCCACTGCCTTCACACAGGTGTTTTTAATATTCTACAAAATTTGTGGCGGTTAGCTGAGGTCTGACATGGGTTATTCAGTCATTACTGAAAGTGGAACTCCTAAGAATTAGTTCCAAAATTTAAAAAAAACTAAAGGACTATAAAAACCACACCTGTAGTGACTTACAGTCTAACTTTTAACACTGTATGGTTGGAGCAAAATGAAGGGTTTCGAAAAATTGTGGAAAATTCCGTATCTTTTCATTTTTTTTACCCATGAACGTTGTGAAGCTTCTTCATATTTCCTACTCAAACCCACTGCTGTCCAGTCAATTCCAACTCACAGTGACCCGAGAGGACAGAGCAGATCTGCTTCATGGTTTCCAAGGCTATAAATCTTAATGGAAGTAGACTGCCTCATTTTATTCTATGGAAAACCACCAACATTTCAATTAGCAACTAAATGCATAACCCACTGTGCCACCAGGGCTACTAAATAGATTTTATAACAGTCCTTCTTATTTTGTAATCCTTCTATCAGAAAATGGAAATATTGAGGGAATTAAAGGATGGACAAGAAAGAGAGGAACAAGGAGAAACCAGGAAAAGGATGAGAATAAATTGCGAAGAAGAGTTATGGTAAGAAAAGGCAAAATGATAAAGTCCTTGTCATAGTACTTCATAAACTGCTGTTCAGCCAAGTAATGAGGGAAATGATAGAAAGATAAGTTAGAATCTCTGGCACAGATGCTACAAGTGATACTGGTACACATAGCTACAAACGTTCCTAAAGAAAATAGCCCAAAGAATGTTCTTATGAGATCACCAAGGGATACATCCTATAGCACATTCATTATAATAAAACATAACATGACATACATAGTTCTCAATATAACTTTCAACATTCCTGTGTTTTCACCATGAGAAAGCGTTTAAATAGATGTTTTTCTTAAGTGCCATGTTTCTATAATGAAATCACTGAAACTCAAGGGGACTTCAAAGAGTTTGTGGAAAAATTCTATTAACTCTTCTTTCCATTTTCCACAAACATTTAAAAAAATTTCTTATATCCTTTTCCAAGCAATAAATTTTATCAACTTTTAAGTAAAAATATATATAAAAGAGGGTCTCTAATATGTGTGCGCTTTGTATGGTCATAATTGAATTCCTTCATCTCTCTATGTTGTTGTTGTTGTTGTTGTTAAGTGCCTTCAAGTTGGTTCCGACTCATAGCAACCCTGTGTAGGGTTTCCAAGGTGTGGCTGCTGAGTTTGAACCGCCAACCTTGTGGCTCAAACTGACCTTGAGGTCTCGTGCTTTATCCCACAGTACCACACCAGGCCTCATTGCTCTGTAAGATACATATAACGAACAATTTTTAGAACAATTATTAACCATTAATACATATTTGGCTTCTATATAAAATATGAATAGAAATAAACAGAAAAAAATCACAAATATATCCATTATTTTTACAAATATTTTGAAAGTTGACTAGGCCACTTTCTATCCTCCCATGTAAGAAAGGGTACTGGTGTGGCTCTGTTGGATAAGCACTGGACTGCTAATCATAAGATTGGTGGCTCAAACCAACCATCTGTTACTTGGAAACCCTATATAGGGTTACTATGCGTAAGAACCAACTCAGCAGCACTTAACAACAACATGTAAGAACACAAAAATTTGTTTATTTCTATATTGTTAAATGAGTCCTGGTGTGACACTGTGGGCTAATGCATCAGATTGCAAAATCCTTTGAACTGCAAGGTCGGTGGTTCAAGCTCACCAGCTGCTCCCTGGAAAACCTCTACAGGGTCGCTATGGGTCAGAATCGACTCCATGGGAGTTAACAAAAACAACAATATTGTTAAAACTTTTATATAATTTCCATCTATTATGAGTTATTAAATCTTTTTCAACTCTACTGGTAAGAAACAGTACAAACAAAGCATCTGTCAAAAACAATAAAACCACATTTTAAATTGGTAAACCACACTTGCTTTTTCTTTAACACTGCATGAACTACTTTCAGAACTTTTAACTACACCAGCCAGCCTCTGTGGTTCACCTTCTTCCAAAAAAAGAAAAAGAAAAACCAACAAAGGCCAGACTCTTGTTCAGGTTTATCTGATATTTATTATGTCTATTAGCCTGTATTTGCATAAATGTTACTTCTTAAAGTACAGGAGAATTACAAAAACAAATCCAGTTTCCTTCATACTTCCTGAAAATGTCGTTTACAAAGAGAGTTCACTGTTGAGTCTCTGCTGCCCTCTATAGGGATGGCTTTTGCATGGCACTGCTGGAATAACTCATGAAAACCCAGACAGCAGTACTGAAGCGTTGTCTACTGCACGTTATAAACTACATTTGTTAAATGTTTCAAAAGACAAGACTTAAAGAGTGATTTCTATGGTTTGTCTTTGATTCCTATAATGGCTTTCCTCCATGTTAGAGGATGTAGTTATGTAATACTGCACACAACGTAACAGTTAACAAGAATCTAACATCAGACATACAAATTGGAATCTTAATCTATCATATTCTAGCTAAACTTCTATTTCATTATCTATAAAATGAGATTAGTAAAATCTACCTCACACAATCTGCACAATAGAAGTACACGAGATTGTGTTGTTATTACTGCTGTCATTTCTAATACTATTAGTGACATAATATCTAAGTAGCTAGGTCACAGACTCAAAGGCAGAGTGTCTTCATTGAGGATCCTGGCCAAGGCACTTATACAACCTGAGAGTAATGATTTAATCTGTTTCTCAAAATTCTCATCTAGAAAACAGGGGTAGAAATAATAAGGAACTCTGGCAGTGTAGTGGTTAAGAATTGGGCTGCTAACCTCACAGTCAGCAGTTCGAAACTACCAGCTGTTCCGCAGGAGAAAGATGAGGCTGTCTGTTCTCATAAAGATTTACAGCCTCGGAAACCCTGTACAGGGTCGCTATGAGCCAGAACTGACTCCACGGCACATAACAACAACAACAAACTTCACAGAGTTATTATAAATGAGCTAATGTATGTAAAACATTTATAGTAGGTACCCAACAATAAAGACACACTCATAATGTCAGCTGCTGCTACTGATAATAACATCAGTTCAGTTACGTTTATATAAGCACTGGTGGAACTCAGCTCCAGAAAATTGAAGAAACATGTTTACGGGCAAGACTGTTTTCTCAACCAATAATACTCCACCTCAGGAAAGGAATTCAAGACAAACCTGAATTACAAGTAATGCCACCCATTGAATTAAAGTGCAACTCTACAAACATGCACGAGGCAAAATGTAATAGTCTCACATAAGCTATAAAAAAGGTTTTACTGATGGAAAGCTAAGTAATAGTTCTAAAATCTTAGTTTTAGAATAATTCTTGCCTGCCTCTAGAGTTTTATTCAATATGGATGATTCATTTAAACAGTATGTTTGACTCTTGTCAACCCATCTCCTTTTCCCAACAACTTCAGTGATGCTGGCCTAGTTTCCAGTTTCCAGCACCTTCATGTCTTTGCCTCAGGCTTTTTCTGGCTATTTGAAATCATTTTTCCAGACCTAGATGACAGTCCTGTTCCAAATTCCACCAAAGAGCAGCCTTCAACCTCAGAAGAAGAATCAGTGTATAAATGCCCCCAGCCTCCTTATACATCTAACAGGATTATTCTAAAGCTTCAAATTTCCTAGCAGAACTAAGTGATCACAATGGTAGTTTGAATAGCAACCATCTCTCTTGCCAGGTTGCTCCCAGGCTCACTTTCCCACTTCATTACCAGAGGGGTCTCAAGGCCTGCTTCTGAGGAAATTCAAACATCAAGCAAAGATAAACAGCAAACTATGTTTGCTATTGTTAAGTGTTGTCGAGCCAGTTCCAACTCAAAACAACCCTGTATAGATAGGGTTTCAGAGGAGTGGCTGGTGGGCCTGAACCACCAACTCTTGCAGCTCAAATTAATCTTTCGGTCTGGTGTTTATCCTGCAGTGGCACACTATACTCCCAAATATGTATAATGACAGATATTTTTCAATTGCCATGTAATCTACCATAGTCAATTTTATCCTGATGTCTATAAATTTATACATACAGAGTACGGTGTGACACTGAAGGATAAAAACACTGGACTGCAAGGTCAGTTTGAATTACAAGGTCGGCAGTTCAAATTTACCAGCTGCTTCTTGGAGACCCTATACAGTGGTCATTATGAGTTGGAACCAACGCAACAGCAACAACACATATATTTACAGCAACAGAAGTAATTACAGAACCCATCAATGTATCATAATCCACATTTGAAAAATTAAGAGGATTGTCTGAGAGTAGAATTACTAAGCTGGTACTGTAGGATAAGCACTGGACAGAAAGATCAGTTGAACAGTAAGGTCGGTGGTTCAAACTCACCAGCCCCTCCCTGGAAACCCTATACAGGATTAATATGAACAGCACTTAACAACAGCAACAACAAATATGAATACCTTCAGATTTCCAGAAATACACAGATTACATTCCAAAAGGGCTGTACAAATTTATACTGCAACCAGCAGCAACTATTTCCTATCTTACCCCTGAAAATATTATGTAGAAAATACACACATGCAATTCCTACTTGTAACTGCCCAATATAAGATTTCCAAGACTGCAAATTTTCACAGGAACAGACAGCCTCATCTTTCTCCCACAAAATGACTGGTGGGTTTGAACTGTTGACCTTGCAGTTAGCAGCCAACACCTAGCCCACAGTGCTACCAGGGCTCTTTAACGTTAGTACAACATGAAGTGGGCTACAGTCTTATAATTCAACATTTACAAGGTGGCCACAGTGTCCTGGTAAACACATCAAAAGGACATACATGATTAACCCTCTTGGTGCCTGTTTGCCTAGATGACTACTCTTTATCAAAAGTTAAAAAAACATGGACTGTACTTAAAGTAGAAGTAGGCGCCATTTATAGTCTGACAATGGTTAAAGCATATATCTAAGAAATAAGGACAGGAAGAGGGGGTGGTGTAAGATGCTTCAGGCAGTGCTTGATTATATTTGATAGTAGTGTGGTGGTGTAGGGTAAGCACTGGACTGCTAACCTCAAGGTTGGTGATTCAAACCCTCCAGCTTGCTCCTTGAAAACTCTATACAGAGTTACCATGAATCAGAACAAACATGAGGGCACTTAACAACAAACATCTACAAAGCAGACTAGTTAAGTTCTCAAATTGGCAACATTCAAAATGTTCTTGTAGGCAAAATAGCTACACTCATGTACTCAAATAGCCTTTTTTCTCAATAGACTAACAGCAGTAGCATATCACATTTATTAAACATGTACTGGGCCTTAGACTCTTCTAGTACATGGACATTTTTGGTTTCAGTCTTAAACCATCTGAAATAGATATTGCTGTGCCTAATTGTGAGCCTTGGTGGAATGGTGGGTTAAACACTGAGCTGCCAATTGAAAGGTCACAGGTTCTAACCCACCAGCTGCTCTGAGGGAATAAGATGAGTTAGTCTGTTTCTGTAATTCACAGCTTTGGAAAACCTTTGCAGCAGTTCTACTTTGCCCTGCTGTTGTTAAGTGCGGTCGAGTTGGTTCTGACTCACAGTTACCCTGTAGGGTTTCTGAGGAGCAGATGGTAGGCGTAAACCACCACCTTACAGTTCAAATCAGCCCTGCAATTCAGTGTTGATCCTACAGCGCCAAATATGCAGCTGTGATGAAAACCTTTGCACTTGTATGTAAGTACTCTGTTTTTGAGTGAATCTGCATTGATTGTAGTCTTTTACTGGAAAGCACACATATGGGGCAAAACTTTGAAAAGGCATGGTCATAGAAAAGACCCTGGCTGCTTGTGTCTGAAAAATTTCTATCCAATTCCTCTTCAAATACTCTTACCTTTCTTAATAACCTTTCATATTAAAGTAGCACACATTGCATTTTCAATACAATGTGATTGAGAAACAGTACCTTTTCAAGCAGAAATTTGAGAGTCATTCTATAAGGTAGAAAAGGTACCTTATGACAGTGAAGTTTTCTCTGGCCCCGATTCTAATCTCAGCATCTTCCTTTGTCATATGAGAAGAAAAGATACACGAGAGCCAAAATACGATCTTGAATGTATCCCACCTGAATTTAGAGATCATCTGAAGAACAGATTTGATACATTAAACAGTAAAGACCGAAGACCAGAAGATTTGTGGGATGACATCAAGAACATCATATGTGAAGAAAGCAAAAAGTCATTGAGAAGACAAGAAAGAAGGAAAAGGTCAAAATGGATGTCAGAAGAGACTCTGAAACTTGGTCTCTAGCGTAGAGATGCTAAAGTAAATGAAAGAAATGAGGCGGTCCAAGAGCTGAGTAGAAAATTTCAAAGATCAGTTCAAGAAGATAAAGCCAAATATTACAACAAAATGTGCAAAGACCTGGAGTCAGAAAACCAAAAAGAAAGAAAATGCTCAGTATTTCTCAGGCTGGGGGAACTGAAGAAAAAATTCAAGCCTGACTTTCATTACTGAAGGATTTTCTTGGCAAATTACTGAATGATGCAGAAAGCATCAAAAGAAGATGGAAGGAATACACAGAGTCACTGTACCAAAAGGAAATGGTTGATGTTCAAACATTTCAAGAGTTAGCGTATGATCAAGAGCCAATGATACTGAAGAAGTCCACGGTTCATTGAAGGAATTGGCAAAGAACAAGGCACTAGGAATTGTTGGAATAAAAACTGAAATCTTTCAAGAAGATGAGGCAGCACAGGAGGCACTCACTCATCTCTGCCAAGAAATCTGGAAGACAACTATCTGGCTAACTGACTGAAAGAGATCCATATTTGTGTCCATTCCAAAGAGAGATGACCCAACGGAATGCGGAAATCATCAGACAATATCTTTGATATCTCATGCGAGTAAAGTTTTACTAAAATTAATACAGAAATGGCTACAAGCATACATTGACAGAGAACTTCCAGAAGTTCAAGTCGG
Organism: Chrysochloris asiatica; assembly: GCF_000296735.1. Lineage (NCBI taxonomy): Eukaryota > Metazoa > Chordata > Mammalia > Afrosoricida > Chrysochloridae > Chrysochloris > Chrysochloris asiatica. Next base: position 20,207,705 of record NW_006408554.1, on the reverse strand, counting down.
ATTCAGAAGAGGATGTGGAATGAGAGATATTATTGCTGATGTCCAATGAATCTTGGCTGAAAGCAGAGAATATAAAAAAAGATGTTTACCTGTGCTTTATTGACTATGCAAAGGCGTTTGAGTGTGTGGGTCCATGACAAGCTTTGGACAACATTGCAAAGTATAAGTATTCCAGAACACTTAATTGTGCTCATGAGGAATCTGTACATGGACCAAGAGGCAGTTGTTCGAAAAGAACATGAGAAGACTGAATGGTTTCAAATTAAGAAAGATGTGCGACAGCGTTGTATTATTTCAGCATATTCAACCTATATGCTGAGCAAATAATCTGTGAAGCTATGTTATATGAAGAAAATCGTGGCATCAGGATTAGAGGAAGACTCATTAGCAACCTGAAATATGCAGATGATACAACCTTGTTTGTTTAAAGTGAAAAGGACTTAAAATATTTACTGATAAAGATCAAAGAGCACAGCCTTCAGTATGGATTGCATCTCAATGTAAAGAAAATAAAAATCCTTACCACTGGACCAATAAACAACATTCATATTAACGGAGAAAAGACTGAAGTTGTCAAGGACTTCACTCTTCTTGGATCAACTATCAACACTTACGGAAGCAGCAGCCAAGAAATCAAATGATGTACTGCATTAGGCAAATCTGCTGCACAAGACCCTTTTAAAGTTTTGAAGAGCAAAGACGTCAGCTTGAAGACTAAGGTGTGCCTGACCCAAGCCATGGTATTTTCAATAATCTCATTTACATTTGAAAGCTGGACAGTGAATAAGGAATAGCGTAGAAGAATTGATGCTTTTGAGTTATGGTTTTGGAAGAGAATACTGCAAGTGCCATGAGCTACCAAAAGAACAAACAGATCTGTGTTGGAAGAAGTGCAGCCAGAGTGTTCCTTGGAGGCCAGGATGACGAAAACATATCTCTCATACTTCGGGCATATTGTCAGGAAAGACCAGTCACTGGAGAAGGATATCATGTTTAGTAAGGTGGAGGGTCAAAGAAAAAGAGGAAGACCCCCAGAGAGATGGATTGACAAATTGGCAGCATCAATGGGTTCAAGTGTGGCAATGCTAGTGAGGTTGGCCCAGGATCGGGCAGTGTTTCGTCTGCTGTGCATAACATTGCTGTGAGACAATACCAACTCGATGGCATCTAACAATAACATCATTATGTGAACATCCTATAGTTACTGCAAGTCCAAGATGTTTTTAGTCAAATCTTTTTTATTTTTTGTCAAACTTATCCTCTTCTTCCATTTTTTATCTTAATGACTTTTAAATTTAATGATCTAGTCTAAACTACAACATGCTATTTCTACCCTTAATTGGGTTCTTTCACCTCTTTTCTATATATTTCAGTTGCTTCATAACTTAATTTGAAGGTTATGTTTTTTAGAAATATTGTTAAGTACCGTTGAGTCAGTTCTGACTCATAGTGACTCTGTATGGGGTTTCTGAGGCTATAAATCTTTGAGTGAGCAGAAAGCCTAATTTTGCTCTTAAGGAGCGGCTGGTGGGCTCAAACTGATGGATGACCTTGTGGTTTCCAGTCCATTGCTTATCCTATATAGCTACCACACTCCCCTTATAGGATTATCTTGCTCAAAATTATAACCGTTATAACTCATTTATTGAAATACTTTTGTTGGTTCCCCTTTGCGGGAAATTCAGGGATCATGTAAGTTCAAGAGCCTTCACAATTTAGCTTTAGGCCTTAAAATGAGAAAGAGAACATATTGTGATTCCATTTATATTAAATTCAAGAAAATGCACATGATTTTGTAGCCACAGAAACCAAGCCAGTGGTAGGGCAGTGGTTGCTTGGCAATGAGAGTGGAAGGAGGGATGATTATAGTGAGACAAGTTTACTTTTGGGGATGATAGAAATGTTGGTTATCTTAATGGTAGTGAGAATTTCGAGGGAGTGCTGGTGTGGTGCTGTGGGCTAGCGTGCTGGACCACAAGGTCAGTTTGAACACAAGGCCAATGCTTCAAACTCACCAGCAGCTCCTTAGAAACCCTATACTGGATTGCTCTGGGTCATAATCAACTCAACAACACTTAACAACAATAATAATACATATGTCAGAGGCATCCTGGTGTGGTGCTGTAGGAAAAGCACTAGACTTGGCAGCACTTAACAACAACAGCAACATACCCATGTCACAACTGGACTAAGAAAACACTGTGAACCTGTTTATTTTAGTGTCCTTTAATTATGCTTCAGTCTAATTTTTTAAAAAGTTTAAATTACTTATACAAGGAAGAAGTAGCTCTAGGAAGAAGCAGTTCTATGTGCTTATGAAGTTATCTTAAAACATCTTGTTAAGTGACAAAATAATACTGTTGACCATAAAAAAGAATTTGTATGTTTTAGCTTACATGGACTATATCTGGAATGGCAGGAAACATTTTTTTACTCTAAATGCATTTATGATTAAAAACTTTGAATCAAGTATACACACTGCTTAAACTGAAAATGATTTTGATGGATGTTTTCAATAATCCTTTTTACAGTGGTGGTGGTATGCTGTGGAGTTGGTTCCGACTCATAGTATCTATAACATATAAATAACAAACTAGTGTGGAAAACAAAAGAGTCCAATTGAAAGTCAGGAGAAAGACAGGAAAGATACAACAATGAAAAGAGAGTCTCTTCAATAAACGGTATTGGGAAAACTGGATATCTACACATAGAAACATAAAACAGGATCCATGTATCACATCATACACAAAAATAAACTGAAAGTGCACTAGGGATCTAAATGTGAAAACTAAAACTGTACGCTTATTTGAAGAAAGCACAAAAGACAAGGGTGTCAGGCCTAGATATTAGCAACAGGTTATCAGATATAACAGCAAAAACACAAACAGTAAAATACTTTTTCAGTGAGACATATAAAAATTAAATGATTTTGTTCATCAAAAGACTACCAACACCCTCCTACATTGCTGATGGGATTACAAAATGGTCCCACCTCTCTGGAAAGCAATATGGCGCTTCCTCAGAAGGTTGGAAATAGAAATACATTATGATCCAGCAATTCCTCTACTTGGTACTTACCCACAAGAAATACGAACCATAAAACGAGTAGATATAGGCACACCAATGTTCATAGCAGAACTATTTACAATAGCAAAACGATGGAGACAGCCTAAGTGCCCATCAATTGAAGAATGGATAAACAAACTGTGGTACATACACACAATGGAATACTATGCTACCTTGAAGAATAACAAGGAAGCTGCAGGCCACTGCAGTAGAAATTTAACACAAACTGAAAAAGAGGGGAAAATAATTATATCAGAATTCAATGAAATTATAAACAGAAAATCTGTAAAGAAAATTACAAACCAAGACCTTGCGCTACTTTTTTAGCACCATCTGCTTGCGGCGCTGCCTACTGCTCCTCCTGTTGCCTCTACCGCCCTGAGTCAATGCCTGCGCAGCTCTGATGCCTTCCTCTGCATTGTAGCTGACGATATTTGGGGTTCTTACTAAACAACATGGTAGACATTAACAAAGAACAGTATGAACTTGATCAAGATTTGGACGATGTTGAAGAAATGGAAGAAGAAACTGGTGAAGAAACAAAAATCAAAGTACATCAGGTGATGTTCAGATGATGCAAAATCCTCAGATTCTTGCAGCCCTTCAAGAAAGATTTGATGCAAACCAGTCTGGAACAGCTAGAGGAACAGAAGATACTTCTTGAAAGAAAGACCTTCAGGAAAAATACAAAGCAAGAAAGTCAGTATGTTTGGCCACTACAAGAACAAGCAAGTTGGGACTTCCAGTTTGGGGGCAGGGAAAGCAGAGAGACAGTGAAAATTGCTCTGCAAACCCCCAAAAAAGCAGAGAAAGGGCAGTCCGCAGAAAAACTATGGAGCTTTGGATCTTGTTTAAGGTTCCGGGTACCAGTTTCTCACACCCATTGAGAAGAAATCTGCCTGTGGAAGCAAAATACGGTGGTGATTTCTGAATCGATCCAGCCACAGTAGCTGGCAGCCAGAAGTCCTCAGGCTGGAGGGAGGGGCCACAGCCAAGGCAGCAACTCAGCGCTAGAAGCTGCAGAGCTGTGCATCTGAAGGGAGAGGTGTGACTGATTTTTCAACTTTCATTTTTCATGTATCTCTACTCTTCACCCAGATCGTGCCTTCATTGCAAAGCCCAGATGCCTTCAGGCAGGAGGGAGCACATCCCCAAAAGGGTCTACCATTGCAACCACAGTTTTCCAATAGCACAGAGAGGAAACCCACAGGCTGCTTCTTATGACGTTTTAACCCTGGGAACCAGCCCCAAAGATTACCTAGGTGGGACACTTTGCACAGCAAAGGTCAGTGGACAGTGTCAATCACAATTTTATTTTTGGTTTTGATTGATGGTTTTCTGTCTCTGCTTTTATATGGTTTCTGTCTTTTGTCCTTTTGGCCTCACTCTTCTCCCAGGGGTTGGAACTTTCTCCCTCTACCATATCCAAGAAGAGACAGCAACTACCTTATCCAAGAAGTGCCCATATAGCCAAGCAACAAGCATACCCTGTAGTACCCCACCATCTGGACAAGAGCCCAAACCAGCTGCTAGGCATTACACATGAAAAGGAAAGCCTATCTCCAGATCATATCCACCAGGAGACATTCAGCAAGCTTAACAACAAAGCAACATACATCCATTTAAGCATTAAAAACTCACATAACTGTTGAAAATGTCCAAAAAAACACAATTAAAGGTATCAACATATGTCTAAAAAAAGAAAAAAAGTAATTGAGACAAATGAGCTGGAAGCAGACACAGACTTTCCAGTAGAAGAGTAGGCTCTGGATCTGCCTGAGAAGGAATTCAGAAGAATAATATGGAAACAAATTCAAATGCTCCAAAAAGGGATGGAGGAAAATAAGGAAGAAGTCAAGAAAGTGCTACAGGAGCACTCAAACAAGCTAGATATGGCATTGGAAACAATCTAAAACCTGCAAAAAGAAGTTCAGATGATTAATAATAAAATATCAGAAATGGACAATGCACTGAAATGGCAAAGGAGCAGAATGGAAGAGATAGAAGACAAATCTCTCAATACTGCTAAGATAGAAGAGTAAGCAGAAAAAGGATTAAAACATCTGAAGAAAGTCTAAGATTCATAACATGAAGAGGAATAACTTAAGAATTATTGGCATTCCAGAACAGAAAGAATCACAGAAGTTCACAGAAGAAATAGTTGAAGAGCTTCTGCAAGAAAAATTTCCTAACATCTTGACGCATCCAAGAAGCTGAAAGAATTCCAGGAAGGATAGACCACAAAATAAAATCACCAAGACATATCATAATAAGCTCTCCAAAATCAAAGACAAGGACAGAATCTTAAAAAACAGCCAGGGAAAAGAGAAGCGTTACCTACAAAGGCAAGCAAATCAGATTAAGCTCTGACTTCTCAGCAGACACCATTCAGGCAAGAAGGTAATAAAGAGACATATATAAAACCCTAAAAGAAAAAAACTACCAACCAAGAATCGTCTATCCAGCAAAACTGTCAATCAAATACGATGGTGCAATCAAAACATTCCAGGATAAACAGAAACTACGAGATTTTGTCAAAATCAATCCAGCACTTCAAAACATTCTAAAGGGAGTTCTTTGGAATGAAAACCATCAAGAACAGACAACAATCAGAGACTGACAGACGTGTCAACACCATCTGTAACTTGGTCGATGGATAGTAGAGTCCAGAACAGAACAAAATTACAGCAATGAATCCAGAGAACATGTGAGGCCAACCAAAGATCAACATATTAACAATGTCAAAGAAGGGAAACATATAGGAATAGAGATCCAGGTGGTGAGGAGGTCAAGTAGATGGTAAGATACAATACACTGTCTTAAACACAGGGAAAACTTAACAGACTATTGTTGTTGCAAAGTGCTGTTGAGTTGGTTCCAACCCATAGCGAACCTGCATAGGGTTTCCAAAGAGCAGCCAGTGAGTTTGAACTGCCAACCTTGCAGTTCAAACAGCTTTGCAGTCTGGTGCGTTAGCCCACAGCACCACATCAGGACTCCTAACAGACTATAGGGTAATGCCAAAGAAAATTAATACTTCATAACTTACCATGAAAATGAAGATCCAAGCAGAACAATAAAACATTAAATGCACCAGTGAAGAGACAGAAAGTGGCACAATGGATAAGAAAAAAAGACCCTTCAATATGCTGCCTACAAGAGGCATACCTTACACATAAAGACAAAAACAGACTAAAAGTTAAAGGATGGGAAAAAATATATATAGCTAACAGCAATAAAAAATAAACAGGAGTAGCAATACTAACCTCTGATAAAATAAACTTTAAGGCAAAAACCACCATAAGAAATAAAGACGGTCACTATCTCATGATTAAAGGGTATTGAGCAAGATGAATTAACCATAATTAACATCTATGCTCCCAATAAAAGAGAACCAAGATATATAAAGCAAACCCTACTAAAATGGAAGAAATAAATAGATAAATCTACAATTATAGTGGGAAATTTTAATATGCCACTTTCGAAAAGGGATAGAACAACCACAAAGAAACTCGACAAAGCTACGGAGGAACTAAACAGCACAATCAAACAACTTGATCTCATAGATGTGTAGAGAACATTCAACGTAACAACAGCACAATATACATTCTTTTCCAGTGCACATGGAACATTCTCCAGAATTGACCATGTGTTAGGTCACAAAGCAAGCCTCTAAATTTACAAACATCAAAATACTATAAAGCATCTTTTCAGACTACAATGCCATAAAATTAGAAATCAACAATA
>NW_006408554.1:20198554-20199167 GCF_000296735.1 Chrysochloris asiatica | reverse complement strand
GGAAGGCAGAATCTCCAGTGGGTACTATTCAATCTGTCTGAGTGGAGTTGATGAAAGGAAATACAGATGGGTAACTTGTGATACTGTAGCAAATAATGCTTATCAGGATGGATTATGAGGGTTGGAAATGCTAAGGTAGACGTTTTACAACAAGGAAGGGAGTGATTAATTCTCCAGTCTAGGAGCAGAGGTCTCTGGTACCATCAACGGAGAAGAGCTGAGAGCGGGATCCTACCCAGAGAAAGAGAGATGCCTGAGATTGAGACAGACACAATGACGTGGAGTGATGAAGTGGCTGGGGACTTTAGATCCAGAGAGGGATGGGGAAGTGTAGGGGGCAGATTTCTAGGATATACCCTTTGGTTGTTTGATGATGCATGGAGGGGATTGGAACCATGGCAATGAAAGGATACACAATGGAATGAATGTAAAACTAAAGTTCTCTTGTGTAAACTATCATATAATTCACAATAAAACATTAAAAACAAAACAAAAACCTTGCTGAAGAGCGACTGGATAATAGAAGAAATTAAAAGTGAATTCATAAAGTTCCTAGAAACAAATGAGAATGAAAACACAACATACCAAAATCTTTGGGACATGGTGAAAGTGG
>NW_006408554.1:20196844-20197976 GCF_000296735.1 Chrysochloris asiatica | reverse complement strand
CAAAATTAACACATTAACACAGCATCTCCAACAATTAGAAACTGACCAATAGAGGGAACCTATAGTCATCAAGAGAAAAGAAATAATAAAGATCAAAGCAGATATAAATGAGATAAAAAATAGAAAAACTATAGAAAAAAAAATCAACAAGGCAAGAAGCTGGTTCTTTGAAAAGATTAACAAAATTGACAAACCACTGTCAAGGCTAACAAAAGAAAAGGGGGAGAAGACACAAATAACACACATGAGAAACCACATGGGTGATGTCACAACAGAACCAAGGAAATCAAAAGGATAAAAACAAAATACTATGAAGAGTTTGATGCCAACAAATTTGAAAACTTAGAAGAGATGGATTCATTTTTTGAAAAATATGATCTACCTAAACTCACACAGAGTGAAGTAGAAAACCTGAACAGACCCGTAACAATATAATAAATTGATCAAGTCATAAAAAAACTCCCAACCAAAAGAAGTCCAGGTCCAGATGGCTTCTCTGGCGACTTCTACCAGACATTCTAGAAGAGTTGTCACCAATTCTACTCATATTAATCCAGAAGATAGAGGAGGATGGGAAACTTCCTAATACATTTTATGAAGCAAGCATAACCCTCATACCAAAATCAGAGAAGGACATCATTAAGAAAGAAAATTACAGACCAGTATCCCTCATGAACACAGATGCAAAAATTCTCAACAAAAACCTAGCCAACAGAATCCAGCAGCACATCAAAAACAAAACAAAACAAAACAAAACATCATGATCAAGTGGAATTAGTATCAGGTATGCCAGGATGGTTCAACATTAGAAAAACGATCAACATTATCTACCATATAAATAAGAAAAAATAAAAGAACCACATGATCATATAGATGGATGCAGAAAAGGCATTTGACAAAATCCAATATCCATTCCTAATAAAAACACTCAACAAAGTAGGGATTGAAGGAAATTCCTCAACATAATCAATAGCATATACACAAAACCAACAGCCTACATAACTCTCAATGGAGAGAAACCAAAAGCCTTCCCTCTGCAAACAGGAACCAGACAAGGATGCCCTTTATCACCACTCCTATTCAAAATTGTGCTCAAAGTCTTAGCAAGAGCTATACGGCAAGATAAGTAAAT
>NW_006408554.1:20192633-20196429 GCF_000296735.1 Chrysochloris asiatica | reverse complement strand
AAAGGACCTATACAAAGAAAACTACAGAACACTACTACAAGAAACCAAAAGAGACCTACAAAAAAATGATAGAATATACCATGCTCCTGGATAGGAACACTTAACATGATGAAAATGTCAATAATGCCAAAGCAATTTACACATCTAATGTAATCCCAATCCCGTATTCCAATGACATTCTTAAAAGAGATGGAAAAATCAATTACAAACTTTATTTGGAAGGGAAAGAAACCAAGGATAAGCAAAGCACGGCTTAAGAAGAACAGGGTGGGAAGCCTCTCACTCCCTGATTTCAAAATTTAATACATAGCTACAGTGGTCAAATAGCCTGGTACTGGTATAATGAAAGATACTTTGATCAATGGAACAGAATTGAGAATCCAGAAATTAACCCATCATCATACAGCAAACTGACTTTTGACAATGTAGCTAAGTATATTCTATGGGCAGGTGATGGTCTCTTGAACAGATGGTGATGGCAGAATTGGAAAGTGATACACAAAAGACTGAAACAAGACCTTTACCTCATGCCTTATACAAAAACCAACTCAGAATGGATTAAAGACCTGAATGTGAATCCCAGAATTACAAAGGTCATCAATGGAAAAATAAGTAAAAATGTGAGAGCTCTAACACAGAGCATACAGAGACTACCAAACATTTTGAAACTTACACAAACAAAAATAGACAAAATAGAGCAATGGGACATACTGAAAACTACAATTTTATGTGCATCAAAAGACGTCATCAAAAGAGTAAAATGGTAGCCCACAGAATGGGAAAAAATATTTTGCAATGACATATCAGACAAGGGACTAATTTCCAAAATATATAGGAAAATACAACACCTCTACAAGACAAGGACAAATAACTCAATTAAAAAATGGGTACAGGACATGCATAGATACTTCACCCAGGAGGAGATCCAGGAAGCCAACAAACATATGAAGAAATGTTCACGATCACTAGCTTTTTATAGTTGTGAAGTGCCATCGAGTCAGTTCCAATCCATAGTGACCCTGTATAGGGTTTCTGAGGAGCAGCTGGTAACCTTGAACTGCCAACCTTGCAGTTCAAACAACTTGCCATTAGAGAGATGCAAATCAAAATAACAATGAGATATCATCTCACAACAGCAATAACAGCAAAGATCAAAAAAGTAGAGGACAATAAGTGTTGGTGAGGATGTGGAGTGACTGGGACCCTACTACATTGCTGGTGGGATTGCAAAATGGTCCAACCTCTCTGGAAAGCAATATGGTGCTTCCTCAGAAGGTTGGAAATAGAGATATCTTCTGATCCAGCAATTCCTCTACTTGGTATTTATCCACAAGAAATATGAGCCATAACATTAGTAGATATATGCACACCAATGTTCATAGCAGCACTATTTACAATAGCAAAAAGATGGAGACCACCTAAGTACCCATCTATGGAAGAATGGATAAACAAACTGGTACATACACACAATGGAATACTATGCTACCCTGAAGAATAACAAGGAAGCAGTAAGCCACCACATAACATGGATGAACCTTGAGGACATTATGCTGAGTGAAATCAGTCAGTCACAGAAGGAGAAATACGGCAGAGCCATTATTGTAAAAGATTTTTTAAAAAGCACCCATACTAAAAGGGGAAAAAAAAATTTATCTTTTATTTTTATTTTATTATTATTATTATTTTTGTTGTTGTTGGTTACTGGGGTGTATGGGGTGGGGTGAGGGGGAGGGAAGGGAAGGTGGAGCATGGGGTAATAGGCACAGGACAGTGGAACACAGGATATGGAATAGATACAGCATAGTTTGGTGCTACGGGGGAGTGGGGATACACTAGAAGGGGAAGGGGAAAGGAAAAAAAGGCAAATGGGAGAATAGCTAGGCAGGTTTGCATGGGATAAATGGGACAGAGGTAAATGACAATATGACCAGAAACATGGAACAACAGGGCTCATGGATACAAAGATTGAGGCATGGTTTGAATGGGTAAAAGTGGGGAAACGATGTTAAGATGCTTGGCTGCCTGTTGAATCTTTGTTTCCCTTGCCTACTACTGTAAAATAGACACTTGAAGGGAAGAGAGAGGAATACCCAGAAACATCACCAGAGAAAGCTTGTAACTCCATCTTCAGCCTATAACTGTTTGGAATACCTAAAATGGGGCTAGAACTTGCCCAGTGAAGGAGGCTCCCTACAGAGTCTTTGCAATGCACAAGACCATAGGTGGAATCCTGATCCTTATCCAGAATCTTCTGAGGTGGGACATTCCCACATGAAAGGACAAGCAGACCAGTCTGGAGCAGCTAAAAGAACAGAAGACACTTCTTGAAAGAAAGACCAGCAGAAAAAAACAAAACAATAACAGCACTCCAACTGACTACCACAAGAACAAGCAGGTTGTTCCCCAGGGAGCCATCACGGTAGGTGGTGAGGTCCCCTCAGAGTAAACCCCCTTCCAAGACTGAAACTCAAATGGAATACACTAGCAGGCATATGTTCCTGCTGCTGACCACGATGGTCACCAATAATGGGAAGTGGAGGAAATACAGCAATGAAGTTGTAAACTAAGTCTGACCACATTCAACAGACCCTGTTAACCTGGATTGAGACCTGGTTAACAAGCTGTATGACAAGACCTGGGGACTCCTGGGCCCAGGGGCAGGGACATGGCCCCAGAGAACTAGAAAGGAGTGTGAAGCATCCAGCTGATGTAAAGTGAGTGGTGAGGCACAAGAACACCCACATTTGCAGATAGTACCCGTTTGACCTGGCATCAATGGCTGGATGATCGGAACACTACCAAAAGTAGAAAAAAGAGGGGGAAAAAAAAGGAGTATCCCACTATAAGTGGATAATCTTGACCTATGCTTGTGGATGCAGTATGACAAAGGAGCGGATAAATCTCTACAGTGAGGATCATTGCCACCCCCTTGGTATAAAAGGTCAACAGGGAGGGGGATCTTAGACAATGGCTACGTAAAATGGGGTAACTACAAAGGCAAGAAGTGACTTGCTTACTAGCTTTCAATATGGAACCTAGCTCCAGCAGATACAGGGAAAGGTAGAACCTCCACTGAATTGTTTCCAACCTGTCTGGATGGAGTTAATAAAAGGTGAGGGGGAAAGGACTCCTGTGGTTCAATAGGGAATGATTGTTATCAGGTCTGGCAGTGGTGTTGGAAAGGTAAATGTAAATGTCTTCAATACTCTGAAGGAAAATTATTCCCAACCTAAAATGAAAATTCTATACCCAGACAAATTCAGTCTAAGTGAGATAAAAATATCTTCAGATATATCAACTCTCAAAAAATTATCTCCCATAAATCCTTTGTTGGCAAGCTCCTAGATGTATTGAATCAATAAAGAGGAGGGCACAGAATGCAGAACAAAGGAGCTACCAGGCAGAAGAGAGGTGAAGGAAATTTCCAGAATGATGGTGAAGGTGTATTCTAGGATGACAATATCCACCAAGCAGAGAGCACATCAGTTCACACCAGAGTAAACTGGAAGGTTGTGGAAAGAAGTATTCAAGAAAATAAAACTGACAGATGTCATTATGTCTAAAAATACTAATAAGAGCTTCTTGTTGTTGTTGTTGTTGTCAGGTGCCAGCGAGTTGGAAACGACTCATAGCGACCCCATGCACAGCAGAATGAAACAATGACCGATCCTGGGCCAACCTCATTACCGCTGCCACACTTGACGCCATCAATGATGCCACTTGGCTGATCCATCTCATTGGGGTCTTCCTCTTTTCCTCTGACCCTCCACCTTACCCAGCATGACATCCTTCTCCA
>NW_006408554.1:20189703-20191763 GCF_000296735.1 Chrysochloris asiatica | reverse complement strand
TATTCTCTGCTTTCAGCCAAGATCAACCAGACATCAGCAATGATATCTCTCCTTCTACGGCCTCTTCTGAATCCAGCTTGAACCTCTGGAAGTTCTCTGTCAATGTATGATTGTAGCTGTTTCTGTATTACCTTTAACAAAACTTTACTCGCTTGAAATATCAAAGAGATTGTCCGATGATTTCCACATTCCATTGAGCTAAACATGGTAAAAAGTGGGATAAAGCACTGGAATGCCAAGGTCAGTTTGAACCACGAGGTCAGTGGTTCATATTCACCAGCCACTCCTTGGAAATTCTAAACAGGGTTGCTATGTGTCAAAAATGACTTGACAGCATTTATCAACAACAACTGATAGCAAAACTAGGCAAACAAACAAACAAACAAAAATAATAGGGGAAAATTTGTATTAAAAAAAGAACCATGGTTAATATTTGCCTTGGTTGTCAATTTTATACATTCAAAATTATATAAATGCCAAATACTAATCAAATCAAATCATGACAAGTCAGTACCAGTAGAATAGAGGGATAGGAAAGGTTCAGTGTGCAAGGGGGCATGGGAAGTGGGTGGGTAGGAGAAACTTAAGTATGTATTGATGTTTCTAAATATAATAGAAGCAAGCTATTTAAATAAGATGCTAAGAATAAAAAGGCCCACTAAGAGAGTAAAAAATGGTTGTCCCTGAAAAGATGGGCTGGGGGGCGAAGGGGGGAATTACACCAACAGGCTATGATTAAGTAATGCCATAAAAATAATAAAATGTTTTTAAAAATTCATTCTTACCATGGGAAGCTGAGACAGCCTTTCTTCACTTGTGAAAGAGCAACTACTTGCATGAGAAGCACAGTCTGATATTTCCACAGTAATTCCACCTTCTTTAAATTTATTACATTCATTAGCATCTTCCTTGTCACTGTCTACTTCCCAGTCAATATATTGCAGTTCATCTGAAAAATACAATTTTTAAGTTGTATTTAGCTTGTTATCTTAATTTTTTTCAATTTAGTGCTTTTATAAATTGAGTATTTCATACAGCTACATCACTTAATGATTTGAATAAATATATTAAAAATTACATAGTGAAAAATACTCATATATTCCAACTCTTATCTCTACCCATCCTGTTTCTCCTAATCTTATCCTCATCTCAATTTTAGTTAACTGTTTTACTGGTTGCTTGTATATTCTCAGAGTTCTGTAGCATATTCAATCAAATAAAGTATATATTCACATTTTGTCTTTTCTTGTACACCTTGATTTTTTCATTTAATGATGGAACTGAGAAGTTTGTTCTCATCTGTAAACAGGAGTGTCATTCTTTACAGCACCGTTTTCCATTGCAGAGTTACACCAGAATCTACTTAACCTGCCCTCTACTAATACTTTTTGAAACATTGTCATCAATTTTTTTCTAGATACAACTTTCATATATATATAATCAAATTCAATTTTCAGTTTCCATCATCAGCATTATTTAGATAATGATTTTGAACATTTTAATTTAAGAAATTAAATAATTCACATAAAGGTATAAATAACCAAATATACTAATTCGAATCTGTTATGTTTGAAGAAATGACAGCTATGATTAATTATTCAATTGCCAGTACTGCATATTTGTGAGACACACATCCATTCATCTCATAAAAGAAGTGCTTTTTAGGGGCCTTGGAGTCCTGGTATGGGGTTATGTTGTTGTTGTTGTTGTTGGGGTTATATTGTTGTTGTTGTTGTTAGGCGCCATCGAGTTGGTGCCAACCCATAGCGACCCTATCTATGCACAGCAGAACAAAACAATGCCAGATCCTGGATCAACCTCACAACTGTTGCCACGCTTGAGTCCATCGATGCTCTCACTTGGCCAATCCATATTGTTGGGGGTCTTCCTCTTTTTCTCTGACTCTCCACCTTACCAAACATGATATCCTTCTCCAGCGACTGGTCTCTCCTGACAATATATCCGAAGTATGAGAGACAAAGTTTGGCCATCTTGGCCTCCAAGGAGCACTCTGGCTGCACTTCTTCCAAAACAGATCTAATGGTTCTTTTGGCAGCCCA
>NW_006408554.1:20180587-20189023 GCF_000296735.1 Chrysochloris asiatica | reverse complement strand
ATCTTTCTCCCGCAGAGCAGCTGGTAGTTTCGAACCGCTGACCTTAAGGTTCGCAGCCCGATTCGTAACCACTATGCTACCAGAGCTCCACAGGTTAAATAAGTATGGTGAAAGAATATAACCTTGTCACACACCTTTCTTAATTTTAAACCATTCATTGTTCCCATGTTCTGTTCGAACACTGTCTCTTGATCCATGTACAGATTCCTCATGAGCACAATTAAATGTTCCTGAAAATTCATACTTTGCAATGTTGTCCATAGCTTGTAATGAGCCACACAATCAAAAACCTTTTCATAGTCAATAAAACACAGGTAAACAACTTTCTGATATTCTCCACTTTCAGGCAAGATCCATCAGACATCAGCAATGATGTCCCTCGTTCCACAGCCTCTTCTGAATCCAGCTTGAACCTCTGGAAGTTCTCTGTCAATGTATGATTGTAGCCGTTTCTGTATTACCTTTAGCAAAACTTTAGTCGCATGGGATATCAAAAAGATTGTCCGATAATTTCCGCATTCCCTTGGGTCACCTCGCTTTGGAATGGGCACAAATATGGATCTCTACCAATCAGTCGGCCAGATAGTTATCTTCCAAATTTCTTGGCACAGATGACTGAGTTCCTCCTGTACTGCCTCACTTTCTTGAAAGATTTCAATTTTTATTCCATCAATTCCTGGTGCCTTGTTCTTTGAAAATTCCTTCAATGAACCTTGGACTTCCTCCTTCAGTATCATTGGCTCTTGATCATATGCTACCTATTGAAACAGTTGAACAGTAACCATTTCCTTTTGGTACAGTGACTCTGAGTATTTCTTCCATCTTTTCCTGATGCTTTCTGCATCATTCAAGAATTTGCCCAGAGAATCTTTCAATAACGAAAGTTGAGGCTTGAATTTTTCCTTCAGTTACCCCAGCTTGAGAAATGCTGAGCGTGTTCTTCCTTTTTGGTTTTCTGAATCCAGATCTTTGCACATTTTATTGTAATATTTGGCTTTAATTCTCGAGCTGATCTTTGAAATTTTCTGTTCAGCTCTTGGACCTCTTCATTTCTTCCATGTGCTTTAGTATCTCTACACTGGAGAGCAAGTTTCAGTGTCTCTTCTGACATCCATTTTGACCTTTTCCTTCTTTCTTGTCTTCTCAGTGACTTTTTGTTCTTGATGTAATCCCACAACACTTCTGGTCCTCGGTATTTAGTGTTTAATGTATCAAATCTGTTCTTCAGATCATCTCTAAATTCAGGTGGGATCCATTCAAGGTCATATTTTGACTCTTGTGGACTCATTTTCATTTTCTTCAGCTTCAGTTTGAATTTGTGTATGAGTAATTGATGGTCTGTTCCACAGTCTGCCCCTGGCCTTGTTTTCACTGATATAGAGCTTTTCCATCGTCTCTTTCCGCAGATATAGTCAATTTGATTTCTATGTATTCCATCTGGTGAGGTCCACGTGTATAGTGGTCTCTTGTGCTCGCTAAAGAAGGTATTTGAAATGAACAAATCATTGGTTTTGCAGAATTCTATCATGTGTTCTCCAGCATCATTTCTATCACCAAGGACATATTTTCCAACTACTGATCCTTCCTCTTTGCTCCCAACCTTTGCATTCCAATCATCAGTAATGATCAATACATCTTGATTGCATGTTTGATCAATTTCAGATTGCAGAAGTTGGTAGAATTCTTCTATTTCATCTTCACTGACTTTAGTGGTTGGTGCATAAATTTGAATAACAGTGGTATTAACTGGGCTTCCCTGTAGGTGCATGGATATTATCCTATCACAGACAGCACTGTATTTCATGACTGATCTGGATAAGTTCTTTTTGACAGTGAATGCAACACCATTCCTCTTTGTCATTCCCAGCATAACAAACCATGTGTTTGTCAGATTCAAAATGGTCACTACCAGTCCATTTCAGCTCACTAATGCCTAAGATATCAATGTTTATGTGTTCCATTTCATTTTTGACAATTTTCAATATTCCCAGATTCATACTTCATATATTCCATGTTCCGATTTTCAGTGGATGTCTACAGCTGTTTCTCTTCATTTTGAGTTGTGCTCCATTAGCAAATGAAAGTCCCGTGGGCTTTTCTCCCACAGGCTTTACTCCATTTGTATCATCACAGTCAACTCTACTTTGAGGAGACAGCTCTTCCCAAGTCACATTTTGAGTGCCTTCCAATCTGAGGAGCTTATTTTCTGGCACTACATCTGACAGTGTTTCTCTGCTATTCATAAGGTTTTCAGTGATTAAATATTCAAATGTAGTTAGTCACTCTTTCTTCCTAGTCTGTCTTTGTCTGGAAGCTCATGTGAAACCTGTCCACCATGGGTGACCCTCCTGGTATTTAAAATACTGGTGGCATAGGTTTCAGAATCATAGAAACTATATGGCACTATAGGATACAAGGTATAGGACTGGAGTGCTAACCGCAAGATCAGCAGTTTAAACCCACCAGCTGCACTTAGGAAACCTTATACAAGGTAGCTCTGAGTTGGAAGTAATTCAACAGCACTTAACAACAATGGACCTATCAGACCATCTTTGTTGTTGTTGTTGTTAAGTACCGTTGAGTCGGTTCCGACCCATAGCGACCCTGTACAGGGTTTCCGAGGGTGTAAATCCTTACGGGAGTAGAAAGCTTCATCTTTCTCCTGCGGAGCAGCTGGTAGTTTCGAACCACTGACCTTAAGGTTCGCAGCCCAATTCAGGCACTAAAAATACAAAATAATAAAAGGATCATTCCTATAGTGGGAAGTCCACAGATTTGAAGTAGCACAGATGAAGACTTTGCAATGTTATAAGTGTAATAAAGAAGGGGGTTTCACTTGATCCCAATTATTTTATGAAGCAGGCAAGACAATTACTATTATATGACTAAGATTTGCATTTTACACATGCATTTTATTTATTAGTTTGTCAATTAGTTAAGACATTTTCAAAAAGGAGAACAATGGGGAAAAATTAAGAGAAATATATTTTGACATTTTTAGCTCACTAGACCCTAGTCTTATGTCTCAAGGTCACAAGGTCTTTTTAATCCAAATGGGAACAAAGTCTATCTAGCTATGTATACATACTATCTACCTATACAACTATCTACCTATACACACATACATACATATCAGAAAAGTTTCCAATACATATTTTTATAACACTGATTATATTCATCACATAGTTCACCCATCATCACTATTGGTTTCTAAATTCTTCCATCACCCTTAACAAAGCTCTCTTTCACCTAAGCATTGAGCCTGCCTTTCCTTCTCCTATTCCTGCCCATGATAACCACTGTTAAACACTTATTATAAATATTTAAATGGGATCATAAAATTGTACTTTTATGACTTATTTGAGCATAATGCCAATGTTCATTCATGTTTGAGCATGTACCAGGACTACATTACTCTTCATGACTGAGTAATATTTCATTATAGACGATATGCACCCAACTTTATCCAGTCATCTATTGATGGACATTTAAGCTGCTTCCAGCTTTTGTGTATAGTGAATAGTACTGCAATGAACACTATTGTACAAGTATTTCTTTGTGTTCCTGCTTTCAATTCTCTGGGATATATTCCAAGAAGTAGAATTGTTGACACATATGTTTAACTTTTTGAGGACTTTACACTAGCTATACCATTTTGGGGCAGGGTATGGGGAGATGGGTAGGAGTAAAGATTAAGGTTAGGACTATGGCTAGGTCTAGGATTTTATTTATCTAGACCACTTGTTTCCCAGTTTGCCATACATACTGTGATGGCTTGAATGTTACTGTGATGCTGAAGGCTATGACACTGATATTTTAAACACCAGCAGAGACACCCATGGTGGACAGGTTTCAGCGAACCTTCTAGTCTAAGACAGAACAGGGAAAAAGAAACAAACTACTTAATAATGTTGTTCCTGGTGTGGTGCTGTAGATTTAGCACTGGACTCTGAACCACATGGTTGATAGTTCAAAACCCACCAGCTGCTCCTTGGATACCCTATACAGGGTCGCTATGAGTTGGAACTGACTCAATGTCACTTAACAACAACTTCTGAATGTTTAATCACTGAAAGGCTTATGAATAGTAGCAGAACACAGTCAGATAATAGCGCTAGTAGATGAGTCTCTCAGGTTGGAAGATAGTCAAAGTATGACTGGGTAAGAGCAGCCTCCTTAAAGTAGAGTTGACCAATATGACACAAATGTAGTAAAGTTTTGAGACCTTCATTTGTTCAAGGGGCACAACTCAAAACGAGGAAAACATCTGTTAATAACCAGAATATGGAATTATGAAGTATGAATCAAGGAAAACTGGATGTTGTCAAAATGAAACAGAGATTTCAACTGAGCTTCCAGACAAAAATGGACTAGGGGGAGAAAGATAGCAGACTAAGCAGAAAGGCTGTGTGGGTTCTATACTGCAAGGATATGGGAAACTAGATGAAACAGATAAAGAGGAAAGTCTTGAACTCTAAGCTCTAGAAGTAGAGATAGAAAAGTGGATCAAGTGCTTACTGGAAGAAAAGTTGTACAGACATAGCAAGAGAGGTAATGGATGAGCAATAGAAGCAGACAGAACCTGATGCAACCATCTTGAGAGTCCAATAACAGCTTTAGAGATGAGAAAACATACTCACATCTCAGAAACCTACCTGTGGATCACAGAAACCAAGGTGCAATTTTATAATTTTTTCCCGACCAGTGTACAACTCCAGGGATTCTCCCTCCTTCCAAGTGTTCAGAGCTTCATAGAGGTTGTGAGCCCCAAGAAGAAGCTATATACAATAAACCCACGAGGGCAGGTTCTGATTCAAATCTGCAAAGTTGACCCTGGTAAGCCCTGGACTGTATGTAGAGAGTATGTAGAACGAATATGTGAGGTGCAGAAAAAAATGGAAAAAAAAAAGAAGAAGAAGAAGAAAAGGAGGCAGGTTATTTGTGTGGGATCGCTAGATGCAGTGTGGCCGTTTTGAACTTTCTAGGTGGCTGTGAAGGGACAAGGGCAGTATATGACACAGCATACCACTTATTGGCAGAGTGAGGTCACTGGCTTTCATTTTTCTCTGTGTGAACAGTTTGTTTGTTTTCCTTCTTCTTGCATAGCACAAGAGGAGACAGCATCTGCAGCCATACAGCCAAGCCACAGCTGTACTATCTCCAGACCCACCAATTGGGCAAACACCAATAACAGCTGCTGTATACCAGAGCAGCTACTTTAACCAACATCAGCTACATCTACTCTGAATTGAACTGTATGAACAGTGAAGAAAAAAGTTCATCTGATCACACACACCAGGAAGCAACTGGTAAGTGCCTAAGAATACACTAATACACAGTCATGCCTATAAAGTAGCAGAAAATTTCTATTCACATGAAGATACCAGATGAGTATTTCTAACAAATGACAAAGAAGAAGAGTTATAAAATACTTTTGAGGAAGAAGAGGCACTGGAACTATCAGAAAAATAATTCAGGAGAATGATATTGAGATACATCCAAATGTTTCACAGAAAGGTTGAGGAAAACAAGGAAGAATTCAGAACAGTGCTACAGGAACAATCAAACAAAATAGATACAGCACTGGAGACAAAACAAAACCTGTACACAGCAATCCTGAAGATCAATACTAAGAAAACAGAAATGGACAATACACTGAAAGGGCAAAGGAGCAGAACAGAATCAATGGAAGCCAGAATTAGCAAGCTGGAAGATAAATCTCTCAATACTAGAAAGCTAGAAGAACAATCAGAGAAAAGAATGAAAAAATCTGAAGAAAGGCTAAAATGCATGTGGGATAACGTGAAAAGGCATAATCTCTGGGTGACCCAGCATTCCAGAAACAAGAAGAGGCAGAAAAATCTACAGAAAAAAATAGTTGAAGAGTGAATGGAAGAAAATTTTACAAACATCCTAAAAGATGAAATGATAAGTATTTAAGAAGTTGAACAAATCCCAAACAGGGTAAACCCAAAGGAAAATCACAAAGACATATCATAATCAATCTCTCCAAAATCAAAAACAAGGAAAAAAATCCTGAAAGCAGCTCAGGGAAAAAAGAAATGTTACTTAAAAAGGAAAACCAATAAGATTAAGCTCTGATTTCTCAGCAGAAAACATGTAGGCAAGAATGCTATGTAGAGACATACACAAAACTCTGAAAGAAAACAACTGCCCACCAAGAATCAAATTCCCAACAAAACTATCCCTCAAATATGATGGTGAAATTAGAAAAAAGTTCCAGATAAACAGAAATTAAAGGAATCTGTAAAAGTCAAGTGAACTTTACACAAAAAAAACCAACATTACAGGTAATACTTTGAACTGAGAACCAACAAAAACACACAACATCCGTAGGTAGACATACATGACAGCACCATCCAAAACCCAAATAAGGTATTCAGAGTAAAACAAAAACCACAAGACTGAAGATAGGGAATCAATTTGATGGATACCAATTTGTAATTAACACAATTACAGAACAAGAGAGAAAAGTACATATACAGAATACTAAATGGTGAGGAAGTCAAGAAGATTTCAAGATAATCTCAAAAGAAAGGTAATACAGCTTCACAACAAATAAGAAAATAAAATCCATGAAGATTTTGTAAATATTAAAACTGAAGAAACTGACAAGAAAAAGCAAGGAAAAAATGAACTCAACACAGAAAAAAATGTGGTACAAAGAAACGAGTAGCCCCACAAAACAAAAATAGCAAAATGACTGCATTCAATTTATACCTATTGATAATTATGCTGAACATCAATGGATTAACCATATCAATAAGAGACAGAGAATTGCAGAATGGATAAGAAAACAGGATCTTTCAATATGTTGTTTACAAGAGACCCACCTTACACTCAAAGAAATATAGATTAAAAATTAAAGGATGGAAAAAATTTATTAAGCTAATCGAAATAAAAAAATAAGCAGGGGTAACAATATTAACCTCTGATAAAACAGACCTTAAAGCAAAATCCAACATAAGAGACAAAGAATTGTCTCTATAATCTCATGATTAAAGGGTCAATTGAACAAGAGAAAATAACCATAATAAATATCTATGTTCCCAATGAAAGAGTCTCAAAATGTGTAAATCAAACACTAGTAAAACTGAAGAAAGAAATATAGATCTCTGTAATTATAGTGGAAGATTTTAATACACCACTGTCAAAAATATACAGAACCAGATAGAAACTCAACAAAGACACAGAGTAGCTAAGCAACACAATTAATCAACTTGACCTCATAGATTTATACCGAGCACTCACACCCAACAACAGGATGACACACATTCTTTTCTAGTTCACATGGAACATTCTCCAGAATAGACCAGATGTTAGACCACAAAGTTAAGTCTCGATAAATTTAAAAATACTACAAACTATCTTCTCAGATCACAATACTATTAAATTAGAAGTCAACAATAAGGAACTCAAATACATGGAAACTGAATTACATCCTGTTTAAAAGCCACTGGATATATAATACATAAAAACCAAAATAAAAAAACTTCTTGAATCAAATGAGAATGAAAACACAACATACCAAAATCAAAACCTTTGTAATACAGCAAAAGCAGAGCTTAGAGGGCAATATATAGCGATAAATGCATACATCCAAAAAGAATAAACAAAACCAACACCTTGACACAGCACCTCCAACAATTAGAAAAAGACCAGCAGTAAACCTACAGTAACCCAAAGAAAACAAATAATACAGATTAGAGCAGAAATAAATGAAGCAAAAAACAGACAAGCAATAGAAAGCAGTAAGACAAGGAGCTAGTTCTTTGAAAGGATTAATAAAATCGACAAACCATTGGCAAAACTAACAAAAGAATGAGAAGATTCAAACAACATGAATTAGAAACAATATGGGCGATATCATAGTAGAACTAACAGAAATGAAAAGGATAATGACAAAATACTACGGAGACTTTTATTCCAATAAGTGAACTCCTGGTAAGGCGCTGTAGAATCAGCACGGACTTCGAACCACAAGGTCAGCAGTTATAAAATAATAAACCTGGCGCAGAAAAGAAAATTAGGAAAACAATACCTCTTATAACAGCACCCTAATGGATGAAATACTTAGTAATGAATCTAACCTAGGAAACAAACTGTTGTTGTTGCTGTTAAGCGCCATCGAGTGGGTACTGACTCATAGAGACTCTATGCAGCACAACAGAATGAAACACTGCCCCATCCTGGGCGAACCTCACAATTATTGCCAAGCTTGCCATTTATACTGCCACTTTGTCAATCCCTCTCACTGGGGGATCTTCCTCTTTTTCTCTGACCCTCCACCTTACCAAACATGATATCCTTCTCCAGCAACTGATCCCTCCTGACAGTATGTCCAAAGTATGAGGGACGAAGTTTGGCCATCTTGGCCTCCAAGGAGCAATCTGGCTGTACTTCTTCCAACACAAA
>NW_006408554.1:20168167-20180487 GCF_000296735.1 Chrysochloris asiatica | reverse complement strand
ATGTGATAGTTTACATGGGAGAACATTAGTTTTACATTCATCCTATAGTATATCATTTCATTGCTATGGTTACAATCCCCTCCATGCATCATTAAGCATCCAAAGGGTATACACTACAAGCATGCCCCCCGATCATCAGCACACAGCCCCTCTTCCTCTCTGTGTCTAAAGTCCCCAACGGCTCCATCTCTCCACGTCATCGTCTCTGCCTCCATCTCAGGCATCACTGCTTCTCTGGCTAGGGTCCCACTCTCCGCTCTTCTTTCAGAACTGTTGGTTCTTTTGGAAGCCCATGGTACTTTCAATATTCTCCAACACCACGACTCAAAAGCATCAATTCTTCAATGGTCTTCCTTATTTACTATCCAGCTTTTGCATACATATGAGATTACTGAAAATACCATGGCTTGGGTCAGGCACACCTTAGTCCTCAAGCTGACTTCTTTGCTTTTCAACACTTTAAAAAGGTCTTGTGCAGCACATTTGCCTAATGTAATACGTCATTTCATTTCTTGACTGCTGCTTCATGAGTGTTAATGGTTGATCCAAGAAAAATGAAGTCCTTGACAACTTCAATCCTTTCTCCATTGATAAGAATGTTGTTTACTGGTCCAGTGGTGAGGATTTTTGTTTTCTTTACATTGAGATGTAATCCATACCAAAGGCTGTGCTCTTTGATCTTCATTAGTAGTATTTTAAGTTCTCTTCACTTTCAGCAAGCAAGGTTGTTATCATCTGCATATCACAGGTTGTTAATTAATCTTTCTCCAATCCTGACGCCACGTTTTTCTTCATATAACCCAACTTCTCGGATTATTTGCTCAGTATACAGGTTGTATAACTATGATGAAAGAATACAACCCTGTCGCACACTTTTCTTAATTTCAAACCATTCAGTGCTCCCAAATTCTGTTAGAACAATTGCCTCTTGGTCCATGTATAGATTCCTCAAGAACACAATTAAGTGTTCTGGAATACTCATACTTCGCAATGTTATCCATAGCTTGTCATGATCCACACAATCGAAAGCCTTTGCGTAGTCAATAAAGCACAGGTAAACATCTTTCTGCTTTCAGCCAGGATCTATCGGACATCAGCAATGAAATCCCTCATTCCACGTCCTCTTCTGAATCTGGCTTAAACCTCTGGAAGTTCTCTGTCAAGTTATGATTACAGTCGTTTCTGTATTATTTTTAGTAAAACTTTACTTGCATGGGATATCAAAGATATTGTCCGATGATGTCCACATTCTGCTGGTTCACCTCTCTTTGGAATCGGCACAAATATGGATCTCTTCCTATCAAAAACAGAAGAAGAATCCATGCTCATGGGTAGGAAGGCTTATCATTGTGACATGTCAATACTACCTAACGCAATCTACAGATAGAACATAATCCCCATCCAGATTCCAACAACATTCTTTAAAGACATGAAAAAAAAAAATCAAGAACTTTATATGGAAAGGAAATTGGCCTTGGATAAGCAAAGCCAGGCCTAAGAAGAACAACAAAGTTGGAGGCCTTTCATTCCCTTATCTCAAAACCTACTACATAGCCACAGTGGACAAAACAGCCAGGTACTGGTACAATGAAAGATACATAGACAATGGAACAGAATTGTGAACCCAGATGTAAATCCATCCACACAGTCAACTCATCTTTGACAAAGGAAGAAAACACATTAAATGAACAAGAGATGCCTCTACAACGAATAGTGACTGCAAGATGGCAAGACTGGAAATCGATTTGCAAAAGAATGAAACAAAACCCGTATTTCATACCATATAAAAAACATGTTCAACATGGATTAAACACCCTCAAGAAGGCAGAGTATGGGTGAAGCGTGAGATCCCTATCTAGAAAAGCAATGAAAGCAAAGCCGGTGGAGAGGCGGTAGCATGGAAAGACAGAGCAGCCGCTGGTTCTAGGCCCAAGGATTGAGTAAGGCTGTGTGCCAGTGGTTCAGAGGCTGACTTGCAGAATGTGCGCTTTAGACATTAAAATGAATATAGATTTTTTGTTTTGCATGTGTAAATAAAATATTTTTTCTTTACTTGTGAATATAAGATTTAAATGGGGAGCCACAGGGAGGAAATAGGATAACTGTTGTTGCAGGGAGGGAACTGTAATTACTGAGATGAAACAAAGTATATAATTTGTTGAATGTATAGCTGATGATCTTGTCTGTAAACCTTCACTCAATTCACAATTAAAAAGAAAACAATAAAAAAAAAAAAAAACAATTATACTGAAGAAGAAATCCAGGTTGCACTGGAGGCAATGGTGAAAAACAAGAGTTCGCGATTCGATGGAATAAAAATTGAAATCTTGCAGCAAACTGATACAGCATGGTAGGCACTTACTCATCTATGCCAAAAAATGTGCAAGAGAGCTACCTGACCAAACAATTGGAAGATATCAATATTTATGCCCATTTCAAAGAAAGATGACAGAGCAGATTGTGAAAATCATGGAAAATATCATTAATATCATATGCAAGTAAAATTTTGCTTAAGATAACTTAAAAAACTGCTGAAATAGTGCATCAGTAGATACTGCCAGAAATTCAAGTCAGATTAGGAAGATGTGGAATGAGAAATATCACTGCTGACATCAGATGGCTCTTGGCTGAAAACAAAGAATAATAGAAAAATGTTTACCTGTACCTTTCTGAAGATGTAAAGCTTTTCACTGTGTGCATCGTGACAAGCTATGCATAGCATTGCAAAGGATACTTCAGAATACTTAATTGTGCTTATGAGGAACCTGTATACAGACCAAGAGAGAGTTGTTCAAATAGAACAAGGGGATACTGATTGGTTTAAAATCAGGAAAGGTGTGTGCTAGGGTTGTCTTCTTAGATCTTACTTATACAAGTAATCTGATCAATTAATCTGAGAAGCTAGATTATATAAAGAAGAATGTGGTATCAAGATTAGCGGAAGATTCATTAACAACCTGTGATATACAGATGATACAATCTTGCTTGTTTAAACTGAAGACTTTAAAAACTTATTGATGAATATCAAGTTTATAACCTTCAGTTTGGATTGCATCTTAATGCAAAGATTACAAAAGCCCTCACTACTGGACCAACAGATAGCATCATAATAAATGGAGAAAAGACTGAAGTTGTTAAAGACTTCATTTTGCTTGAATTCACAATCAATACTCATGGAAATAGCAATGAAGTAATCAAAGGATGTACTGCATTAGGCATTAGTCAAATCTGCTGCACAAGACCTCTTTAAAGAGTTCAAGAGTAAAGATATTAGTTTCAGGAGTAAGGCACACTTAACCCGAGCCACACTATTTTCAACAGCCTCATATGCATGTTAAAGTTTGACAGTGAATAAAGAAGATCTTAGGAGAATTGATGAATTTGAGTCACAGTGTTGAAGAAGAATATTGAAAGCACCATGGACAGCTAAAATAACAAGCAAATCTGTGTTGGAAAATATAGTTAGAATGCTCCTTAGAAGTCAACACGGTGAGACCTTGCCTGTCACACTTCAGACATGTCCTTCTCCAAGTACTGATCCTAGTCAAGTGTTTGGAACAAAATAAGAGCCTGATGAATGGTAACAGCTGTTATCCATTAAAAAATGAAGACAGGAATGGAGAAAGGAAGAAAAAGAAAGAAGATAAACCAGCATTTGTACTACATACACTCAATGGATCATTGACTTATCTATAAATACTCATGTAAAAGAAATAAGAAACTTACTCATTATAGAGCAACTAAAGCAAAGAATCTTTATACTTTTATATAGTTTTAGAAACTATTAAATAGCTCTTTAATGGAACAGGGCATAGTTTTTTTTTTTTTTTTTTTTTTTAACATAGTTTTATTGAAGCCCTGGTGGTGCTGTAGCTTAGATATTGATTTGCTAACTGAATGATTAGCAATTCAAGCCCACTAGTCTATCTACCAGAAAAAGACGAGGATATTTGCTCCAGAAAAGATTTAGTCATGAAACTCCTATATAGGGCCACTATGAGTCAAAATTGAAACAATGGCAGTTGATTTTTCTTGAAATATAATTCATATATCATAAACTAACCTATATAAAGTATATTATTTTTAATACTAAAATTGTATTCTTAAGTGTTTAAAGCCAAACCAAGAGGTCCCTGACAATGAATTTCACTTAATATGGTTGAATTTACAATGCAAGAGCTATGGTGATGGTGGTGGCTATGTGTTGTGGAGTCGGTTCCAACTCATACAGACCCTATATAGGGCTTCTAAGGCTGAAAATCTTTATAGGAGCAGAAAACCTAGTCTTTTCGCAAGAAGTGCCCGGCAGATTTGAACTGCTGACCTTTTGGTTAGCAGCCCAATTCATAACCTACTATGCTACCAAAGTTCCTTATAAGAGCTAAAAGCCTATGTTAATCTTAATATACCTAATGACAATTACTATAATGGCAATGGTGATGACCAGAGAAGCAGCTAAAAAGCCAAGATTTAGCCATCTTTCACATGGGGCTCAATACAAACCTAATCTTATTAACTGTCAGAGTAAAATATCACAAACTTATTTTTAAACCATAATGATGTTTAAGTACTCAAGTTCAGTTACATATTTAAAATTTAAACAAGTGAAAGAAAAACATAGCTTCCATATACTTCTAGGGAGTCTTTGTGATGCTGAGTGGTTAATCACTCAGCTGCTAACTGAAAGGTTAGAAGTCTGAACTCAGCAGATACTCCATGGGAGGAAGATGTGGCAGTCTGCTTCCAAAAAGATTATTGTTATTGTTTAGTGCTGTTAAGTCAGCTCAACTCATAGCAACCCTATATGGGATTTCTGAGGAGTGGCTAGTGGATTTGAACTGCTGACCATTCAGTTTAAACAACTAGACCTTGTGGTCTAGTGCTTATCCCAGCACCACATTCTTGGAAACCTTGTGAGGCTGATCCTGTAAAATGGCTGAGTTGGAATTGACTAGAAAGCAATGGGTTGGGTTTTATTTATTTATTGACAGGGAAGAGCTCAATATATTTCTACATGAGTGTTTCTCAACTGGAGGAAATCTTGCCGTTATAAGGAACATCCTTGCTCTTTAACACTTCAAAGAGATCTTTTGAAGATTTGTATAATGGAATATGTCTTTTGATTTGACTAATGTTTCCATGAGTATTGATTGTGGAATGAAGGAAAATGAAGGCTTTGAAAACTTCAGTATTTTCTCTATCATGATGTTATTTATTGGTCCAGTTGTAAGTATTTTCATTTTCTTTACATTGAGGTGCAATCCATACTGAAGGTTAATCCGTCTTTGTTTTTCGTCAGCAGGTATTTAAATTTCTCTTCACTCTCAGAAAGCAAGATAATGTCATCTGCATACCACAGGCTGTTAACTAGTCTTCCTCTAATAATGAAGCCACATTCTTCTTGATATAATTCAGCTTCTTGTATTATTTGCTCAGGAAAGAAATTATATAAATAATAGCAAAGAGAAATCTGAACTGGACCGTAGGAAAATGATACCATTTACAATAGCACTTAAGAGGATGAAATAACTAGGAATAAACTTAAACCCAGACATAAAAGACTACAGACTGAAGACTATAAAACACTGCTAAAAGAGATTAAAGGCATAGGTAAATGGGAACCTGTGCAGTGTTCAAGGATTGCAAGAATTAATACCAGTAAGATACCAATAATACCTAAAACAGTCTATAGATTCAATGTAATCACAATGAAAATTCCAATACCCTTCTTTATGGAAATGGAAAAAACAATCCTCAACTTTATATGGAATGTCAAGAGGTCCCAAGTAGATAAAGTAATGTTGGTAGATAACTAAGTAGGAGAGCTCACACATTCTGATTTTATAACATACCTATTATATAGCTACAAAACAGCCTGCTAATGATTTAATAACAGACACACAGATTGTTGAAATAGAATAGAGAATTCAGAAATTAATTCATATATCTATGGTAAACAGATTTTGACAAGGGTGCTAAGGCCATTTGATGGGGAAAGAAGACAGCCAAAAAAGAAAAAAAGTGCTCTAAAAAATTATTTTCCACATGCAGAAAAATGAAACCGAATGCATACTTCACATCACGCACAAAAACAAATTCAAAATTCTGAGAAAAAATATGAGGGCAAGATATTATCTATGCATTATCTAATATAACAGCAAAAGTTCAAACAACAAAAGAAAAAACAACAACAAATTAAAGGCTAAATTTTATTCCTCAAAAGACAACTAGTGATGCTTCTACACTGCTGGTCAGACTGTAAAAGGTTCAAGTACTCTGGAAAATAGTAAGTCACTTTCTCAGAAAGTTGGAAATAGAAATACGTAATGTACTTACGTGGTGTATAGCCACAATATGAGCTAGAACTCCAGTAGATATATGCACACCAACGTTCACTGCAGCACTATTCACAAATGCAAAAAAGATGGTGACAGCCTAAGTGCCCATCAATGGAAGAATGGATAAACAAACTCTGGTACATACACACAATGGAATACTAAGCTACCTTGAAGAGTAACGTTGAAGTTGCAAAGCACCTCATAACATGGATGAACCTTGAGGACATAATGCTGAGTGAAATTAGTCAGGCACAGAAAGACAAATATTGAAAAGACCATTACTGTAAAAGCTTAAGAAAAAATTTCCATACTTAAAGAAAAATTCTTTGATGGTTACCATGGGTGGAAGGGAGGGAACAGTAATTCACAGGTTAGCGGGGAGACACACGATAGCATGGGTGGCATGGAGGACAATATATAAGAAGAGGGAGGGGAGTAAATGAACAAGGAAGACAAGAGGAGACTTAAGAAGGTATGCAAGGAATAAATGGGAGAGAGGTAAATAGTGATGTATATACAATGTTGGAAGAACAGGGCTCTGTGATATTGGGATCCAGAGATAGTCGGAATGGATAAAAAAGGGGAAATAATGTTAAGGTGCTTGGCAGTCTTGTGGATATTAGTTTCCTCTGACTAACTGTAAAATAGACATTTAAGTGGGATTGAAAGAAATATTGGGAAATGTGATTACAGAAAGCTTGTAAGCCCATCTTAAGTGTATAAATGATTGGATTAGCTAAAAGGAGAACTAGAATTTGTCCAGGGAAATAGGTTTCTTGTTAAGTCTTTGTGGAGTATGGGGCCTTAGGTGGAATCCTGAGCCCCACCCAGAACCTTCAGAGGTGGGACATTCCCACTTGAAAAGGCATGTGGATCAAATTGGAATGGCTAGAGGAACAGAAGACATTTCTTGAAAGAAAGACCAGCAGAAAAAAAAAAAAAAAAGCCAACTTTTTGGCTGTCAGAATGTTAAGCAAGCTGTTTTCCCTGGAGCCATCAAGGCAAGAAAAGCCAGTCCATCAGGGTAAACACCCTTCTAAGACTTAAACTCAAAAGGAACACACAAGCAGTCTTGTAGGCTCGCTGGTGACCACCCTGGTCTACTTGTGAGTATAAGTGAGGGAAATGCAGCAATGAAAACATGGGCTGAAGTTAGCCATGTTCCTGTTGACCATGGGATGAGAGACAGAGGAGGAAAGACTGGCTGGTCTGAAGTTTAGGGAGATGTGTGAACTCTTGAACCCATGGACACTGACCTAGCCGCCAAGGGCTAGAGTTGAGAGTGAAGTGGCCAGCTTGTCTGAAGTGGCGGGAGAATTGTGAAACCTACCAAACTTGTAGACAGTATCCATTTTACTAGTTAGGATGGCTAGCTGACCAGAACTCAACCAGATGAAGACATAGAAGTGTGATACTGGGAGAAAATGTAAATTACTACAATTTGATGAACTGGATCTTTGTTTATGGATGACGTTGCTCAAAATTCCAACGGAAAAGGAAGGATTCTTCATATCAAGAACCAAGTTTGTCCCTTCAGTACACTGGGTTGATAGGGGCAGACAACTTAGACATTGGCTATCAAATATAGGGAGCTATAAAGGCACGAAGTGTCTGGCTTACAAGCTTTCATGGTGTGCTTAGTTTCAGAACAAAGGAACTATGGTAGAATCCCCACTGAATAGTTTTCCTCTTTTACAGATGGGTCTGGTGAAAAAGAATGGGGGATGATAGGGATACTACTTTATGATTCAACTGTGAGTAACTGTATCAGGACTAATTGTTGTCACAACTATAAATGTAGATGTGTAACTAAAAGGGGTGGAGAATTAATCTTTCATTTTAGGAACAGAGGACCGTAGACCCATCATGAGGGAAGAGCATGAGTGGAGTGTGAGATCCTAACCAGAGAAGCAGCAACAGCAGAGACTGTGGCAGAGGCGATAGCACACAGATATAGAGCAGCTGAGAACTCTAGACCCATGGAATGAGAAAGACTGTGTACCTGTGGACAGAAGCCTGGCTTACATAATGTGCCCTTTGGACATTTAAACGAATATGTATTTTTTGCTTTGTATGTGTACATCAAACAACTACAAAAAGGGTGGGGAATAGAAATAAATACTGTTAACTGAAGGAGGGGACTGCAATCATTGCAACAAAACAAAATATGATTTGTTGAATGTAAAACTAATGAGCTGCCCTGTAAACTTTCACTCAATTCACAATAAAAACTTTAAAAAAATATGTATCTTCAGAAATCATAGATTGAATAAGAATCTAGTCAGGAAGCACAGCGGATTACATGTTGGGCTGCTAACCACAAGTCATCAATGTGAATTTAACAACCAGTCATCAGAGAGAGATGAGGCTTTCTCTTCCCATAAAGATTTACAACCTTGTAAATCCTATACAGGGTTGCTGTAATTTGGAACCAACTCAACAAATCATGACAACAACAATAAATATATGGAGTCCTGGTATGGTGCTACAGAATAAGCACTGGACTGCTAGTCACAAGGTTGCAGTTCAAACCCACAGCTGCTCCTCAGAAATGTTATATAGAGTCACTATGAGTTGGAACTGACTCAATGTCAGCAAAAACAACAGCAACAACAATCAGTATATATAAAAACTTGTTGTTAAGTGCTGTCAAGTGGGTTCCAATTCACGGTGACCCTGTATAGCGTTTCCAAGGAGCAGCTGATGGGTTTGAACAGCAGCCCAGTGCTGTGAACCTTAGCCAACAATAAAAAGACAAATAATTCAATAAAAAGGGGAGAAGGAATGCAAGGTTTTGAACAGACATTTAAACAAGAGATCATTCAATTAGTCACTAAACACATGAAAAGATGCTCAATGTCATTAGCCCTCAGAGAAATCCAAATCAAAACCACAATGAAATACCATTTCACTACCTCTAAAATGGTTAAGAAAAAGAAAATGAATAACAAGAAATGTTCGAGAAATTGGGGAAAATTGGAACCCTCATCCACTGCTGATAGAAATACAAGATGGGACAGCCATTACGGAAAATAGCATGGCAGTTCCTCAAAAAACTAAACATATGTTCCAGCAATTCCACTCTTAGGTATATACACAAAAGATATGAAAGCAGAGATTCAAACAGATACTTGTGCACCAATATTCACTGCAACATTATTCATAATAGGCCAAAAGTGCAACAATCTAGATGTCCATCAACAGATGACTGGATCTGTTGGTATACAGTTGTATACCAATCAGCCAGTAAGAGAAATCAAGTCCTGATACAGCCTATAATATGAATGGAGCTTGAAGACCTTATACCAAAATAAATCAATCGCAAAAGAACAAATATTGCAGGACCTCACTTATTTAAAGAGACAGAACAGGTAAATGTACAGAGATCAAAGCTACTAGTGGTTACCAGGGGTAACAGAGAGAGGGAAAATGGAGGTTATTGTTTTTGGAGTACTGAGTTTCATGTTACACTGCTGAAAAAAATCACACTGATTTAAAGCAGGGTTGCATAGACAATGAATGTAACTGCTGTCAATAAGTTGCACTTCTATAAAAAATTTTAATTGGAAAAGGTTGTGTGATATATTTACAAAAAAAAAAATTAAAGAAAAACTGCTGAAGTTGCTTATGAATAAACAAACACCTCATAAGATTTGGGTTCTTGGTTTGGGGGTTCAAAGTTATGGTTTCATGGGCTATCCCAGTTTCTTGACTTTATACTGGTTCTTCTGTTCTATCTCCTAGTTTGCTGTTAGTTCTTAGGACCTTAAAATCTTCCAAGTGGCCACCCAAAATACCACAAATGGTCTATATCCACCTGGAGCAACAGATGAAGGAGAGTCACAAACAGGAGGAAGTACAATGTGTGACTAGTTGTCTCCAGGAACAACTGACCTCTTTGCCATGAGACTAGAACTGGATGGTGTTCAGCTACCATTACCAAACACTGTGATCTAAGGTTCTATAGAAGAATCCTACTCAAAAGGGAGGAAATGCAAAACAAAATTTCAAGTTCTAATGCAATCAAGATTTTCTGTACCTATGGAGTTGGATGAACCCAAGAAACTATCTTGAGATAACCTTCAAACCTTGAACCATAAACTACAAATATTCTCTGAAGTCTTTCTTAAAACCAGACAATTGTTCATCTTAAGTAAAAAAGAAAGTCTGCCTTGAGCATTGTGCTCTCTTAAGATCTATCTATATTATATCAAATTGACAAAGGAACTAAAAATTAAATTGGAAACTTTGGGAGCAGTGAGTGTATATTAATGGAGTAAGAACAACTAGGAATAGAGGAGTGAAAATGATCGTACAACTTGAAGAATATGATCAATGTCTCGTACATATAGAATTTGTTGAATTACTGTATGCTTTACTGTGTAGATTCTTAGCAACAACAAATATAAAATTATTTTTTAAAATAATATTAAATGAAAAATGTTTCTAGAGCACTTAGCAGACAGGTGGGTACTCAGTAAGATAAAAATTTAAACATCTATAATAATACCTAAGACAAGAATGTAATATGTAACAGAAACTAGATGTCTTACAATATTATCAACTTACCTTCACTGTTCCCATCGTCCAGAAATAAAGTTTTTCTGTTGCAAAATCTGTCTATTCTAGAACCATGCCTGCTATCATTCGGTGGCTTAGAAACTGTCTTTTCTTCATCTGACAGATCACTTCCACTGGAACTCCATGTTATCTCTGAAGGTTCTGTTGCACTATTAGATGTGAAATTTTCTGTTAAAGAAAAAGTATATGTAAACAGTGACTACCTTAACTATTTATTCATCAGAATTTAGATTTTATCCATATTACTTGGCCAGTGTCGCAAATACAAAACACCGTGATGATAGTGAAATGGGTTATGTCAAATTTTCCTATCTAAAATTCTATGTACAGCCTAATTTTTTTTTTTAATTAAAGCCACACTACAAAGAAAAGAAGAATTAGTACAGATTCAGGTAAGTTCTAAAGAAGAAGACAAAGGACTGGGACACACAGGAAAATGTTACAACAATCTGAAATACTACAAATTTCTAGAATATTTGATGAGCTCAAAAGGAAACACAAAAAATAAATCCCCCAATCAGAACTTCTGATTATGTTTTCTGAATTTTATCAGATTACAAACTGTTAGCTGTTAAAAACACTTAACATCAAACACTTTCACTTAACTAACCTCTTTTTGTTAAGATAATAGTAGATTCACATACAGTTTTAAAAATGAATGCAGATATATCCCAAGGACCCTTTATCCAGTATCTTTAATAGTACCATCTTGAAAACTTATAGTATAACATCACAACCAGTATGGCACTGTTACAGTTAAGACATAGAACAGTTCCATCATCACATGATATTTTGTGCTGTGTTTAATACTGTACTACCTGCCACCCCATTTCTGAATTCTCCCACTAATCAGTTTTGCATTTCTATAATTTTGTCACATCAAGAATTTATATAAATGAAATCATACTATGTAAACTTTGGGGACTGATTTTTTCACTCAGCATATTTTCCTAAAGGCTCAACCATGTTGCTGTCTATATCCAGTTAGTTTCTTTTCATTACTGAGTAGTATTCAGTGCTATGAATGTTCCACAGTTTGTTTAATTATTCACCAGTAGGATATCTGTAGCGTTTCCAGTTTGGGACTGTAATAGTTAGGATTCTGTGTAAACTTGATTGGGCCAGGATTCCCAGATGTTTGGCAGTTGGTAGTTAACTTTACGATGATTGGCTATGAGCACCCAATCAATGGAAGGATGCTGCCTTGGGGGTGTGGCCTGCTCCCAATATAATGGACACAGGAAAGACTCTCTCTTCCACTGGGGATGTGGAACTCTGCAATTGTTAAGTCATATCCTTGATAATAAATGTATATGTTGTTGTTGTTGTTAAGTGCCATCGAGTCGGGTCCGACCCATAGCTACCCTGTACAGGGTTTCCGAGGGTGTAAATCTTTACGGG
>NW_006408554.1:20158165-20168067 GCF_000296735.1 Chrysochloris asiatica | reverse complement strand
CATCTTTCTCCCGCGGAGCGGCTGGTAGTTTCCAACTGCTGACCTTAAGGTTCGCAGCCCGATTCGTAACCACTACGCTACCAGAGCTCCTTATAAATGTATATATATATATATACACACACACACACACATACATTTATTTCACTGGTTTTGCTTCTCTAGAAAACCCAGCCTAAGACAGGGACTATTGCAAATAAAAATACTATGTATAGGACTTTATGAGAACATAATTTTCATTTCTCTGAGATGCTGGGTTATATGGTAATTGCATGTTTAGTCTTTTAAGAAACTGCCAAATTGTTTCTTTACACATACCATTTTATAGACCCACCAGCAACCTATGAGTACTTCAGGCTCTCTGAAATCTTGCAACTGTTTTGTCTTAGCTATATTTTTTTTATACTGGCCATAATAATGTGTATTGTGAGACCTCATTATCATTTACATTTGCATATCCCTAATGGCTAAAGAAGGAGCTCTGAGAGCATAATGGTTATGAGTCAGCCTGCTAATCCTACAGTCAGCAGTTCAAAACTACCAGCGGTTCTGCAGGATAAATATGATGCTTTCTGCTCTGGCAAAGATTTACAACCTTGGAAACCCTATGCAGGGTCACTATGAGTCAGAATCAACTCAACAGCACATAACCACCACTAGGGAATGTGGTGGCTCTGTCTGATAAAAACTGGACTGCCAACCACAAGGTCAGTGGTTCAAGCCCACCAGCTACTCCACAGGGCAGTATATCTTTGTTCCCGCAAAGATACACAACTTTGGGAACCTTATACAAGGTCACTAGACTTAGAATTGACTCCATGGTACTTAACAACAATGGCAAAATATATTGAACATCTAGAGCCATTCCTAGGAAACCTTCCACAGGGTTGCAGAGTTGGAACCAACTCAATGGCACTTATCAACAATATGCCATTTTTCTACAATTTATCTTCTTCAGTGAATTTTCTCTTCATATCTTTTGCAGATTAGCTAAATGAATTGTTTTGAGAGTTCTGAGAGCTCATTATGCATTCTAGATAGTTGTTTGTTGTTATTGGGTGCCATCAAGCTGATACCGACTCATAGCAATCCTATGCACAACAGAACAAAAAACTGCCTGGGGTAGGTTTTTTTTTTTTTTTTTTGTATATTTGTAAATATGCGATTTGCAAATATTGTTTACCTTGTCTTTTCATCCACTAGACAGGGTGTCTAGTTTTTTTTTTTGTTTTTTTTTTTTGTATATTTGTAAATATGCGATTTGCAAATATTGTTTACCTTGTCTTTTCATCCATTAGACAGGGTGTCTAGTAAAGTGAACTTCTAACTGGGGTAGAATCTAACTTAGCAATTGTTCTTTTTATAGATTGTGCTTTTGGTGTCACTGCTACCTTAGGTTCTGAAGATTATTTCTTTTATCCACTAAAAGTTTTATAGTTTTCCATTTTATATGTAAACCTGTGATCCATCTGGAGTTATTTTTTAAAATAAAGTACGATAACTAAATTGAGTGCTTTGTTGTTGGGTTATTTTGTTTGTTTGTTTGTTTGGGGTTTTTTTTTTGGTGTTTTTGCCAACAGATACCCAATTGCCTCAGCACTGTTTGTTGAAAAGGCTATCCTTACACTTGATTGACTTTATTTTGCACTTTTGTTAAAAGGCACACGGGCTATTTTGTATTTCTGAGTGGAGTTCCTGGGTGGCACAATGATTAATTAATACAGTCAGCAATTAACTGAAAGGCTGGAACTTCTAGCTCACACAGAGGTACACTGAAAGTAAGGCCTGTCAATGTATATCTGAAAAATTAGTTACTGAGAACCCCATGGAATACAGTTTACTCTGGCAGACATGGTGAACTGACTGGCAGCAGCTGGTATTTCTGGGTACTCTGTTCTTTTCCATTATCAGTGTTTCTAATCCTCTGCCAACAGCACACAGTCAACGACTACTACAATCAAGTCCACCATCACCAGTTGCTGTAAAGTCATTATCTGACACATAGCAAGCCCTATGTCAGAGTACGACTGTGATTCATGATTTTTCAATGGCTGATTTTTCAGACATAGACAGTCAGGCCTTTCTTCCAAAGCACTTCAGTGTGAACTGGAACCTCCATCTTTCAGTTAACAGCCAAAGTTTATTATCCATTTGCATCACCCAGGGACTCTGCAGCTATATGAGAGGACTTCAGTAAGTTCGTGGACAAATGGAATTGAAAACAACAGCACTTAAGAACAACAACAACTTTCTTAAATTGGGAAGCTTATTTCTATTTTCAGATTGCCAAAGATTATTTTATCATGAATGAGTGTTTTATCAAGTGCTTTTTCTCCATCAATTAATACAATTATATATTTCTTTTTATGTTGTTGAATCAATCTTGGAAAACTGTAATGTATCCCAGATGGCCATATACACAGTTTTTTTCAGATACTGTTGGATGTATTTTACTAATACTTTGTTGAGAATTTTGATATTTAAGTTCATGAGAGATATCAGTCTATGGCTTTCTTTATTTGTACTGGGTTCAAAGTAATTCAAGCCTCATGAAATGAATTTTAAAGTGTTCCCTCCTAACCATTTTCTGGAATAAATTGTCTAAAAATTATTTCAATACCCTAAAAGCATGGTTGAATCCTACAGTAACTGAGCATCTATGCCTGGAAACATTTTCAAAAGTTTTTTAGTTTTTAACTCGAGTCCATTAACAATGATAGAACTATTTAGGTTTTTCATTTAATCTTTTTATGATCTGATATGCTGGTTTTCTAAGTACGAGTCCATTTTTTTAAGTTGATAAATTTAAGTGCATAAAGTTACTCCTTATATTTGCCCATTACTATATTTGCAATGGGAGTCCTGGTGTAGCACTGTGGGTTAATGTGCCAGACTGCAAAGCTGTTTGAAATGCAAGGTCGGTGATTCAAGCTCACCAGCTGCTCCTCAGAAACCTTATACAAGGTCGCTATGGGTCGGAACCAACTTGACGGCACTTCCACAACAAAACAACAACAACAACATACTTGCAATGGAAAATTAATCTTTTTATTCCTGATATTAGTGGTTTGTGCCTCTATTTTTCTTTTTTCATCAATCAGGAAAGTTTATTGATTATATTGATTTTTTTTTTAAGAATCAGCTTTTGATTTCATTGATTTGCTCAATATTATGGTTTCAATTTCTGCTTACTTTTATCAGCTTTTTAGTATTTATTTATGTTTGCTTTGAGTTTATTTTGACCTTTTTTCAAGTTCTTAAGAACTTAGATTACAGTTTCTTACAATCTGCAGCTAAAGTCAAACTAATTGATTCACCACATTAGAATTTCATAACCTGAAGTGTTATTTTTAGAGCTATTGAGTTCATTTCTTTCTTTTTTTTTTTTCCCCTGCCTCAGGTTTATTTGTATAAATACCACAGAAGGACACCAGTTTCCTGCAGATGGCAGTACAGGGGGTCACTCTAATCCCTCTGTCCTCAGATAGAGAATTTTACTCCATATCTGTGGGGGACTGGGCACTTCTGAGAGTCTGACCTGAGTTGAGGCCTTAACTGGAGCTTCAGCCTTACTTTGAGCCTTTTCCTTGGCACTCTGGCCAGCAGAGCCTCATAACTCACCAATGTGTGCTAATGTATACTTCTCAGGCTTGGGGTGGACAATGAAGGCCAGGAGATTGAGCTTAGCTTGAGGTTGACACCCTTGCGATCTTAAATTGGACTTCCATGGGCTTTACAAGAGTTTGAAAGCCACAGCACTCGGCACATGTACCCATGGCCTTGGCATTGTTGGCCTGCATCTTCTCCAGGCCCTTTTTGTACTTCTTGTCAAAAAGCATGTTTCTCAGAAACTTGTAGTCTACCCCATTAAGAGATTCATCCAGTTGTGATCAGGATTTCTTGATGGTATTTTTGTTCCATTTTCAGGACTGGTTGCACCTGGTGTGGTTCTTGGACTTGGCCACATCTTGAGTCACCTTCTGTTCCCAGCACACCAGTACAGAAGAGAGAGAATACCATGAGTCAATCTTAACTCACAGTGACCTCATGTGACCAAGTAGAACCGTCGCATGGAACTTTCTTGGCTATTATGTTTACAGGAGCAGATCACTAATCTTTCTCCCATGGAGCCACTGGGTTAGTTTGAACTGCCAGTATTTCAGCTAGCAGTCAAGTACCTAACCATTTCACTACCAGGACTCCTTTAGCCTAAAGCTGTCGTTGCTAAGTGCTGTCGAGTCAGTTCAAACTCATAACAACCCTGTATGTGGTTTTCAAGGAGCAGCTGGTGAGTTTGAATTACCAACCTTGTGATTTGGCAGTCCAGTGCTTATTCTATAGCACCACACCAGGACTCCTAGTCTAAAGTAGTACAGTTCTTATTTCATGGGTCATAAACGTATTTCTCAAGTCAGGCTGTTTTTCAAAACCTCAAAGTTATGAGGTGAGAAAGCTAAATCAAAGACACACAGGAAACTTTTAATTTCCAAGACAGGGCAGGAAGAATAGTGTGGACGGTGACAGAGTTGAGAGGCAGGTATCTCAAAATGCTTATTTCACATTGTTTTGATATTTTTAATACATGCCTACCTAAACTATATAATTATTATTTTTTTAAAATAAATCAAAGGATAAGGAGCCCTGGTGGCAGAGTGGGTTACGCGTTGGGCTGCTGAAGACAAAAGTCAGCGGTTCAAATCCATCAGCTACTCCGTGGGAGAAAGATAAGGCTTTCTTCCCCTGTAAAGATGTAGAGCCTCAGAAACCCTACTATACAGGGCCGCCGTGAATCAGAACCAAGTCAACAGCATACAGCGGTAGCAGCAGCACATCAAAAGATGTATTAGTCTTATACCAACTTTGCAAAACAATCAACATTAATATAATACCTTCCTTGGGTCTAGGGGATAATTCATGGTGTTTTTCTGTAATGCTCTTTTTTTCAGCTATTAGCACCTGTAGGCAAAAGAAAATAAAGTATTCTTTCAGTGACAAGGGCTAAAAGCTATGATATATAACAAATTCAGAACATTAAACTACACTCCTTAATGTATTCATGATCATAAATATGACTTTGACTACCTGAAGGGCAGTCATTACCAACTGTACCCAAAAATCTTTAGTTTATAATAGCACTTCTCTAATGTTATAAATACTTCAAAGTTACGGCATATAAACAAGTTACCCAGAATATCTCAATTGTCAAACACTCTAAAAATGTAAAGATTTCATAAATGTAGCTCTTAAGAAAAGTAGTGTGGACAGCAGTATGATTTTCTGAGAACATTGCCAGTGTACATCCTCCATTTAAAAACAAGAAGATAGAAAGATTCTACATGGTCTAAAGAGGTGGATTACTAAATTTCCATAATTACAAAAGGAATTCAAAGAAGAGGATGTACACCCATTCCAATATTCTGAAAGAAAAGATGAAAGGGAACTCCAAACAACTATAATTACAGTGGCCTTTAGACTCAGGAATCTAGTTGTTGTTTAAGTGTCTTCAAGTGGATCCCTGTGTAGGTTTTCCAAGGTCTTTCCCTGGGACCAGAAAGTCTCTT
Source organism: Chrysochloris asiatica (assembly GCF_000296735.1). Taxonomy (NCBI): domain Eukaryota; kingdom Metazoa; phylum Chordata; class Mammalia; order Afrosoricida; family Chrysochloridae; genus Chrysochloris; species Chrysochloris asiatica. The sequence goes on along the minus strand of NW_006408554.1, from coordinate 20,162,509 downwards.
CTTTCTCCCTCAGAGTGTCTGATGGGCTCAACCGCAGACCTTGTGGTTCACAGTCTAGTGCTTATCCTACAGAGCCATTGTGCTCGCCCAGGAATCTAGTAGGATTTATTATTTGGTTCAGGGAAAATATATTTGCAACTACTTTACCGGAGTTCCAGAAGTGTCCTGAAATCCATCTCCACATCTGAGCCAAGCTTCAGAAAGGGAGGCAGCTGCTGCCACACTCTTGAGATTTCCCTTTCTGAGTTGTAGTTGTCTCTCTCTTGGAAAAAATGGGTATTCTATATCCAAATTCTTTTTTCTCTGCAGAGATGATTTTTAAAGAGGGAGAAGGAGATCAATTTCATTAAATATACATTAAATTAACAATGGAAATCCAGGAAGATGACAGGGTGAAAGCATAGTTTCTTAATGTCAATGAACCCTCAAACCAAACTAAATAAATAGCAATTAGGCAGCAAACCCCAAACACACAGATAATTCTTAAACTAGTTAACAAATTCCAAAATACAATACTCATAAGCCCTGTATGATCAGCTGTATGAGAAAAGTAAAGGAAAACAATGGAACCAAGGGCAGAATTGAGAAAAGGAGAGCCGTATCATGGACAGTAGACATTAAGCAGTAAAAAGAGCAAGACAACTTGTGGAAAGGGGGAGCCTAGGACTTTCGGTGTGGTGCTGTAGGACATGCCTAAGACTGCAAGGTTGGTTTGAAGCACAAGGTCAGCGGCTCATTCACCAGTTGCTCCTTGGAAACCCTAGACTGGGTCACTACAAGTCAGAAGTGACTCTACTGCATGTTAACAACAGCAACAAGAACACCAAAGGGGTGGAAACAACTTATGAAATCTTAAACAGGCTGTTAGGGAGCCCTCCCAAAAGATGGCCTCATACAAAAGAGAAACTGTAAAGAGAAACTTAACAACCCAGAGACAACAAAACAAAGCAAAAACCCCCACAAAAACACAAAAAAGCGAGATCAGTGGAGGAGAACAAAACTACGAAATGATAATAAATAAGCAAGTGGCTACATTTTTGCATACTTAAAAAAAAAAAGAAATTAGAAAAACTAACCTGAATTCTTCCTCCTTCTAAAAATTTAGACAAGCATGATATAAAATGATCTACAAAAAAAAGTATATAAATCCCACCCTCAAGCATTTATCCATACAAAATAAAAATGTGTCCACAAACTTGGACCCCTAACCAGAGAAGCAGCAACACCAGAGGTGATGGCTTGGAGAGATTGAGCAGCTGAGGACTCTACACTCATGGAAAGAGAAAGGCTGTGTGCTGGCAGCCAGGAGGCTGGCTTGCAGAATGGGCCCTTTAGTTGTTTAACAGTGTTTTTGTGTACATAAAAAACAAAACAAACAAAAACACCCACAAAGGGAATAGAAGCAAATACTATTAAATGATAATGTATGGAGGGGATTGTAATCATTGCAATGAAACAAAATACGGTAGGATGGGTGTAAAATCAATGTTCTCTCAAGTAAACTATCAATCAATTCACAATAAAGGCTTAAAAAAAAATTTTTTTTTAAGTGACTACAAAAAGACCTGTAGAGGAATCTCCATAGCAACTTTATTCTCAGTAGTGCCAAACTGAAACAACACAAATCTGTCATCAAGAGAATGGTTAACCATATTACAGTCTATTCATTCATACAGTGTAATACTATTCTTTAATAAAAATAAACAAACTACTAATAAATTTAACAGCATGATGAATCACACAGAACATTATGAAGAATTTTTTAAAAAGTTGACACAAAAGAATATGTGTTAGGAAGTTACATAAAGTTCCAGAGCAGTTCTAATTCAAGCTAAAACAATTATTAACAATTATTTCCTCTACGGACAGCATGACAGCCATGACTTGTCAGGGAGATGAAAAATGTTCAATCTTTTATAAGGATGTGGTTACACTTAGGCTGCTTCTGAAAGGTCACCCATTCAAACGTACCATCAAATGCACCATAGGAGAAAGATGAGGTTGCCTGCTCATTTAGTTTTAGTCTCAGAAACCCAACTGACTTAGGGACAATGGGTTTGTTTTTTTGTTTGGGATGACAGGTGATAATTACACTATATATACAGCCTTGGAAATCCTATATAGAGTGTCATTGTGAGTCAGAATACACTCGATGGCACTGGGTTTGGTTTGGTTTAGAATTGCAAGTCTATTTTTCAGAATTGTATAACTAAGATGTGTGCATGCAATTATGCAAATTTTATCTTAAAAAAACCCCACTGGGATATGGAAGTAGATAGAGTTACAGATGAAAGAATGGCAGAACTTTTATGATTGTTGAAGCTGGTGGTTGAATACATTTGGGTTATTTATACTATTTTGTTTGTTGTTGTTAAGTATCACTGAGTCATTTCCGACTCATAGCAACCCTGTATAGTGTTTCCAAGGAGTGACTAGTGAGATTTAACCGCTAAGTTTGCAGTTCAAACCAACTTTGCAGTCCAGCGCATTATCCCGCAGCACCACACCAGGACTCCATTCCCATAATAAAACATTAAAAATCATGAAAGAATTATAAAGTCCCATTCAAAATTATTACTGGAAAAAGAAAAGTAAGGAGAACAGAATAACATCTCAAAACACATTTAAAATGAAACAATATATGATAGGACGAATGTAAAGCTAATGTTCTCCCATATAAACTATCACATAATTCACAATAAAACACTAAAAACACACACACACGCACAATTAAAGCATACTCATACAGCAGATCAAACTGTAATCTACTAATTCAAAACTCAGACAAGAATTCTATTATTCAAACCAAAAAGGAGTTAAAAGTTTGAAGATTCAGAAATCAAATTAAAAGTTAATTCAGATATAAAGATTAAGCCAGAAAAAAATCTAAGAATAAATACCTTGAAATTGTTTTATAAGAAATAAAAGATGAAAAAATAAGAAAATTTTAATGATTTCCTGCTTGCCAAATAAAGAAAAGATAAAAGCATTCAAGAGATATACAGGTTGATAAAGATTTTGTCTGGATTCAACACATAGACAACGGGAGTCTCTGAAAAGCAAACCCCCACAAAATGGGAACAAACACTTCTAAAAACTGTTGTTGTTAAGTGCCATTGAGTTGGTTCTAACATAGTGACCCTGTATAGGGTTTCCAAGGAGCGGCTGGTGAACTTGAACCACCAACCTTGCAGTTCAAACGGCTTTGCAGTCTGGCACATTAACCCACAGCAACACACCAGGACTCCTGGTTCGACTGAAACTACAGTTCAACAAATCCTTCCGAAAGAAATCGTAAAGTTTATAACAAACATGGGTACAAACAGCCAAAATAATCTTCAAAAATGAGAAAAAATAAGACTCTAACTTCCAACCTCGGACATAATACAACATTACAGTAATTACAATGTCTGGTTCCAACTTATAGCAACCCTGCATAGGGTTTCTGAGCCTGTAAATCTTTATAGGAGCAGAAAGTCTCATTTTTCTCCTATGGAAAGGCTGGTAGTTTTCAACTGCTGACATTGACTTGTAACCACAATGCTATGTTATTGTTTTTAGGTGCCATTGAGGTGGTACTGACTCATAGAGGCCCTATGCACAACAGAACTAAACACTGCCCAGTCCTGGGCTTACCTCACAATTGCTGCTACACTTGAGCCCATTGCTGCTGCCACTGTGCCAATCCATCTCATTGGGAGGGCGGGGGGGTCTTCCTCTTTTTCTCCGATCCTCCACTTTACCAAACACGATATCCTTCTCCAGTGCCTGGTCTCTCCTGACAACATGTCCGAAGTATGAAAGACAAAGTTTGGCCATCCTGGCTTCCAAGGAGCACCCTGGCTGTACTTCTTCCAATAAAGATCTGTTGGTTCTTTTGGCAGCCCATGGCACTTTCAATATTCTCCTCCAACACCGTAACTCAAAAGCATCAATTCTTCCATGGTCTTCTTTATTCACTATCCAATTTTCGCATGCATATAAGGTTAGTGAAAACACCATGGCTTGAGTCAGGAGCACCTTAGTCCTCAAACTGACATCTTTGTTCTTCAACCCTTTAATGAGGTCTTATGCAGTAGATCTGCCTAAAGCAATATGTTGTTTGATTTCCTGACTGCTGCTTCCGTGAGTATTGATGTTTGATCTGAACAAAATGAAGGGTTTTTTTGTTTTGTTTTGTTTTTTTCTTGTAAAAAGGTATCTATTTGGCTTTTAATACAGAACGACTCAGAAATACAGGAAGGAATATCATACAAGCCAGTTACCCACTAAAAAAAAAAAAAAAAAAAAAAAAAAGCAACATTCTTTGAAAAAACATTTTAGCCACATTCTCTGTCTTCCACC
>NW_006408554.1:20133737-20158065 GCF_000296735.1 Chrysochloris asiatica | reverse complement strand
CAGAAATACAGGAAGGAATATCATACAAGCCAGTTCTCCACTAAAAAAAAAAAAAAAAGTAATAAAAACCAACCCAAAAGGTAAAAACATTTTAGCCACATTCTCTGTCTTCCACCTGGTTTAGAAAGCAGGAAATACCAAACCAATGCCAGTTCATTTAAAGACTTACTTAAAAAATAAAATAAGAAACTATCCTTAAAATCTGGCAGGTAGTTCTTAGAGGCCACTCTGGTAGCGTAGTGGTTACAAATCGGGCTGCGAACCTTAAGGTCAGCGGTTCGAAATTACCAGCCGCTCCATGGGAGAAAGATGAGGCTTTCTACTCCCATAAAGATTTACATCCTCGGAAACCCTGTACAGGGTCGCTATGGGTTGGAACCGACTCAACGGCACTTAACAACAACAACAACAGGAGCTTGCCTTAATCATCCTGGTCAAATGTGATACATGTGGTCAATGAATATGGCCACCGTCTCCTCTGTTTCTTGCTAGTAATGGTCTTCATCTGGAGGGAGGATGTTGGCCTGGGCACCACTTGATGTCATTCATACAGCCTGAGGTCTCAAGGTCAAAGTGCCTTGGAATATTCCATTCATATCTTCATTGAATCTCCCCCATATACAGTCTCTTGTCACTGGATGCTGAGAGAATGAAGGGCTCATCAGGGTGGAAAGCTACTTCACTGATGGAGCCAGCATGGCCAAACAGCTTATATAGAATTCTTCTACTTGTGGTATCCCACACATACACAAACCTGTCAGCTGAACCAGCTGCTATTTTGCTTCCATCAGGTGACCAAGAACATCTCAGAAGATTCTTTTCAAAATTGTGCACATTTCCTTGAAAGATTTTCACACATCTCTCCTTGGGGGCAAATGGCTGGACATCCCAAACTCACACTGTATTGTCCATTGCATTGGACAAGAAATAAGAGCCTTCAGAACTTAAACTCAAGTCAGTCACTGAATCTGCATGACCTCTCATGGTATAGGTGAACTTGCTTTGACACAGGTCCCAGACCTTGATATCATTGTCTATGCCACCAAAAATAATTTGATCACTTGTGTCATTGAAGGTCACAGCTAACACCTGGTAGGTGTTTTGAAAAGTCTGCATGGCTGCTTTCTTACAGATGTCCCAAAGCTTAACTGTACCATCCTCACTGCCAGTACAGACAAGCTGGGGACCTCTCCTGGCCGATTAACAGGAATTCACAAAGGAAGTATGTCCTTTCAGTCTTTTAACTTTCTCGCCTGTCTCACTATCCCACACAGCCACAGTTTTATCTGTGGATGCTGAGAAGAGCATGCTGCCGTCTGTGTTATAATGTAGTTCCATCACGGCTCCACTGTGTCCCTTCAATGTAGCATAGTGATCACAGTCACCATACACATTCCACAACAATATCAGTCTATCAAATCCTGCAGACACTAAGGTGGATCCATTGGGGTGAAATCTGCAACAGTATACTTCTCTTTCATGTCCTGAAAGCAGCATGATTGGGGCTAGGAGAAGGAACACCTAGGAGGCCCTGCTTGCAGCAAAGCTCCCTGCTGCTGCCCCGTTCCGGGGGCCCAACTCCACTGCTCCCAATAGCAAGTCAGGGTGCTGCTGTTTGACTGGGACAAGGGGTAACTCCGGGCCCTTGCACTTTTGCTCTTCTATCATGGCGGCAACCACTCTCCTCTGCCCAAAATGAAGTTTTTGACAACTTCAACTTTGTCTCCGTTTATGTGGATGTTGTCTATTGGTCCAGTTGTGCACATTTTTGTTTCCTTTACATTGAGATGCAATCCATATCGAAGGCTATGGTCTTTGATCTTCATTAGCAAGTATCTGAAGTCCTCTTGGCTTTTAGCAAGCAAGGTTGTATCATCTGCATATCTCAGGTATTAATGAGTCTTCCTGCAATCCTGATGCCATGTTTTCCTTCATACAATCCAGCTTCTCAGATTGTTTGCTCAGCATACAGGGTGAATAAGTATGGTGAAAGAGTACAACCATGGTGCACACCTTTCCTAATTTTAAACCATTCAGTGTTCCTTTGCTTTGTCCAAACAACTGCCTCTTGGTCCATGTACAGATTCCTCATGAGCACAATTAAGTGCTCAGGAATACTAATACTTCAGAATGTTGTCCATAGTTTGTCATGATGCACACAACTGAAAGCCTTCGCATAGTCAATAAAGCACAGGTAAACAGCTTTCTGGTATTCTCTGCTTTCAGCCAAGTTCAATCTAAAGTCAGCAATGATATCCCTTGTCGCACATCCTCTTTTGAAACTGGCTTGAACCTCTGGAAGTTTGCTGTCAATGTATGACTGTCTTTGGATTATCTTTAGCAAAATTTTACTCGAATGATATATCAGTGATATTGTCCAATGACTGCAATGTTCCATTAGGTCATCTCTCTTTGGAATGGGCACAAATACAGATTTCTTCCAGTCACTTGGCCAGGTAATTGTTGTCAACATTTCTTGGCATAGTTGAGTGAGTGCCTCCAGTGCTGTAGCAGTTTGTGGAATGTTTTCAATTTGTATTCTATCTATTCCTGGTGCCTTGTTCTTTGCTAATGACTTCAATGCACGTTGGCCTTCTTCCTTCAGGATCACTGGTTTTTAATTGTATGCTATCTCTTGGAGGTTGAACATCGACCATTTCTTTTAGGTACGGTGACTCTGTATATTCCATCTTCTTTTGATGCTTTCTGCATCATTCAGTATTTTGTCCACAGAATCCTTCAATATCGCAAGTTGAGGTTTGAATTTTTTTCTTCAGTTCCCCCAGCTTGAGAAATGCTGTTTTCTTCCCTTTTGGTTTTGTACCTACAGGTCTTTGAACATTTCGTTATAATATTTGACTTTGTCCTCTTTAGCTGCCCTTTGAAGTTTTCTGTTCAGCTCTTTTACCTCCTCGCTTCTTCCATTTTCTTTAGCATCTCTATGCTGGAGAGCAAGTTTCAGAGTCTCTTCTGACATTTATTTTGGTCTTTTTCTTTTTTCTTGTCTTCTTAATGACCTTTTGCTTCTCTTTATGATGTCTTGATGTCATACCACAACTCTTCTGGAATTCGGTCTTTAGTTGTCTAATACATCAAATCTGTTCTTCAGATGATCTCTAAATTCAGGCAGGATATATTCAAGGCCATACTTTGGCTCTGGTGGACTTGTTTTAATTTTCTTCAGCTTCAGCCTGAATTTGCATGAGCAATTGATTGTTTGTTCCACAGTCTTCCCCTGGCTTTCATTTGGCTGATGATATGGAGCTTTGCTGCCATCTCTTTATACAGATGTAGTCTCTTTGATTTCTGTGTATTCCACCTGGTGAACTCCATGTATATAGTAGTCATCTTTAATGTTGTTTAAAAGAAGGTATTTGCAATGGACAAGTCATTGGTCTTGCAAAATTCTATCATGCCATCTCCAGCATTGTTTCTATCACTAAAGCTACAATTGTCAACTACTAATCCCACTTCTTTGTTTCCAACCTTTGCATTCTAATCACCAGTAATTATCAATACATCTTGATTGCATGTTTATTCAATTTCTGACTGAAGAAGCTGGTAGAATTTCATGATCTCTTGCTTTAGTGACTGGAGCATAAATTTGAGTAATACTGGTATTAATTGCTCTTCCTTGTAGGTGTATGTGGATATTACCCTATCACAGACAACACTGTGCTTCATGACTGATCTTGGTATGTTTTTTTGATGATGGGCTCACTAATGCCTAGGATATTAATGTTTATGCATTCCATTTCACTTCTGACAGCTTCCAATTTTCCTAGATTCATACTTCGTGCATTCCACGTTCTGATCATTAATGGATGTATATAGCTGTTTCTCTCCATTTTGAGTTGTGCCCCATCAGCAAATGAAGGTCCTGAGGACTTTGCTCTATTAGCGTCATCTTCTTCAACTCTACTTTGAGGAGGCAGCTCTTCCCCAGTCACATTTTGAGTGTCTTCCAACCTGAGGGGCTCATCTTTTGGCACTATATCTGACAATATTCTGGCATTACTCATCATGTTTCAATATTCAATAATCTGATGCTGACAGTGTTTCACTGCTATTCATATGGTTTTCAGTGACTAAATGTTCGGAAATAATCCTTCTCTACTTCTTCATAGTTTATTTTTGTCTGGAAGCTCAGCTGAAACCTGTCTACCATGGGTAACCCTGCTGGTATTTAAAATATCTGTGCCACAGCTTCTAGAATCATAGCATCGCACAAGCCACCACAGTACTTCAAACTGACAGACACGTGGTGATACAACTACATGAGAATCTATAACTATCTCAATTTTTAAAAAAGTAATCACCTCTTAAGGACAGAACTGAAGGTGAAAGGATTGATTTTCATTAGGCTTTTCATACTAATCTTGTTGTTGTTGTTAAGTGCCGTTGAGTCGATTCTGACCCATAGCGACCCTGTGTAGGGTTTCCATGGAGCAGCTGGTGAGCTTGAACCACCAACCTTGCAGTTCAAATGACTCTGCAGTCTGACACATTAGCCCACAGCGCCACACCAGGACTTCTCTTATCTATCGTAGTGATGGGTATGTGTTGTAGATTCGGTTCTGATTCACAGAGACCCTGTGCAGGGTTTCCAAGGCTGTAAGTCTTTATTGGAGTAGAAAGCCTCATCTTTCTCAGGAGGAACCGCTGGTAGTTTCAAACTGCTGACTGAGATAAATAGCCTGACTTGTAACCACTATGCTACGAGAGCATATATTATCTTGATTATGAAGAAAAAACTTTTGTTTCCTCTTAAGTGAGGTATTATATGTAAGGTATTTGACTCATAGAATGTCTTCAATAAACTTTAGCTTGCTTTCTCTTCCATCTTACGGCTAAGAACAATGGCTAGGGAAAGACATCAACCTAATTCTGAGATATAGAGCCACCAGTAAATCATCCAATGAGATTATTAAGGACTAAAATGGGGAACCAAAAAGTATTTATACCAAGGTAACTTTCTCTCCATTCTTTCTCATCAATGAACAAGTTTTAAACTAAGCCCTCTTCCAAATTCTTGTTTAATAAGCTAAAGTAGGCAATTACAGGGAAATCTAGAGACAAAATATTAGATGTTATACAGTGTCTTTTCCTCATATAATTTCTTCCACTTTCATAGTGATTCACTGTTAGCTATGTTCATTATCATTAACCTTTATTTAATGCTTAGTATATCACTGAAAAGGAGCTCTGGTAGCGTAGTGGTTACTAATCAGGCTGTGAGCCGCAAGGTCAGTAGTTCCAAACTACCAGCTGTTCCGCAGGAGAAAGATGAGGCTTTCTGCTCCTGTAAAGATTTACAGCCTCAGAAACCCTGTACAGGGTCACTATGAGTCGGAACCGACTCCACAGCACATAATAAGATACTTTTACTTTTAGTGGGAAAAGAATACAGAGAATGGGGGAGAAGGGGACTATAATTCAGTCTGAGGCAACAGATGGAACAGCAAGTGTGAGGGGCTGTTTTTGGAAAGCGCCATCAAGTGCCTGTATAGGGTTTCCAAGGAGTTGTTGATGGGTTTGAATCACCAATCTTGTGGTTAGCAATCCAGAGCTTACCCTACAGCGCCACACCAGGACTCCAGTGTGAGGATAAGGGATAGAAATCTGAAAAAGCAAACATTTAGGAAAGAAAGTGTGTCTCTGTGTGTGTGTCATTCTTGGCTATTAACTAAGAAAAGGGAGAGCAAGAGGTATACGGATGAAAAAACCATAGCAAGTTAAGGGTCTGGAGTTTCAGTTTCCTATGAAGGAGAGAGGACGAAGAACTAAACCCCCCACTCCTCTTTTAGCAACTGGATTTCTCTCTAGAGTTTAAATTTCAGATATTTACATATAACCGTGGGTTAAGAATTGAGTTGCTAACCACAAAATCCGAGGTTCAAACCCACCAGGCACTCTGCTGGAGAAAGACTGGACCATTTGCTCCTGTAAATATTTAGTCTTGGGAACCCTAAGAAGCAGTTCTACTCTGTCCTAGAGGGTTGCTAGCTATGAGTTAGACTCAACTCGATCGCTGTTGAAAACCAAGTTAGATGTAACAAATTCTCCTCAACCTTCTAATTTCTCACTGAGTGACCACTGAAATTCTCCTCTCTTTAATTTCACTTGAACTAAACTAATCTTTTTGTAATCTATCAACTAGTTCTTTCTATACTATTCCGAATTTTACCACTTTAGTTTATTACCACATCAATTTTCATCTTAAGAATCAAAAGCATCTATGTGGCTTTCCAAAATTAGTTTTAGAGCAGAGGCTAGTATACAGATCTTCTTACTATTGCTTTCTCCATCATGGTGTGTCGCTGTAAGATAAGCACTGGACTACTAACCACAAGGCTGGTATTTCAAATATACCACTTGCTCCTCAGAAACCCTACACAGGGTTGCTGAGTTGTAAGTGACTCAATAGCATTAATAAGAACAATATTTCTTCTCACCTAGAATACTTGCAAATTTTCTAAACCAAGTCCTTTTTATTTCATTATTCAGATTAATTAATGCTGCTGTTGCCGGGTCCACTGAGTCAGTTTCAACTCGCAATGACTCTATGCACAACAGAACAAAACACTACCCAGTCCTAAACCATCCTCACAATCATTGCTATGTTTGAGCCATTGCTATGGACACTGCGTCACTTCATCTTGTTAAGGGTCTTCCTCTTTTTTGATGACCCTCTACTTTACAAGCATGTCTTCCTCCAGGGACCGATTTCTCCTAATAATATATACAAAATGCATGAGACAAAGTCTTGCCACCCTCTCTTCTAAGGAGCATTCTGGCTGTACTTCTTTCAAGAAAGGTATGTTTGTTCTTCTGGCAGTCCATGGTCTATTCCATATCCTCTGGTAACTGTATAATTCAAATGTAGCCATTTTTCTTCAGTCTTCCTTATTAGGTATCTCATATGAAAACTTCTACAAACTGCTACAATCAGAAATGTATCAAACATGTACTCAAGGTGCATTGATATTTGGAATGCAAAAGTTGGAAACAAAAAGGAAGGAAAAGCTTTTTGGCTCTCTGAGCAACACCATGACGGTTAGCAAGAACAAGTACCTTCCAAAAGGAGGCAAAAAGGAGCCAAGAAGAAAGTGGTTGATCCATTTTGTAACAGATTGCTATGATGTGAAGGCACCAGCTATGTTCAATATAAGAAATATTGGGAAAACACTAGTCACATGACTCAAGGAACCAAAATTGCATCTGATGGGCTCAAGGACTGTGTTTTTGAAGTGAGCCTTGCTGGTTTACAGAAGGATGAAGCTGCAATTAGAAAATTCAAGCCAATTACTGAGGATGTTCAGGGCCAAAATTGCCTGACCAACTTCCAGGGCATGAATCTTACTGGTGACAAAATGTGCTCCCTGGTCAAAAAAATGGCAGACCATGATTGAAGCTCATGTTGATGTCAAGACTACAGATGGTCATTTGCTTCGCCTGCTCTGTGTTGGTTTTACTAAAAAAGGCAACAACCAGATTTAGAAGATATCTTATGCTCAACTCAACAAGTCTGTCAAATCTGGAAAAAAATTATGGAAATCATGACCCAAGAGGTGCAGACAAATGATTTGAAAGAAGTGATCAATAAACTGATTTCAGATAGCATTGGAAAGGACATAGAGGAGGCTTGCCAGACTATTTACCCTCTCCATGACGTGTTTGTTAGGAAAGTGAAAACGCTGAAGAGCCCAAATTTGAGTTGAGATAACTCATGGAGCTTCATGGTAAAAGGCAGTAGTTCTGGAAAAGCTACTGGAGATGAGACAGGTGCTAACACTGAACGAGCTGATGGCTGTGAGCCACCAGTTCAACAATCAGAATCTGTTTAAAATTCAGACTTTAATGATGACAAATGAAAGATCTTATTTGTGAGAGAAAACAATTGTTAAAAGGGAAGGAAAAGAAGTTGAAATACATGGACTTAGTGCTAGAAAACCTGATGTCACATGCTAGAATTCTAAAAGATCAATGACTTACTAAAAATACTTCTTTTCAATACAATTGATGACTCTATCTATGGACCTCACCAGATGGATTACATAGGAATCAAATTGGCTACATCTGTGGAAAGAGAGGATGGAGAATCTCAGTATCATCAGTTAAGAAAAAGTCAGGTGCTGACCACAGAGAAGGTCATCAATTGCTCGTATGCAAGTTCAAAGTTGAAGCTGAGGAAAAGCAAAGCAAATCCATGAGAGCCAAAGTATGACCTTGAAGAGATTATGACTCACTGAACACTATGGCTGAACACCAGAAGAGTATGGAACATGAAGAAAATAAAAGGTCATTAAAGAGAGAGGAAAAAGGAAAAAATGGGTGAAAATACCAGAATAGAATGAAACTTGCCTTTTCATCAGAAAAACTAAAAAAAAGGATGGAGGGTTAAAAAGCTGAACAGAAGATTTCAAAGGACAATTTGAGAAGGCAAGGTAAAGTTTTACAATGAAATGTTCCAAGACCTGGAGTCAGGAAACCAAAAAGGAAGACTATGATTGTCATTTCTCAAGCTGAATTAATTGAAGAGAAAATTCAAACCTCGAGTTGGAATACTGACATTGTATGGGCAAAAACTGAATGATGCTGGAAGCAACAAAAGAAGATGGAATGAATGCACAGTCAGTATACCAAAAAGATAGGATGACATTCAAACCATTTCAAAAGCCACTGGCACTGAAGGAAGCTATCCATGTGGAACTGAAGACAAAGGCCAAAACAAGGCCCCAGGGAGGTGGAGCATGATGTCAGCATAAGCATTTGCATGCTCTGAATCCCCACAATTAAACAGGTATTGATAAAATCTATTATCATTATCTCACAATTCTGGACACCAATGAGAGGGTTGGAAAACCAAAGAGAACACTGAAACAGTGGAAAACCAAAGGTAACAGACCACAGGAGAGTGGAGGGTCCCAGGGCACCCTCACCTCATGCCTCACACCAGTTCAGAGCAGGAGCAGCAGTAGCTGGACTTTGCGAATAGCCAAGTCCCGGTGAATACACCAGGGGCAAGGATGCCTGAGCTTGAAGATGCTATCAGGCACCTCAGATCTGGGATTGGCTGGGTCCTGGGAAGGTATGCAGAGCACAGTGCAGTCCCAACTTTGTCAACAGCACCATAGGTAGGATGCCTGAGCATGCAGATTTAACAAAGGGTGCCAGAGAGCACCAAGATCACATGGGCCCCAGAAGGAAATACTGTGTAGTGCAGTACAGACTTCTGGACAGCCAGGTCCTTGTGAACGTGCAGTGGAAAAGAACAACTAACCACTCAGAAATGAAAAACGGCACTGGAGTGCACCACAGGCCCAATACCTCCTGGCTCCTGAGAGTACAGTGTGGCTCAGACTTCGTATAATACCCAGGCCCCAGTAAGGCACCCTGGGCAATAACACCAGAACAACAGATGTAAGAAAAGATACTGTGGCACACTGCAGGCCTGAAACCATGCAGGTCACAAACTGGGGCAGTGCATACCACGTACTGCAACCCAGACTTTGTGAACTTCCAGATCTCGGTAAATGCAGCTTAGGCAAGTTATGACAGTACAAAAACCTGAACAACAGGCCTAAGACATGGTGCCATGCCACCTGACAGGATTAAGATCTATTGGCTTGTAGGAGGAAGAAGTATGCAGAGCACAGTGTGGTCTAGACATTGGAAACAGTTAGGCACCAGGTAAGGCACTGCACACAAACAAGAAAGAGCAACATAACACACCATGGGCTTGGATCTTCATGAGTCCTATATAAAGCACTAATGGGGCCTAGATTACATAAGCAGCCAGGTCTGGGACTGAGAAACACACTAAACACAGCATGGGTCAAAACTTCTGAGCAGGCAGAGCTGGGATAGGGTGGCAAGCACAATAGGAACCAGAGTCTGAGTGAGTCCTGGCACAGAGAAGTTGGTAAGCACAGTAAAGCCTGAATACATGAGCATGCAGGACATGTGGTGAACTGCTAACACTTGATGCTTTGGGATGGACTCTGAGGCTGGTGCTGAACTGGAGGGGAAAATTGTGGTTAGTCTGCAACAACCGCAGCTCTTGTGTGCAGGTGGCAGAGAGGAACGGGGCAGTAAATATGCGACCAAAGTTGCATGGCTGGTGCTCACAGTGCAGGAGGGCTGCAGCAAGAATTCAGTGACATCTAATAAGCCTAAATGGGGGGAGGGGGGGTCCAGTACCAAAGTAAAATGATCCATGTCCCTAATATCTGTGCTAAGACAAACACACAGGTGTTGCATGCTATAGAGTTTGGTGTTGTAGAGGCATTTTTAGCACCCCCAACCAAGGAACCTAGATATAAAGAATGCCAAAGTACAACAATGGTATCAACTGCCCAGGGCGTTTTTTGTTTGTTTTTTAAAAGAATTATTAGATTTTAATTGTCTGCAGAACTCTTTTAAGCCTTAATTTCACCAAATAACAGACCAGATTTCAGAAATAGCTAGAGGGCTAGGTAAAAAAGTTAGAACATAGCAGAAGACAGTGGTGGCGATTATATGCCAACAATTCAGCTCCAAATCACAGCGACCCTGCATGGAGTTTGCCCATCTGTAAACCTTTACATGAGCAGAAAGCCTCATCTTTCTCCCAGAGTACCTGGTGGACTCGAACTGCAGACCTTGAAGTTAGCAGTCCAGCTCCTAACTCACTACACTACCAGGGTGCCTTCAGAAAGACAGTAGAGACAATGACCAGTTGCTAGACAAGTAGAAAATTACGAAACAATATCAGAGATGCCCCCACCCCAAATTAAAAGCTGGAGGTTTGTTGTTGTTAAGCGCCGTCGACCCATAGTGACCGTGTACAGAGCTTCCAAGGCTGTAAATCTTTACGGTAGCAGAAAGCCTCATCTTTCAGAGCGGCTAGTAGTTTCGAACTCCTGACCTTAAGGTTTGCAGCCCAACTTGTAACCACTACACTACCAGAGATGGAGGTAAGTAGGTTAAAATTTACAGTGACCAAGTAAATAATATATCCACTTTAGCAATTTCAAAGAGTTGGAAATCACTATATTTAAAAATATTTTCACATTTTACTATTTCTGAAATCAGGATTTCTTTTAACTAATAAGTATGCTTGACTCGGGTTTCTACTCTCCAAAGTCAGTTATAAAAGAGACAACGTGTCAGTCAATCAATTGAGAAGCATGAGAACATGATAGTGAAACAAAGTGCTCTCAGTACATGTGGAATATTTTTTCAGGAAGCTTTTGGGTAAAAGAAAGATGAGTCAAGAAAGAAAGCACTGTTTACTTTATTGTTTAATTTTGTTTTAGAATGATGTTGAGTAGGTTCAGACTCATACCGGCCATGTGTAGGGTGTCTGAGAAGCGGCTGGTGAGTTTGAACCGCCGACTTTGGGGTTAGCAGTCTAGTGCTTAGCCTACAGCGGCGCCACACAAACACAGATTTACTAGGAAGTAATTTCAAATGCTTAAGGACACATTCCAGAAGAAACACAATTAACGGGATTGCAAAAATGCTTTACTGACAAATACAAGTGCAACATTTAAACAGATTTCGTGCAAGTTTCCCGTATATTTCACGCCGGGTTGTTGCTGTGACGTGCGGGGAGTCAGTTTCCACCCGTATACAAAGACACGGAGAGAGACACTTCATATTCCTTTCCCACTCATACAGGAAAAGATTCAGAAAGTTTAGGCACTAAACAATTGGAAGGAAAGGACAGAGTAATTGGAATATCTACCGCTGTCTTAGTGTGTTATACGAAAGAAGAAAAAAATAAAAGGACTGCAAAACATCAGCGAGGGTACATCTATCTCCCACATTAGCTTCAGACTCAGTTCCCAGATGCCACTTCCGTCCCAGGAAATGGCTCTTCTTCCCTTCAATCTCCACCCGGGCTCGCCTCCCAGTTTTGCTCACCATGCTGCTCCGAGGAGCCCATGGCTAGCGGGAAGCTGAGTCCGTACAGCTGGACAGACCACCCTCTCGCCTCATCAGTCCACCGCCCGCTTTGCAGAGCGGCGGAAGAAGAGGATTTGACAGAACACTACGGCCCGCTGGACTCTGGGCGTCCGCAAGAAAAATCACGGCGAGAGGGTTCCACAGCGTACCTTTTGGCCGCTACTGCGGCTTCCGTGAGACATCTTTAGAGAACTGCCTCCACACCAAATCCAAAACTGTTCAAGACGCAAAAAGACCGCGCGCCACAGAGCACACCCCGCCACGAGACCAACCCAGCTCTGCGTTTCGCCCTTCACTGAGCGCTACCATTGGAGGGCGCGAGGCGCAAGGCGGGACATTTCTAGGGCACCGCCTCCTCACGGGTTGAAGACGGCCCACCGCTGGCTCCGCCCTGCCGCCCCATCTCGTTCCCGTCCGGTGCCCCGGTCCCGCCCCGTCTTGGTCGCACGCTGCGACTGGAGCGCGCTCTGCGTGGGGCGGGGTTTTTCCGCGACTCTTGATTTCCGGGGTTAGGTAGGATGTCCAACCCTTAGGGTATGAGGTCTTTTGAAAGTGTAGGACAGTGTTCCTCCGAGACTGCTCTCTGGATATGCGCTGTATTGTTTTGTGTTATGCCATGTTGTGGCATCTTTTCCGACCCATAGCGATCCTGTATAGGGTTTCCAAGGAACGGCTGGTGAGTTTGAACTGTCGACCTTGTGGTTCACACCGACCTTGCGGTCTAGTGTTTATCCCACTGTACTGCACCAGGACTCCACACATTGCTTATCCCGCTTCCTCATCCGACCACAGCCTACGGAATGAGCGAGCTCTGGGCGGGAGCATCTGTCACCATTGTGTCTCTTTTAGTGGGACTTGTGGAGAGGACACCTTAGGCAGTGGTCAACCTTGAGGTGTATGCTCTTAACCGGAGGAAAAAGATCCCAATACCAGACGTATTCTCTGTTGAGTACTTCCGGATTCATAGTGACAGAAGGAAACACTGTCTTGTCCTGCTCCATCCTCACAGGTGCTGTGTTTAAATCCATTGTCACAGCCACTCTGTCAATCCATCTCCTTGTGTGTTTTCCTCAATTTCGATGACCGCACTTTACCAAGCATGATGTCATTCTCTAGACATTTGATCCCACGTCATAACATGTTCAAATTAGAGAAACTGCCATCTTTGCTTCAAAGGAACATGCTTCTTTACTTCTCCCAAGACAGCTTTGTTTTTCCGGCTGACCATGGCAATTTCAAAATTCTTAGCCAACATCATAAGGAGTACTGATAACGGCAGGTTACATGTTAGACAATTTGAATCCATCAGCCACTGTGCAAAAGAAAGATGAGGCTTGCAGTCTCAAAAACCCTGTACAGGGTCACTGTGAGTCTCAGCACTCAGCACCAGTTAAATGCATCAATTCTTACTCAGTCTTCCTTATTCATTATTCAACTTTCACAGGCATACGAGGCAATTGAAATACCTTAGCTAGTCATCAGGCATATATTAGCTCTCAAACTGACAGCCTTGCACTTCACATGCTAAAGTGCTCTTTTGCAGCAGATTTGCCCAATGAGATGAATTGACACAGTAGCTACAACAGGCTCAACCCTAACAATGATTGTGAGGGCATAGGACTGGTCAGTTCATCTTTCTATTACACCTGGGATCACTATGCGTTGGAACCAACTCAACAAACACATAACAACAAAACAACAATTGACATAAACAAATGGCCAGGCTTTCTCCTGCAGTGTTGCTGGCTGGCTGGAATGGCTAGCAGTTCTGTTAGTTAGCTGAGCTCTGAAATGTTCTGCTACCAGGGCTCCTTGAATACAACTTTGTTGTTGTTAAGTGCTGCCGAGTCAGTTATGACTCAGAACGAAAAGTCTGCCCAGTTCTGCTCCTTCATCACAATCATTGTTACACTTGAGTCCATTGCTGCTGCCACTGTGCCAATCATTCCAATGGAGGTCTTTCTCTTTTTCGTTGACCCTTCACTTTACCAAGCATGATGTCCTTCTCCAGGGGACTGGTCCCTCCTGATAATATGTCTGAATATAAGAGATGAAGTCTCTCCATCCTGGCTTCTAAGAAGAATACTGGTTATTCTTCTACACATTTATTCTGGTTTTTTTTGTTTGTTTGTTACCTCTGAGTGAGTTTTTATATTCAAAATGTTCCATCTACTAGAACAAGGCAACTGAGAGCAAAGATACTAATAAATACTTATCCTAAGCTAACTTCAAGGTCGGTGGTTCAAACCTACCAGTCACTCTGTGGAAACCCTATACAGGGTAGCTATGAATCAGAGCTGTCTCAGTGGTACACAACAAGAACAAAAATCTGAAACATGATCTTTGACCCACTCACCAATAACTCCATTGAAGGAATTGTATGTAATTGGAACATTGGATACCCAGACTTCTACTAAAAAATCAACCTGAAAGGTCACTTCTTGTCTGAAGTATCTTAGAATACTTGAGAGACAATTTCCTGGTTAGGAGTGAGATCGATTAATTAGGATAAACACTTGCCTCAATTTGGTATTTGAAAAATAATTGAGTTAATTAGAGATCTAAAAGTAGACAGTCACCTTTGGGAAAATGTCTATGAACGGATTGTATCTAATAAAATGTGTATGAACTGTTAGCATCAAATAAAAAGACTTTTAACAAGGAATGTTTTAAGAAGGCAGATTTGAGGAATTAGAAGTAAAGCAGTATGAAGGGGTAAAGCAACAAAAATCTATGCTACATGTCCTGTGGAAAAACAAACAAACTTGCCTAAATAAACCATAACAAAAGCCTATTCTCTTTTTTTCCTGAATCCATGGGGGGGTGGGGGTAGGGGAATCTCACTAATTGATAATGTAAATCCTCTGAAGGATGTTAGACATAAGAGGAGATTATTCATAAATAGATAGAATGATGAAACACATCTAATTGTGTCGGGGTCTGTCCTCGACATAGTTGTGTTGTTCACGAGTGTTTGGTTCACGAGGAGGGGAGATCCAGCGGCGATAGAGATAGAAGACAGACAGAAGAAGGGGGACAATGAGGCACCCCAAAGCCAGGGTGGATACATCACTGGTGGGCAGACTTGGGAGTACAGGCATCGTGGCCTCTGCAGGCAGCAACTCACTGCCCTTCAATCTTTACTGCATGCACTCAATCTTGTAATGCACACCTGGGGAGGCCCAGGCCTCTGTTTTATTTAGGGGAGGAGCTTCACACCAAGCTGGGAGGGACTTAGACAAGGTACAGCTAACATCAGTAATTTTCCAGACATTCAGGTAACTTTACATCGGACTTTGCTGGTTCGAATCCCAGGCCCACAACTTGTTTTCTCAGGCTCAATTAACATATCTATAGCCCCTGAGCTCAGTTGGGGGAAGGTGAGAGGTAAGGACAAAAGCTTGGGCGGAGTCTTGCTGCTTCGGCTTCCTGAGCCAGGTCTGCAGGAGGACTCGAGATGCCCAGGTGAATGGGCGGCACCTGGAAAAGGATTAGGGAGGACGGTTTTTTTTGTCTGTAGAACGAAGAACTGTGAGGTAGCTAAAATATTTTTAGTTAATCCTTTGGAGGAAGGTTTGACCTTGCACCCTTACAGTCTTCGGCTTTAGGAAAATATCACATTTATCTGTGGATTATCAAGGGCTCCATGTATTAAATTAATACATGTAACTGAACACTAAGATGAAAAACAATTTGCTATTGACTGCCAGTGGCCTCATTTGTTACACTCGGGCCTATAGGGCCTCGAACCTCTGACCAGGCTTACACGGTCTGCAACATAATTGAATATCAGAAGCTATATTTCCAAAATTATAGCCATGTAAAATATGGTTGGGCATATAGTTACTAACATATTGTCTCAGTTTACCATGAAAAGAAAAGCAGGAAAGTGTAAACAATGAGTGGGTTTATAAAGACAGAATCATGTATCAATCTCTGGTCCTGCCATGCATTTTGCTTGAGTAACATCTTTTTGTCCCCACAAATTCAGAGAGTACAGAGCACCTGTTTCTTGGGAGGAGGAATGCAGTCATAGTGATGGTGCTGATACTTTTCAGAAGTGTAGGATGGTGGTAAAAGGGCTTAGCAACCCATATATTATCTTTCTATATTTTATGGACAGATTCAAGACCAGAGAGTGGGAGCAAATGAAGTGGGGTCCCATAAGCTAATTCCAACAAACTGCCCTTCTATCAAATGCAGGAAGTGAATGAAGAAATCCTAGATTTATTTTTCTGTGCTAAGTATATGATTTAACAAGGGTGAATTGTTTTAGTTGGGAACAATGTTTTGAATTAAACAAAGTGACACATCTTAAAACACAGGAGCAGTTTTCCATTATTTTCAGACTCCACACTTACTTTCAGTGACCACTAGAGGTCAGACTAAGAATAGCCCTATTTTCCTGAACTGAATTTCATTTGCTATTTATTGCCTTATTTGTGTCGGTCTAGATTCTAAACTAAGTCATATTAGATATTATACATAGGCTGAAATTTATATATGTGGTTTCTTGTTGTTAAGTGCCATAGAGTCAGTTCTGACCCATAGCAACCCTGTATAGGGTTTCTGAGGAGCAGCTAGTGAGCTTTGCAGTCTGGCACATTAACCCGCAGTGCCACACCAGGACTCATGTGTTTTCTTAAGTCTGTTTAATTCCAATTTTTATTACCTTAATGTATATTAACAATTGTCCCTGATAAAAGTCTCTCACAAAAGCTCAAAAATTGTAGTTATAAATAGATTTGTATCTATAGATTAAATTCATTACACAATGTGAAAATAACCTCTAAACTGAAGAGAAGTAATTAAAACCATTCTTTTTCCCTTAAGAAATGCATATATTTTTCTCTACTCAATTTAAGTGGATTATTAATTCCTAGGAAAAAGTCACTAGGTTATTTTACATTTTTCCCATCATGGCAACATATACATGTGGGTCCTTAAGACCCTCTTGAAAAGAGAGGATTTTAAAGTAAAATATTCTGGGGTTTTCAGTCATATTAATTATAGTGTATTATTATATTAATTGGAGTCATGGTGTGGCACTGTGGGTTAATGCACTGGACTGCACAGTTGGTTTGAACAGCAAGGTCAGCGGTTCAAGCTCACCAGTCACTCCTTGGAAACCCTATAGAGGGTCTCTATGGGTCGGAACCAACTTGATGGCACTTAATAACAAACAATGATTGTATTAATTATATTATACCAATATGATCCTCAATCTCCAAATCAGAGGGTCTTTACCTTCAGAATAATTAGATCATACTGAATGAAGCTAGTCACAAAAGGACGAATATTATATGATCCCAGTTATGTGAAATATCTAGAATAAGCAAGTATACACAGATTTAAATCTATTAGTGGTTACCAGGGGCAGGTGGGAAGAAAGGAGAAGAGAGACATTGTTTAGGGGCCTCTGAGCTTCTGTTAAACATGCTGGGAAAATGTAGAAGCAGAATGGTGATGTATTACTACATGATGAACACAACTAATTCCACTGAATTGTACATGAGGAGAATGTTGAAATGGCAAATACTTTCTTGCATGTATATTTACCACCTATTTTAGAATATCAAATATTATCTTCATAGTGTTGCCCATAGTTTATTACGAACCACATAGTTGAATGATTTTGCATAGTCAATAAAATACAAGTAAGTATCTTTCCCATGTTCTCTGCTTTCAGCCAAGATCCATCTGACATTAGCAATGATATCCCTAGTTCCACATCATCTTCTGAATCTGGCTTGAATTTCAGGCAGCTCCCTGTAAATGCATTACTGCAACCATTTTTAAATTGTCTTCAACAAAATTTTACCTACTTGTGATATTAATATTGTTTTATGACTTTTTCCTTCTGCTGTGTCTCCTTTCTTTGGAATAGGCACAGACATGGATATCTTCCAACTGGTTGGACAGGTCTTCCAAATTTCTTTGCATAGATGAGTACTGTATCAGTTTGTTGAAACATTTCAGTTTGTATTCCATCAGTTCCTAGGGGCTTCTTTTTTTTTTTTTACAAATGCTGCAAGTGCAGCTTGGACTTCTTCCTTCAATACCATCTGTTTTAGACCTTATGGTGGTACCTCTTGAAATGACTTAATATCAACCAATTCTTTGTGGGGGTTTTTTCTAAAAATGTATCAATTTCTTCTGGATTTTCAAATTTGTTGGAGTGCAACTTTTTATGTTGTTAATCGCCGTTGAGTCGGTTCTGACCCATAGCGACCCTATATAGGGTTTCTAAGGAGCAGCTGGTGAGCTTGAACTGCCAACCTTGTGGTTCAAAGTGACTTTGCAGCTCAGCACATTAACCCACAGCACCACACCAGAACTCCACTAGTCATAGTATTCTGTTATTATCCTTTTCATTTCTTTGGTTCTGTTGGGACATCATCCAAGTGGTTTCTTATGTTTGCTATTTGTGTCTTCTCCCTCTTTTCTTTTGTTAGATTTGCTAACAGTTTGTCAATTTAGCTAATCCTTTTAAAGAACCAGCTTCTTGTTTTATTGATTCTATTGTTTTTCTATTTTCTATTTCATTTACTTCTGCTCTAATGTTTATTATTTCTTTTCTTCTGGTGACTGTAGGTTTACTTTGCTGGTCTTTTTATAACTGTTGAAGATGTTGTGTTAATGTGTTGATTTTTTTTCCCTCCTTTTTGAATGTGTGCATTTATTGCTATAAATTTGCTGTGTCCCAAATGTTTTGGTATGATGTGTTTTTGTTCTCATTTGTTTCTAGGAACTTTTTTATTTCACTCTTTATTTGTTCAACTACACAGTAGCTTTTAAGCAAGGTATTATTCAGTTTCCATGTATTTGATTTTATTTCCTTGATTTTCCTATTGTTGGTTTCCAATTTAATACCATTGTGATCTGAGAAGATGCTTTATAGTGTTTGGATGTTTTTAAATTTATTGAGACTTGTTTTGTGGCCTAACACATGGTCTATTGTGGAGAATGTTCCATGTGCACTGGAAAAGAATGCATATTGTGCTGTTGTTAGGCTGAATTCTCTGTACAAATCTATGAAGTCAAGTAAATTATATTGTTTCGTTCTTCTGTATCTTTGTTGAGTTTCTTTCTGGTTGTTTTGTCATTTTTCGAAAGAAGTGTACTAAAATCTCCCACGATTATTGTAGAATTGTCTATTTCTTTCTTAAGTTCTATTAGGGTTTGATTTAAGTATTTTGAGACTCTTTCATTGGTAATATGTATATTTATATATAATGGTAATGTTCTCTCGTTCAATTGACCTTTTAATTATGAGATAATATCCTACTTTGTCTCTTATACTAGTTTTTGCCTTAAAGTTTATTTTATCAGAGATTAATATTGCCACTCCTGCTTGTTTTTAATTATAATTAGCTTGAAATATTTTTCCATCCTTTAATTTTTAATCTGTTTTTGTCTTAGTGTGTAAAGTGTGTCTTGTAGATAGTATATTGAAGGATCCTATTTTCTTATCCATTCTACTACTCCGTCTCTTGACTGATACATTTAATCTGTTGTCATTCAGCATAATTATTGATTGTTGTTGTTGTTGTTGTTAAGTGCCGTCGAGTCGGTTCCGACCCATAGCGAAGGAGCTCTGGTAGCGTAGTGGTTACGAATCGGGCTGCGAACCTTAAGGTCAGCGGTTCGAAACTACCAGCCGCTCCGCGGGAGAAAGATGAGGCTTTCTACTCCCGTAAGGATTTACACCCTCGGAAACCCTGTACAGGGTCGCTATGGGTCGGAACAAACAACAATTATTGATAGGTATGGATTAATTGCTGTCATTTTGCTGTTGGTTTTTTTCTGTAGTGCTGCTGGTTTCTTTGTTCTGCATGCTTTCCTGTACTATTGTTTTGTGTTTTTTCTTACTAATTTCTTTATAGTTTTAATGTTTCCAAAATCTACTTAGATTTTCCTTTTCTTGATGTGATGTAGAGATATATTAAGTTTCTTTGAGATTATATACTTTCTTAATTTCTTCCTCATTTTAAAACAGTCTATTTTATCCTGAAATCTACTTGACCTCCTCACCAGCTAAATCTCTGTAATTATACTTTTCCCTTCCTTTGCTTTGTTGTTGTCCTGATCGTAGACTGACATCCCAGATCCCCTGTTTTCAGTCTTGTAGTTTTGTTTTTTTCTGGACTTTTCCATGTCTGGACTGAGTTACTGGTGGTGTTGCCACATATGACAATCTCTGGTTGTTGTCTGCTCTTGTTGGTTCTCAGTCCAAAGAACTCCATTTAATATGCTTTAAAGCACTGGCTTTTACAAAATTCCTTAATTTCAGTTTATGCTGTAATGTTCTAATTTCGTTGTCATATTTGATGGACAGCTTTTATGAGTATGATTCTTGGTTGGCAGTTTTGTTTTGTTTTGTTTCTTTCTTTCAGAGTTTTACATATGCCTCCCCATTATCTTCTTGCCTGCATGGTTTATGCTGAGAATTTACAGGTAACATTTTGTTTTTCCCAAGCTACTTTCAGGATTTTTTCATTGTCTTTGATTTTGGAGTTTGATTATGATATGTCTTGGTGATTTTCTTTTGGGTTCTATCCTGCCTGGGATTCATTAAGCTTCTTGAACACTTATCTTCTTGTCTTTTGAGATATTAGGGAAATTCTCTTCCAGCAGCTCTTTGATGATCTTTTCTATGGTTTCCTTTGATTCTTCCTATTCTGGAATTCCAGTCACCTGTTGGTTATTCCTCTTCATGTTGTCCCACGTGAATCACAGGCTTTCTTCAGATATTTTCAGTATTTTTTTTCTGCTTGTTCTTCTATCTTAGCAGTATTGAGAGATTTATCTTCAAGTTTGCTAATTCTGGCT
The DNA here is from genome assembly GCF_000296735.1 of Chrysochloris asiatica. Classification (NCBI taxonomy): domain Eukaryota; kingdom Metazoa; phylum Chordata; class Mammalia; order Afrosoricida; family Chrysochloridae; genus Chrysochloris; species Chrysochloris asiatica. The sequence goes on along the minus strand of NW_006408554.1, from coordinate 20,137,281 downwards.
TCCATCCCTTCAATTTTATTCCTTTGCCATATCTGATATTTTAGTATTGATCATCTGGACCTTCATTTGAAGGTTTGTATTGTCTCTAAAATTATATATATTTTGTTTGATTGTTCTTGTAGCACTTTTCTGATTTCTTCCTTATTTTCCTCAACCTCTCTGTGGAACATTTGGAAGCACCTCAATAAGCATTCTTCTGAATTCCGTTTCAGGTAGTTCCAGAGTCCTTCTCCCTCAAAAGCAATTTCTAGCTCTTTCTCTTGGTTGCTTTTTAAGCTATTCTGTCTTGCTTTTGTATATGAGCATACATTTTTCTGATGCTTTTAAAGCATTGTGGTGGTGGTGTATTTGTATTAATTTAATGAATGTATATTGGTATGTTCTTAAGCACTCTCCAATTGCCTCATGGTAGCTGTGATCAGAAGATGGGCTTCTTTGTTCACGGTTCGTATAGCTCATTTCAGAGTGTTTTTAGAAGATGTTGGTTGTAGCTGCTGCTCTTGTACAATGTTATTATTAAGTGCCATCGAGCTGGTTCCAACTCATAGTAACCCTATATAGCATTTCCAAGGAGTAGCTGGTGACTTTGAACTGCCAACTTTGTGGTTCAAACTGACCTTTAAGCCCAGTGCTTTATCCCACAGCACCACATCAGGACAGCTCTGATGTACATATAGCAGCTGGTATTGACTCTTACCCAATTGGGGTATTATAGGGTGCACTTGTAGCTTAACTATATGGCTGAGGTTGCTGTCTCCTGTTGGGTGGGGCAAGAGGAGAAGTGATCCCACGAGATAGGAGGACCAAAAAAAGACAAGACTATAAACAAAAGTCATAAAAAGAAACTGGAATAAGGAAAAATAATAACAATGATGATAATAAAATAGAATTAAAAACAGTCACAGAGCATCAGTAGAAAAACAAGAAAAATTCTTTAATGTCACCTAATGGACTCTTGAAGACCTGGTGCTGTAGGATAAGCACTGGGCCACAAGGTCAGTTTGAATCACAAGGTCAGCAGTTGAAACTCACCAGCCTCTCCTTGTAAATCCTATACAAAGCCCCTATGAGTCAGAACCAACTCAGCAGCACTTAACAACAGCCTTCACAGCTGCCTGAGAAATTTCACGATGTTTCCTCTGTGCCTTTCTGATCTATCACCAGCTTTTTCTTTCTCTTTTTCCTTTATTTCCTTTCCTCAAGTCTGTTCAGCTGTTTCTCCTAGTGAGATCCAGACCATAGCTGGCCAGGCCCTAGCTGAAAGAGACTGCTGGAGCCAGCTCTTTCTTTTTTCATCTCCCCCGCTCCCCCTTTGATGATGCACCCAGCAGCAGGATCTGCATGGCACAGGACCTTCCCTGGGGGTTTCTACTCGTATAGGTTTCACCTCTGGTCACCCAAGAGAAAATGAGTATAAAGAGCAGAAGAAAAGAAAAAATAAATAAGAATAATATTTGTACCATTGTCTCTGTAAGTCGCAGACACATTCTCTGCATTGGAAATACTCTCTTGTCTGTCAATCTGCTCACTCCCATTCAAAGTGGTTGCAGTGGGTTATGTTGGCTGCCCCAAATAAGAATTGACCTCCTTTCTTGCTTCTGTTCAAATTCTTTCTCCTGGTAAACACTTGATCCACTTATGTATCCCTTTGTCTGAAGTTGAGAGTTCCAGGACCATCCTCTGAGTCTGTTTCATCCAATTTTCCACGGTTTTGTTGATGAGGGTCTGTACAGCCTTTCTGCCTAATCTGCTATCCTCAGCCAATTCTTTATGATATGGTGACTCTGCATATTCCTCTCATTTTTTGATGCTTCCTGTGTCATTTAATAGTAAACCGACAGAATCCTTCAATATTTCAATCTGAGGCTTGAATTTTTTCTTCAGTTCTTTCAGCTTGAGAAATGCTGAGAGTGCTCTTCCCTTTTGGTTTTGAATTCCAAATCTTTGCACATTTCATTATAATATTTTACTTGTCTTCTCAAACTGCTTTTTGAAGTTTTGTGTCCAGCTATTTGACTTTATCATTTCTTTTCTTCAGTTTAGCTTCTCTCCATTTCATATAGCTGATCAGGTTGATTTCTTATAAATTTCTTGGCATAGATGAATGCCAAGACATTTTAAAGACAGACAGCTATCTGGCCAAATGTTTAGAATATATATATATATATATATATATATAGTTTAGAAGATATATATATATTGCTCATTCTAAAGAGAGGCGACATAACAGACTGCAGAAACCAAAGGCAGTTTGATTTCCTTTGATATCAAATGGAAATGATATCAAAGAATATTGTTAATGTCACCTATAGTAAATTTTGATAAAGATAATTGATAAATGGCTGCAACAGAACATTGACATAACTGTCAGAACCCCAGGCCTGATTCAGAAGAGGACATGGAACTAGGGATATCATTGCTGACATCAGAGAGCTCCAGACTGAAAGTAAGAAATACCAGAAAGATGTTTATCTCTGATTTACTGACTATACAGAGGCTTTTGACTGTGTGGATCATGGCAAACTATGGATGACATTATGAAGAATGGGTATTCCATACACTTCATTGTGCTCATGAGTCTGTACATAGACTAAGAAGCAAGCATTCCAAGAGGACAAGGGATTTGAAAAGTTTTAAAATCAAGGAAGGTGTGCACCAGGGCTATAATCTTTCACCATACTTATTCAACCTATATGCTGAGCAAATAATCTGAGAACCTGGGTTATATGAAGAAAAACATGGCATCAGGATTGCAGGAAGGCTCATTAACAACCTGCAATATGCAGATGATACAACCTTGTTTGCTGAAAGCCAAGAGGAATTACAATACTGATTAAAGAAGATCAAAGATCACAGCCATCAGTATAGGTTTTACCTCAATGTAAAGAAAACAAAACTGCTCACCACTGAAGCAATAAATAACATCATGATGAATGGAGAAAAGATTGATGTTGTCAAAGACTTCATTTTGCTTGATATCACTGTCAATATTCATTGAAGCAGCAGTCAAGAAATCAAATGATGTGATTAGACATCTACTGTGTTTACGAGCAAAGATGTCAGTTTGAGGACTAAGGTGTACTGGACCCAAGCCATGGTATTTTCAACAGCTTCATATACATGTAAAAGTTAGACAGTGAATAAGGAAAACCATGAAGAATTGATACATTTGAACATGGTATTGTGTTGTTGTTGTTGTTGTCAGGTGCCATCGAGTCAGAACCGACTCATAGCGACCCCATGCACAGCAGAACGAAACAATGTCCAATCCTGGGCCGACCCCACCACCACTGCCACACTTGACGCCATCAATGATGCCACCTGGCTGATCCATATCATTGGGGGTCTTCCTCTTTTTCTCTGACCCTCCATCTTACCCAGCATGACATCCTTCTCCAGCGACTCTTCTCTCCTGACAATATGTCCAAAGTATGAGAGACAAAGCATAGCCATCCTGGCCTCCAAGGAGCATTCTGGCTGCACTTCTTCCAAAATAGATCTATTGGTTCTTATGGCAGTCCATGGCACTTTTAGTATTCTCCTC
>NW_006408554.1:20130915-20132202 GCF_000296735.1 Chrysochloris asiatica | reverse complement strand
TTAAGCATAACCATGTTTATGAGGATGGCACAGGACCAGGCAAGTGTTTCATTCTGTTGTACATAGGGTTGCTATGAGTTGGAGCTGACTCAATGGCACCTAACAACAACAAAAATGCATAAAAAGAAATAGCTTCTGTCAAACATACATATATACTCACATGCATACATACACACATGTAGGTGTAGTCCCATTTACCTTCGTACCTTTGTTCAGCTTGAGTGTCTATGTATCCACTCAAAGATTATTGCTAATATTGTTATTTCAGGATTGTGTATGTAGCAGTGTTTACCTTTGTTGGTATTAATTCTTGTACTCCTCACAGTTTTTATCTTCATTTGCATCATTTTGTGCTATCCTCCTCCTCCTCACTATATATTGCCTTTCCTTCCACACAAGTTAATACGTGTCACTACCACTTTGTTAAACTGTGGTGGCTTGTGTGTTGCTGTGATCTTGTAAGCTACGCTACTGGTATTTTAAATACTAGCAGGTTCATCCATGGTGGACACGTTTCAACGTAACTTACAGACCAAGACAGACTAGGAAGAAGAAGAAGTGAACCTCTTCTGAAAGGCCAGCCACTGAAAACCTTTTGAATAGTAGAGGAACACTGTCAAATATAGTGCCAGAAAATGAGCCCCTTGTGTTGGAAGGCACTCAAAATGTGATTGTAAAGAGCAGTCTTCTCAAAGTATAGTTGACCTTAATGATATGGATAAAGTTAAGCCTTCCGAATCTTAATCTGCTGATGTGGCACAACTCAAAATGAGAAGAAAAAGATGCAAACATCCATTAATAATTGAAACGTGGAATATACAAAGTATAAATCTGGGAAAATTGGAAATTGTCAAAAATGAAATGAAATCGATACCTTGTACTTTGGATATATTATCAGGAGGGACCAGGCCCTGGAGAAGGACTCATGCTTGATAAAGTAGAAGGTCAGTGAAAATGAGAATGACCATCAGCAGGATGAATTGACAGTGACAGCAACAATGGACTCAAACATAACAATTGTGAGAATGGTGCAGGACCAGATGTTTCCTTCATGCATAGAGTCACTATTAGTCAGAACCAATTGCATGGCACCTAACAGCAATAACTATATATAAATATACATATGTTGTTGTTAAGCGCAGTTGAGTCAATTACAACTCATAGTGACCCTGTGTAGGATTTCCAAGGAATGGCTGGTGAACTTGAACCACCTACCTTGCAGTTCAAACGACCTTGCAGTCCAGTGTATTAACCCATAGCACTACACCAGGTCTCTCTCTCTCTCTC
>NW_006408554.1:20126419-20129998 GCF_000296735.1 Chrysochloris asiatica | reverse complement strand
ACTCTGGCTGTAAAATTTATTTTAATCAACTTTTAGAAAAGACAAATACATAATTTTTTGACATAATCTTGCTTTTCAGTACACAACCACATAGGGACCTACCTCATATTGATCTTCCTAAAGGAAATCATTATTGCAGTGAGTGTCAGAATGGTGGGGCTTACTGCAATATTCTGAGTATGTTGTTTGGGGGAAAAGGGGATAAATGAAAGAATGAGAAACCTTTTGTTTCAGGATGATATAAAAATGGTTTAAAGCAGCTGTTATGTTGCAATCAGTTACCCATGGCAAAAGCTATTACTGGTATATAGTAAGTAGATGTGAATCTAATTCCTAATACATTAGTTAATTGGATACATATGAAAACACAGACTGACAAGGAAAATTTCTTTCTTTTCTTTTTTTGTTTATTTTATCAGTAATAGCTACAATGATAGAAAATTATGTAGGGGCTGATAGTAGCACTGAACCAAAACTGGCTCCTGTTCAGTCAGAACTAAGACCGCTCGTCTCAGAAGGAAAAATTGGGTTAAAACAACAGGAAGTACCTGTACAACTGCTGGTCACCAAGAAACTTGTTTGGGAGGGGAATAGACAAAACCAAGAAACTATTGAAATCAGGGAGTATAGTGTAAAGGGATTGCTTCAGTTTGTAGATAGGTGTCATCAGCTTCCTGAGGAACCATTACAAAAAAGGATTGTGAGAGTGATGAATTTAAGGAAAGTGATTTGACTTTTGAATACTTCAGAATGAAAGAGTGTGTTTGGGTTGATGCAAGACCGGCAATTAACTATGAAACAACCATGAATGGTAATACTCTGTTTACACAGAATAGTAACCCAAAGGGAATGGCCAATTTAGTGGACTGGATTACATTTGCCATAAAGCCTGTTTACCTTCTCAGGATAACCCCTCTAAGTACGCAATGTAACGCTCCAAAAGAAGCATCTGATGTGCTTGCTTCATGTGGAAACAATGTTATAATGGCTTTATGATGGTCAGGATATTCATCCAATAAGTATGCCCCTTACACAGTTCATGGAAGATTTGGTCACCAAGGGAGTCCCTTCTATGTGAGCACCACATGTAACCTTGTTAATGTGAAAGAAAGCAACAATCTGAGAAGGTGTTCTGGATTTCTTGGCACAGTTTCCCCACATGGATTTTACAGATGTAAGAAATATATGTGTAATTCACAGGAGAGTGGGAAGAGGTCATTGGGAAAGAACTTACCCCAGTAAGAAAGAGATTTTCAATTGATTACTTACAAATGGGAGTCCTGGTATGGCGCTGTGAGTTAATAACGCACTGGACTGCCAAGTCAGTATGAGCTGCAAGGTCGGTGGTTCAAACTCACCAGTCACTCCTCAGAAACCTAGTAACAGGGTCGCTATGGGTCAGAATCGACTCAACGGCACTTAACAACAACAACAACTAAGAAATGAGATGAACATAGCAGACATTGATGGAGTAGGTACAAAAGTTTTAATACAGCACCACAGAAAGCTGGTAGCTCAAAGGGAACATCCGCTGATCCCCCAATGTTAGTTCTATTTGCCGCAGCCGGGAGGATTTTAATAATGGGAATTTCCAGGTGGGGCCATTTGAAGCAGAGTCTCAGTTACTTGATCAAGATAAAGCTTGACAAGGGGGCCAGGGTTTTCTGGCAAGATACCCAAGGCCATATTCACATGTGTGGATAAGTTGAGAAGACACTTTCTTAAGGCTCCTGGACACAGGAGCTCAATGTATTGTAAAACCAAAAGTTGCAAATAAAATATTGAAGGGACCTAAGTTCAGACTTTGGGGATACGGGTATGCAATAGTTGGTGGGACTAAGGTGAAAGTTTGCATGAGAATCCAAAGGTGAAAGTTTGTAAGATTTAAGCAGAGATTTATGAAATATTTGTACCTCCCTTACTTGAATGTATTATTGCTATGGATATTTTGTCTCTCTACCTGAAAGGAGCTCTGGTAGCGTAGTGGTTACGAATTGGGCTGTGAACATGAAGGTCAACGGTTCGAAACTACCAGCAGCTCCGCGGTAGAAAGATGAGGCTTTATACTCCTGTAAAGATTTACACCCTCGGAAACCCTGTACAGGGTTGCTATGGGTCGAAACCGACTCGAAGGCACTAACAACAACAACAACCTGATAGTATGGAGTCCCAGTGTGGCACTGTGTGCTAATGTGCTGGACTGCAAGGTTGTTGAACTGTAAGGTCGACAGTGCAAGCTCACCAGCCGCTCCTAGGAAACCCTGTACAGGGTTGCTAATAGTCAGAACTGACTCAACGGCACTTAACAATAAACCTGCTATTGTTGAAATCTTTTGTATCTCTATTGAGATTCTTTCTAGGTTTTCCAGTCTTCATTGGAAATGTGTTAAGTCTATTACTTTTGTGTGGTTTTTGATTTCACTTTTCACTTCTGTTAATGTTTGCATCACGCATTTATGGACTTTTTCACTGCATGTGTAGATATTATGGTTATATCGCCTGTTGAATTAACCCTTTAATCATTATAAGAAAGGATTTCAAAAAGTTCATGAAAAAAAGTCCATTATCTTTTAGTTCCATTTTAAAATAAAATTTTGCAGCCCTTTTGTATAATTCCCTTCCTTATCCCTTATGTTTATTTTTGCCTTGAAGTCTACTTTATCAGAAATTAATACTACCACTCCTGTCCACTATTAGCTTAGTATATTATTTTCCATCCGTTGGTTTTAACTTATTTTTTTATCTTTGTGTCTAGGGTGAATCTCTTATAGGCACCAGACTGATGGGTTGTTTTCTTATCCATTCTGTCACTCTATTTCTCTTGATTGGTGCATTGAATCTATTTTTATTTTAATTTATGCTACGTATGAATTTAATGCTGTCATTCTTTTGTGGTTTTTTATTGTGGTGTTGTGTATATTTTTTGTTATTGTTCATTTTGTTATTTGATTTTCTTTATTGTTGCTTTTGTTTTCATTAAGTCCTTATAACTTCCTACTTTCATATTTTACAAGGAAGATACACCAATTTTTTGTGTGTAGAGGCTTTCTACTCCCATAAAGATTTACAGCCTCGGAAACCCTGTGGAAGGTTGCTATGAGTCGTAATCGACTCCATGGCACATAACAACAATAGTTACCCTATACTTTATCTTTCAAAATTTAAAACAATCTATTCTATCTTGATGTCATTCTGTCTTCCTTTCCATTTAGAATTTTCATAATTATACCATTTTTGCTTTGTAGCTGTCATCACTTATAGATTTACAGCTTTGGGTCTCTGTTTTTATTCATGGTAGTGGAGTGGGATAAGCATTGGGTTGCTAACTGAGAGATCTGTGGTTCAAACTCACCAGTTTTTTTGTGAGCTAGAAATGAGGCAATCTGCTTCTGTAACGATTAAGGCCTGTAACGATTAAGGCTCTCTATGGAGCAGTTCTCCTCTGTTATGTTGTGTCACTCTGAGTCAGAATGGACTCCACAGCAGTGCATTGAGTAAGTTTATTTTTTTTTGAGAATAATTTTGGGTTGATGCCATGGATTAAATTGTATCCCCCACCACACACACACACACACATGT
>NW_006408554.1:20103750-20125794 GCF_000296735.1 Chrysochloris asiatica | reverse complement strand
GGAGCACTGAATGTTTTAAAATTAAGAAAGGTGTGCGACAAGGTTGTATTCTTTCGCCATACTTATTCAATTTGTATGCTAAGCAAACAATCCGAGAAGCTGGGTTCTATGAAGAAAAACGGGGCATCAGGATTGGAGGAAGACTCATTAACAACCTGTAATATGCAGATGATACAACCTTGCTTGCTGAAAGTGAGGAGGACTTAAAATATTTACTGATGATTATCAAAGAGCATAGCCTTCAGTATGGATTACATCTCAATGTCAAGATTGACGTGCGTGCGCGCGTTTGCTGGGTCATGATGATCAGTGGTTTGTCAGTGGTGTAAAGATGTATTATAGCAGTTAGAGAATGATCCCTTATGATGTGATCTGATGTGATAAATCAGTAAGAGGGTTAAGGGTCAGATTTGTTTTTATTGTTTAGTGCTATCGAGTCAATTCTAACTCATATCAACCCTATATAGGGTTTCTGAGGAGCAGCTTGTAGGTTTGAAACACTGACCTTATAGTTAGCAGTCTAGTGTGTATCCTATTGTGCCACATCAGTATCCAATATCCTTAATCCCATTATAGCTCTGATCTGCAACATTTTTTACTTACAAGAGATAAAAGGGAGGAGAAAGAGGCAGAGATTAGAGGGACCTGTTATCACCAAGAAAGAAGAGCCAGGAATGCAATGCATCCTTTGGAATTGAGTCCCTGCACTGCAGACATCTAGTTCCAGGGGAAAATTGATGCCAACTTGCATTGAGATACCTAAGGAATTCTGGGCCTATAGATGCTGAAAGAAGTTGAGGATCTTTCCCTGGTGTACATAAAGAGAGAAACCCTTCCTTCCCTGAGAGCTGGCACTCTGAGTTGGGACTGCTAGCCTCCTAAACTGTGAGAGCATAAAACTTTTTTGCTGAAGGCCTCGACTTGTGGTATTTCTGTTATAGCATGACTAGATAACTATGACAGTTGGTTTCTGGGTAATGTTGTCATGTATCTTAAGCTGAAGTTGTTGTTATTCATTGTTGATTCTCTGTTGAAGGACTCCCTTTAGCATTTCTTGTAAGGTTAGTCTCATTTTTACAAATTCCCTTTATTTTTATCTGGAAATGTCCTAATTTCATCAATATGTAAGAGACAATTTATCTGGATCTATAATTCTTGGGATGCAAATTTATTTCTTTCAGAGTTTTATATATTACATCATATTTATGAAGAATTGTTATTCCGTAACACTTACCTGTCCATATAAGGCACCTGTACAAAAGTCAAGAAACAGTTGTTTGAACAGAAAAGGGAACATTGTATCATTTTAAACCAGGAAAGGTGTGCACCAGGGTTGTATCCTTTCACCATACATATTCAATCTGTATGCTGAACAAATAATCTGAGAAGCTAGATTATGTGAAGTTGGATTACAAGAAGAATGTGGCATAGGATTGAACAAAGATTCATTAACAACCTTCGATATGCAGATGACAGTTTTGCTTACTGAAAGTGAAGAGGGCTTGAAATACTTACTGATTAAGATCAAAGATTTCAGATAAAGAAAATGAAAATCCTCACAAATGGACTAATAGATGACATCATGATAAATGGTGAAAAGATTCAAGTTGACAAAGACTTCACTTTGCTTAGGTCCAAAATTAACATTCATGAAAGCTTGTTGTTGTTGTTGTTGTTGTTGTTGTTAAGTGCCATCAAGTCAGTTCTGACTCATAGCAACCTCTGTAGGGTTTACAAAGAGTGGCTGGTGAATTTAAATGGCCTACCTTGTGGTTCAGACTTACCTTGTGGCCAGTGTTTATCCTACAGCACCACACCAGTATTCCTTCATGGAAGCAGCAATCAATAAATCAAATGATTTAGTAAATCTGCTATGCAAGACCTCTTTAAAGTGTTTGAGGATTAAGATGTGCCTGACCCAAGCCATGGTATTTTCAATAGCCTCATATGCATTTGAACATTGAACAATGAATAAGGAAGACCGTAGAAGAATCAATACATTTGAATCATGGTGTTGGGGAACAATATTGAAAGTACCATGGACTTCCAAAAAAGCAAACAAAAATATCTTAGAAGAAGTGTAGCCAGAATGCTCCTTTGGAGTGAGGATGGTGGGACTTAATCTCTTGTTCTTTGGACATGTTTTGAGAAAGAACCAGTCCTGGAAAACAACATCATACTTGGTAAAGTTTAGAGTCAACCAAAAGGAGAAGGACTACCAACAAGATGATTGACACAGTGACAGCAATACTGGGCTCAATCGTAACAATTGTGAGGATGGTGCATGACCAGGCAGTGTTTCATTCTGTTGTGCTATGAGTTGGAACCAACTTGGTGGCACTTAACAGCAATAACAATTTTTGAATAGTAATTTTTTTTCTTTTAGGGTTTTATATATGCCATCACATTGTCTTCTTGTCTGCATGGTTTCTCCCAAGAACACAGTTTGATCTTATTGGTTCACCTTTGTAGGTAACTTTCCATTTTCTGAGATGCTTTCTGGATTGTTTTTACATTTGGTTTTACAAAGTTTGATTATGATATGTTTTGGTGACTTTGTTTTGATATCTATCTAGTATGGGATTTGTTGAACTTCTTGGATGAATATCTTTTCATCTCGCATAATATTTAGGAAGTTTTCTACTAGCAAATCTTTGACATTTCTCTCTCTCATTTTTACCCCCTTATCTAATTCTGAAATTCCAATCACATGTAAATTGTTCTTCTTGATACTGTCCTACAAATATACATATATATTTGGTTATGTGCCATGGAGTTGGTTCTGACTCATAGCAGCCATTTATAGAGTTTCTAAGGCTGTAACTCTTTCTTTATAGGTGCAGAAGGCCTGATCTGTCTCCATGGAACAGTTTATAGTTTTGAACTGCTGACCTTGAGGTTAGCAGCCCAACTTGTAACCACTCTAGTTTTTCTTCAATCTTTTTTCTGTTTGTTTTTTTTTTTTTCCATATACAAATTGGTGATCCATTCTTCAACTGATTTGATTTCACTGTCCTGTCCTTTTACTGTGTTGTCTATTTCCAAAATAATAGTGTTTATCTTCTGGACATCTAATTGCAGTTTTTATATGGTTTCTAATTGTCTATTAATTTTCTCTGCTGTTTTGTTGTTTTCCTCAATTCTTCTAGAGTATTGTGTGTGCTTCCCGTAATTTTGTAGTGGTTTTCATGAATTCTTAGATATATATACATATTTATTTGAAATCCTTATCAGATTGTTCTATTGCTTGTTTTTCCTCAATGAGATTTCATTTTGGTAACTTACTTGCACCATCATGTCCTATTTCTTTATTTGATTTGATGTTGTGTGTTTCTCTTAGACATTTTGGAGTTGTTTTTATTTGTTGATTATGTGTTGGTTTGTTACACCCTTATTTTTTATTTTACTTTGTTTTGATACTCATATAGTTGGGGTGGGCTTGCTATATTGGATGCTAGTTTGGGAGCACTGGAGATGGAGTAACTGGTAGGGTAAGGACACTGGTTTCTGCTTGTTGGTCATGAATAGCAGCTTTAGACAGTGTGAGCAGGTGTTGTCCACTGTTTGGTAGGGGCATGTGATAGCCTCTCCACTAGTCACTGGGAAGGTATTATAGAGAATGAAAGCATTTTGTCAGTCCCAGTTCAATGATGTGGGCCTGGTACACTTTGGGTAGGCACAGTCAATCATCCAGTTTTGCACAGACTCAGTGAGGAGGGCAGGGTGGCTGAGGTGAAGTCCAGCATCTTCAATTACTACTCCATAGGCCTTCCTTATGTTGGACCTCAACCCGTATGACTAGAGCTCTCTAAAGTGTATTGTTGCACTCCTCCTTGCTGGCTTCCTCTTCACTCTGCAGTCACCAATAACACTAATATTCTTACCCACTTTGTTGCACTTTCCTTTCCCAGATCCAGGTTGTATTCATTTACAATCAGGACATATCCAATAGGGATTCCATGAAGTTGGTTTCTCTTCACTCATATGTGTTGCCTTCTGTATCCCAAAATGGTTAGATTCAGTGTGGGGCCCTGATCTATATCCTATATCACTGTTTTGTGTCCCTTTCCAATTAGTGATTAATCCAGTTCTTTATCCTTTCATTTGATATTCAGAGATCCAGGATTATTTTCTGTATGTTTCTTACTTGAGTTTTCTGGTCTCCATTGTTGAGGGATTGGGTGGAGTGTGACACTAGGACTCCATCTTGTTTCCTCTTAATGCCTTTTAATTAATAAAATAAAGCTCTTCCAGGTAATCTAGAATAATATTCCTTACTTAAAGTCAACTTATTATGCACTTTAAATATGTCTATAAAATGCTTTCACAGCAGCATATAAATTAGTGTTTGATTGAATAACTGGAGACTATAGTCAACTCAAGTCGACACATAAAAGTGATCATCCTCGTGCTCACTGATGCTCTGTAGACTCATGTATTATGTTTGGCTACCCTTCTGTCCTGTCCTGGTAATATCTATGAGAGAGTTGGGGATTTGAGAGGCAAATTTGAAAGACAATGATTAAATCAAACTAACTCTAAGATGACTGGAAATAATACCTGCCTCTAGTATTCAGCCTTTTATATGATCCCTTCTCTTGAATATGGGCAAGACTTGTGACTTTTATCTAACTAGTAGAATCTGACAAACATGATAGAATGCCACTCCTGAAATTTTTTGTTGTATAAGATCCCAGCTTACTAGTAGACGCACTCTGAAGTCTTGCTGCCCTCACTGTCTTTGAAGAACAAGCTATTATGAGTTCTACAGATGCAAGGAAAAAAATTCTGCCAACAACTTAAGTGATATTAGAAGCAGACTCTTCCCCAGTCAGGCTTCTAGAAGAGAACCATGTCTGGCCAACACCTTGATTGCAACCTTGCAGAGGACCCAGTTAAAACTGTGTCTGTACTTCTGTTCCTCATGAACTGTGAGTTAAATTTGCATTCAGTTTGTGGTAATTTGCTACACAGCAATAGAAAACGAATTTAATGGTGTTAGAATTCTGTCCTGTTTGACTCCAAGCTTTTTCTTTCCCTACTAAGCTACTATACTAAACAATGTAGACCACTGAATATGAAGTAGATGGTCAGGGTTGGGTACAGAGGTTAAAGGCTATCAATGTCTGCTATCAGTGGAATGCTGAACTAAAAATATTCTTTCATTGAAAATTTGAACAAAATAACTGAGGACTTTGTGTCAAACTTGAAATCTGGAGTTTAAAAGATTCTGCAGAAACAGTTGATGTTAATGCTGTCAAAGATGGCTAGGAGACAGAGATGGCAAAGAAAGATCAAGATCAATGATTTTGCTTTCATAGCAAACAGGTCTTTAGAAAATAAGAATAGATAGTTTATATGAACTAGAAGGAGATAAGTTAGAGTAAATCAGGAACAGAATGATGAAGTGCCCAATTTAATGTTTATCAGTATAAGAATGTAGGCATTTACAGTTCCAGGAAACTGATATTAGGAAATTAATTTAGTCTTTCATTGTAAATTATACCTTTTAAAATGAGATATCATATTAGAAAATATAACAGGGTTTATGTTAACACAAATTCTTTTCATTTAACTTAAATCAATGACTCTTAAACACATTAAACAAAACAAAAACTAAACTTGTTCACTTTACAACAAATCTCCATTAGACCAGAGGAAAAGTCAATTTTGCTTACTTGTGAGTTTCTAGCATTGGATAAGAAATGTAGCCACAGAAATATTGGGTTGGGAGTTGGAAGCACCTGACATATGGACACTAGGTACAACTCAGTCCTTTTCTTGTCGTTTTGCACCACAGGCACACTGTTCTTCCATTAGTATGATGAGAAGTGTTCTAGAGCGTAGTGGCTTGGAACAGGGTGCAGAAATCACTGCTGTCAAAAGCAGGGAATATTAGTGTGTATCTCCAAGTAAAATACTGATAAAAACCCCAAAGCTTCAGCCCTTTTTACTATTATTACCTTGATGTCAATGGCAAAACAATAGGGTGTTTACCTTTCACATCCTATTATAATGGATGATTCTGTGGAATTCAAGAGAATGATACTTACGTAACTCCAAATGATTGATAGAAAGGTTGAAGAAAGCATTACAGAAACAATCAAACAAAATAGATACAGGATTGGTGACAATAAAAAAACCTACAAATAAAAATACAGAAGATTAATACTAAGATTTCAGTGATGGAAAAATACACTGAAAGGGCAAAGGAAAAGATTTGAATCAATGGAAACCCAAATTAGTGAGCTTGAAGATGAGTCTCTTAGTACTACTAAGTTAGCAGAATAATCAAACACAAAAAATGGAAAAATCTGAAGTAAGTCTAAGATTCATGTGGGATAAGATGAAGAAGAATAACTTGTGGGTGATCAGAATTCCAGAACAGGAAGAGACAAAAGCACAGAAAAGAGAGTCAAAGAGCTGTTGGAAGAAAATTCCCCTAACATCATGAAAGATGAGAAGATAAGCAATCAAGTAGCTGAAATAACCCCAAACAACTTAGACTCTCAAAGAAAACCATTAAGATATATCATAATCAAACTATCCAAAATCAAAGACAAGGAAAGAATCCTGAAAGCAGTTCAGGAAAAACAAAATTTACTGACAAAGAAGAACTCTGATTAAACTCTGATATCTCAGCAGAAACTGTGCAGGCAAGAAGGCAATGGAGAGACATATACAAAGCACTGAAAGAAAAAATTGTCAACCAAGAATCATATAGCCCAAAAAACTGGCATCCAAGGAGCACTCTGGCTGTACTTCTTCCAACACAGATCTGTTTGTTCTTTTGGCAGTCCATGATATTTTAATATTCTCCTCCAACACCAAACTCTAAATCTGGGTTGAATTCTGGATGCTGGTGACATTTATGCTTATCTTTGGTTGGTGTCTGTTGTTGTTACTTCTCAGTCTAAAAGATTCCCTTCAGTATTTTTTTGTGAAGTTGGCCTGTTTTTTTTTTTTGTTTTTTGTTTTTTTTTTCCAGATAGTTCCAATGCCTTTTTTACTCAAAAATGTTTTCTAACTCTACCTCTTGGTCATTTTATTGAGCCACTTTGTCTTGTTTCTTTATGTGAATAGACATATAAATATCTGATTATAAACAAAATAGATAGCTATAGATTCTTGGGTAAGATGGCAGACTAGGAAGAAAGGCTATGTGGACCCTCAACCACAAAGATATGGAAAATCAAATGAAACATTTAGGTGAGGACAAATTTGAGAAGTGATGGGAAGGTGGGTGGACTAGAAATAGGTTAGTCCACCCACCCTCCCATCACTTCTCAAATTTGTCCTCACCTAAATGTTTCATTTGAAGGAGCAGGATAACTTGTTGCATGGAGGGGCTTGCAATCATTAAGATGAGACAAAGTGTATGATTTGTTGATTGTAAAACTGATGATCTTTTCTGTAAATCTTCCCTTAATTCACAATAAAAAGTTAAAGAACAAAGATATTTGATTATAAACAAAAAGCTGTCTTCTTCTTCTCCTACATGGTGCCTCAATGTGTTAAAAATGGGCATATCTACTTCCACAATATTAATGTTTTTCAAAGGTGTGGAACTAACTTTATCCAAAGAATTGAATCTTTGTCTTTGGTACTTGAGATATAACTTTTATTTTAAAACCTTGGAATGTCTCCAGTAATTGAAATGGGTTTAAAATTTTGATAACCTACCTGAGGGTTTATGCTAATGAAGTCCCTCAGGTGGTGGCTGACCTAGGCCTCAGGGAGATAGGGCATGATTCAATCAATCTTGCCTAATAAATGATCAGAACACATTTGGTGAAAGCTATTTATGGATGTAGCAAGGTACCATGTTCCTTTTTGATACACGGAAGCTCCCCTTAGCAACTCTCCCAGAACTTGCACTATGAGTCTTCATTTGTATCCTTTTTGTTATAGTAAAATTGTAATCATAATTATAATTTCTGAGAATCATGCTATTGAATTATCTAGAAGTAGTCTTCAGTTTAGAAGTGAGAGGAAGCCCGGGGATCTCAAAGCTTATAGATGGTACCTTAAAGGCATGTGAAAAAACCCTGCATTTTTAGCCTGAAGGTGTAGTCCTGTAGCACAAGGTTGAGCACAAGGTTGATTTGAACTGCATGGTCAGTGGCTCAAATTCACCAGCTGCTCCTCAGAAACCCTATATAGTCTCACTATGAGTCAAAATCGACTTGATGACCTTTAACAACAAGTGAGAGTGAAGGTGTCATGGGATCTCTGTCAGGAGCCAGCCCCGACAGACACTCTTATTTGGGGGTCCTAGAGAGATGTATGGCATTGGTGAAGAAATGAAGCAAAAGATCAATGGGTCTCGATGAATGGTGAATCTTCTCCTCTCACATTTTATTTCTCCTCTTTTCCCCTTCTTTTTTCAGATTCTCAAACAGCTTTTGTACTACTCTATACCATCAATCCATTAATCATTCTTTTCAAAGTAGTGGTCTAAATCATACATATTAATCATTTCAATATAGAGCATCAAGAATATCAAAATTTTCCTTGTTCCCTTTTACGAAGTTAGACAATATCTGATTTCTGTAAGCAAACCTTATTGTTCTTAAAATGTCAGGTTAACCTTAAAACATAATTCTAAATCTTAACTCCTATTTCTATCTTCACCTATTATTTTCTATAGAATCATTAATCACAACATGTACCTAGACATTATTTGCTATGGTAACTGACAACACAGTTGTTTCTCATGATTTATTAAACAAGAAAAACAAGAAGCATAAAAGTTTTGTAGTTAAGAAGAAATGGAACAACTTCCTTATACCAAAAACCTTCTCTATACAAAACATCTAGTTAAATTTCTGCTTATGATCTATTACTATTCCCTTAGCCCTCAATTGCATTTTTGCTAATTTTCTAGAGGTCTTGATGTCCCTGACCGAAACTACACAGAATGTTGAATGAAATCTTAAACTTGAACTGGCAAAAACTTTAGCTGGTTTTTCCTACTGGTGAAACTTATTGTTAGTGTGAAAAGCATTCTTTAGGACTACGCATGATTGAATATGGTGTGAATGTGCCTAAAAACAAGTTTCAAATCTTTAATATGATTCTTTCTAAGATTCTACTGAAAACTTTTTTCATAAAATCAAGAAAATTAAAAATAAGCTGATTAAAACAAAGAGACAGAAACTGCAGAGTCCCCACATGAGATCCTTCCTTGGGGCCTTGCCTTCCAAGGGGAGACTCATTGTGGCCTTGCTTAACAGTGAGCCCTTCATGCTTAGGGTCCTCCGCTGCTCTGCCCTTTGGTGACATGGCCTCTGATGTTGTTGCAATGTATTTTTTATCAGAACCATCATGGCCCCTGCCAGATCTCCATATTTGTGGATGACTTCAGAGCTTTTGTACAGACTTGGTGCTCTGGAGGACTGTGGTCTTCAACTTTCGAGGTCAGACCTACCTACCTCCAGGTGGTTAGGGTCAGAGGAAGTTGCATGTGCAACTTGGGTCAGAAACAGAAAACAGAATTAACAGATGGTTTTGAGATTGCAATTTATCCTTATAGTGTGAAAATAAATGGGATTTGATTTGATTTTTATATACATAAGATTAAAATGAAATGGGCAAATTTAGATTTTTTCTTCTATCAATGTGATCAAGAGCAGGAAAGGAAGGTTAGCTGTGCAGTCAGTGGAATCCATGATCAGATTTAGAAAATGAGCAAGCATTGAAGATCTCTGCTGTCTCAACCATCAGAGTCAGCTTCATCATAAACACCAAAGGAGCAGAGGAAGAGAGTAATGGAGAACACTCTAAGGGCTCCCTGCTGAAACCCCAGAGACTGTCAAGAAGTTGGCACAAGAAAGACTATTCCAGGTGTACTCCCTAGGCATGCGCCTCGAGCACTTCACAGGTGTGCTCCCAAATTGGAATCAGTGTGTAAAGTTCACTCTGCTTTCATGGAGGGCACTGTACTATTGCAATTTTCATATAAATCCCTGAGTTGTGGGGTTGGACCAAGTCCCATAAATCAGGGAGGTGCTTCTTCAGCTCACTGACACCAAAGGGTTGAATGCTTTCTATAATAAAAGAAACCTCTGTCTCTTGCATATGCATTATACTACAGAATGTCATTTAAGCATTTGAATAAAAAATACAGTACAGGAAATCTCTAAGTGGATGCGATAACCATTTAAAAATTTTTATGAAACATTCTTTTTATTTATAAGTTGTTCTTTAAAATAAATATCCAGGCACCTCTCACGCAGCTTCAACAATTATCAGAAGAGGACATGGAATGTAGGATATTATTGTTGATATTAGATGGATATTAGATGGCTAAAAGCAGAGAATATCAGAAAATGTTTAATTGTGTTTTATTAACTATGCAATAGTTTTTAATTGTGTGGATCATTACAAACTATGGACAACAATGTCCAGAATGGGTATTCTTGAGTGCTTAATTGTGCTCATGAGGAACCTGAATATAGACCAAGAGGCAGTAGTTTGAACAGAACAAGGGGACAATCAATGGTTTAAAATCAAGTAAGGTATGCACCAGGGTTGTATTATTTCACCATATTTATTCAGTCTGTATTCTAAGCAAATGATCAGAGAAGCTAGCTTATATGAAGAAAAAAGTGGCATCAAGATTGGAGGAAGACTTATTAACAACATGTGATATGCAAAAGATACAACCTTGCTTACTGAAAGCAAAGAGGACTTTAAATACTTACTGATGAAGATCAAAGACTACAGCCTTTGGTATGGGTTGCACCTCAGTGTAAAAAGATAGAGATCCTAACCACTGGACCAGTAAATAACATATGATAAGTGAAGAAAAGATTGAAGTTGTCAAAGGCTTTATTTTGTTTGAATTCACTATCAACATTCATGGAAGCAGCAGTCAAGAAATTAAATGATGTATCTTATTGGGCAAATCTACTGCAGAAGACCGCTTTATTAAAGTGTTCCAGAGCAAAGACTCAGTTTGAGGACTAAAGTGCACGGGTCCTAAGCCATGGTATTTTCAGTAGTCTTATATGCATGTGAAAGTGAAAGTTGGACACTGAGTAAGGAAGACTTTGTAAGAATTGATTAATTTGAGCTATGGTGCTGGAGATGAATATTTAAAGTATCATGCATTGTCAGAAGAACAAACAAATCTGTGTTGGAATATAATCAACTGGAATGCTCCTTAGAAGACTGGTCTCTCATACTCCAGATTTTTTTATCCAGAGAAAGACATCATGCTTGGTAAAGTGGAGCATTGCATAAAAGAGGAAGTGGATTGGTGCAGTGGCAGCAACAATGGGTTCAAGCATAACAATGATTGTGAGGATGGCACAGGACCAGGCAGTGTTCTATTCTGTTGTACTGAAATTGTTATGCGTCTGACATGACTCTTCAGCACCTAAAAAGCACAACAAGTTCATCTTTGGAGTCCTGATGTGGCATGGTAGGATAAGCAATGTACTGCTAACCAAAAGGTCAATGGAACAAACCTACCAGCTGCACCTCAGCATCCATATACATGGTCACTATATGTTGGAAATGATTTGGTAGCAATTAACAACATCATTTTATCTTTTGTTGCCTATTTGAAATTGTATTTTTTCTGATTTCCTTTTCAGAGCTCTCTTTATTGATGTAAAGAATTCCAACTGTTTTTGTATGCTGATCTTGTACCCTGCCACTTTGCTAAATCTCTCTATGAGTTCCAATAATTTTCTTGCCAAGTGTTTAGGATTTTATATATAGAAGATCATACCATCTGCATTTAGAGATTTTTACTTTTTCTTTACCAATTTGGATGCTTTTAATTTCCTGTTTTTGCCATATAGCTCTGGTGAAGTCTTCTAGAACAAAATTGAATAGGAATGGTGATAAAGGCATCCTTGCCTTGTTCCCTTACACATGGAGAATGCTTTCAGTTTTTCCACATTGAGAGTAATGCTGACCATCGATTCTGTATTGCTGTTGGTGTTGTTCGGTGCTCTCAAGTCAGCTCCAAGTCATACAGGCCCTATGCATAACAGAAGGAAACACTGCCTGAACCTGGGCCAACCTCACAATTGTTGCTATGCTTGAGCCCGTTGATGCTGTCACCTTGCCAATTCATCTTGCTGGGGGTCTTCCTCTTTTTCTCTGACCCTCCACTTTATCAAACATGATATCTTTCTCTAAAGACTGGTTCCTTCTGACAATATGTCTGAAGTATGAGAGATGAAGTTTGGCTATCCTGGCCTCCAAGGAGCACTCTGGCTGCACTTCTTCCAAAACAGATCTGTTGGTTCTTTTGGCAGCCCATGGCACTTTGAATATTCTCCTCCAACATCATAACTCAAAAACATCAATTCTTTTACAGTCCAATGATTTCTTCATTCCATTGGGTCACCTCTCTTCGAAATGGGCACAAATACGGATCTTTTCCAATCACTTGGCCAGATTTCTTGACATAGATGAGTGAGTGCCTCCTCACTTTCTTGAAAGATTTTAATTTTTATTCCATCAATTCCTGGTGCCTTGTTCTTTGCCAATTCCTTCAATGCACCTTGGACTTCCTCCTTCAATATCATCAGCTCTTGATCATATGCTACCTCTTGAAACGGTTGAACATCAATCATTTCCTTTTGGTACAGTGACTCAGTATATTCCTTCCATCTTCTCTTGATGCTTTCTACATCATTCAATAATTTTCCCAAGAATCCTTCAATAATGAAAGTTCAGGCTTGAAGTTTTTCTTCAGTTCCCCCAGCTTTAGAAATGCTGAGCGTGTTCTTTATTTTCGGTTTTCTGATTCCAGATCTTTGCACATTTTGTTGTAATATTTGATTTTGTCTTCTTGAGCTGACCTTTGAATTTTTTTGTTCAGCTCTTGTACGTCGTCATTTCTTCCATCTGCTTTAGCATCTCTATGCTGGAGAGCAAGTTTCAGTGTCTCTTCTGACATCCATTTTGACTTTTTCTTTCTTTCTTGTCTTCTTAATTACTTTTCGCTTTCTTCATGTATAATGTTCTTGATGTCATCCCACAACTCTTCTGGTCTTCGGTTTTTAGTGTTTAATGTATCAAATCTGTTGTTCAGATAATGTTTAAATTCAAGTGGGATATAATCAAGGTCATATTTTGGCTCTGGTGGACTTGTTTATATTTTTTCAGCTTCAGTTTGAATTTGCATGTGAAGAATTGATGGTTTGTTCCACAATCTGCCTCTGGCCTTGTTTTGACAGGTTGTTGTCTGCTATTGTTTTTCTGTCCTAAGAACTCCCTTTAGATTTTTTTTTTTTTAATTTGTTTTGGTTATTACAAATTCTTTAATTTATGCTTACCTAGGAATATCCTCCAGCACTCTGTCAGTTTGTTGTACTGTGGTAGCTTATGAGTTGCTGTGATTCTGGAAGCAATGCCACAGATATTTTAAATACCAGCAGGTTCACCTATGGTAGACAGATTTCAGGTAAGCTTCCAGATGAAGACAGACTAGGAAGAAGGAGTGATGAACTACTTCCAAATATTTAGTCACTGAAAATTTTATTAATAGCAGAGAAACACTGTCAGATATAGTGTCAGGAAATGAGCCCCTCAGGTTGGAAAGCACTCAAAATGCAACTGGGGAAGAGCTGCCTCCTCAAAGTAGAGTTGACCATGCTGACACAAATGGAGTAAAGCCTGTGGGAGTAAAACCTTGTTTTATTGCACTTCACTTCATTGTGCTTTTCAAAAATTGTGTGTGTGTGTGTTTTCTTTCTTCTTTCTTTCTTTCCTTTCTCTTTCTTTCTTTTTTCTTTTCTTTTCTTTTCTTTTCTTTTCTTTTTTTTCCAAACAAATTGAAGGTTTGTGGCAATCCTGTGTTGAGCAAGCCTATCAGCACTATTTTTTGAACAGTATAGGTTCACTTCACGTCAGTGTGTCACATTTTGGTAATTCTCACAATATTTCAGTTGTTTGATAATGCTGTTGCACACATAATAGATTGTCGAGTTGGTTCTGACCCATAGCGACCCTGTATAGGGTTTCCTAGGAGCAGCTGGTGAGCTTGAACTGCAGACCTTTGCAGTTCAAACTGACTTCATGGTCCAGTGTATTAATCTACCGTGCCACATTAGGACTCCACATAACTGGCTGCTCATCTTAAAAAACCACTACCATCAAGTCAATTCAGACTCACAGTGACCTTACAGGACAGAGGAAAACTATTCCTTTGGATTTTTGAGAATGTACATTTTTTCAAAGATAGCCTCATCTTTCTCTTGTAGAGTGGCTGATGGGTTTGAACCACTCACTTTGTGGCTAACAGCCTAACACTTAACCCGCTACACCATCAGGGCTTCTTTAGCAGACTACAATATAGTGTAAACATAACTTGTCTATGCACTGAGATACCAAAAAGTGTGGATGACTCACTTGATTGTGGTAGTTACTTTATTATGGCAGTCTGGAGCTAAGCCCACAATATTTCTGAGGTATGCCCCTAATATTGGCATTTACTTGGCTAGTCCATATATGTGAAGATCATTGATTCATGTGGTATCCTACTTTGTACTGAATTTTTCATTGAATATAATTTAATTTTGGTTTAAAAAATTAAGGTTAAAGAATAATTTCTTTAATTGCAAATATATCATCTTTTTACAATAAGTAATAAAGCTTTTGAAGGATAGTCAGGAATGATGCTTTTTGATTTCCCATAGCTTAAACCATCTAACTTTTAGAACATCACATGCATTTAGGATAACTGCTTTAATATTCTAACTATGGACTGAAAGAAGTTAAAAAAAAATAAAAACAGTATGGCATGATAGTTGCCAGTGTATTTATAGCTCAAAGACATGTATGGAGCTTTGGGCTAATGCATCAGACTGCAAAGTCGTTTGAACTGCAAGGTCAGTGGTTCAAGCTCATCAACTGCTCCTCAGAAACCATATACAGGGTCACTGTGGGTTGGAATCAACTTGACGACACTTAACAACAACAAACAAAGACATTATTAGAGTTACATGTAGAATATGCTATGATTTACTGTAGTACATTCAATACTATATTAAATGTTCTGTGTATTTCAACTTCTTTTCAAGATTGTTGAATTTCTGCAATAAATGAAACTTGCTAAATCTCCTTGCTAAGATAGCAACACTTTGTTGTTGTTGTTCTTAAGTGTCATCAAGTTGGTTCCAACTCATAGAGACCCTCTGTAGTAAATAATAAATGCTTATATAGAATATCTTAGGTTTGCTTTCTTCACAGACTGGTAAAATGCAATTTCCCTCAACTCAGTAAATTGATTTTATAGCCCCTATTATAAACTGCTGGGCCTGGAAGCACCTCAAGAAGTACCTATTCAATATTTCTGGCTACATCAAGAGTCAAGAACTTGGCACGAACTGAGTCTGCAATTTCCTTCTGTAGCACATTTCAGTGTTCAATAACCCATAAGACTCTCAGGAATTTTTTCTTATATCCACCTTAAATTATCACAGACATAGATTTTGAGTTTCAATCCTAAATAACAGGAGTATATTATCTTCATAGGGAAACAGATATCTACAGAGGATCTGAAAATATGTTGTCCGTGAGAAATAAATGGAACATATTGCCTCTCTGGTTTGACGTGAGTGGTTTTCAATCAACTGCCCCAAGGCCACAAAGTGCTTGTGCAGCAGTCATCTGGGGGATTGCCACTGATGGTTTTGGCACAGCCTCTTAGAGGCTCCTGAGTAATATTAGCAGCGGAGCTGAAGCTGACAGCATAGGATGAGGGATGACACAGAGTCAGACAAATTGTGATTGTGCTGTGGGATGATGGCTCATGTATTCTTCAAAGGAATCTCAGTAAACACACTGGCTCTGAGCAGACTAGGACAGACTGAGTTTCTGTTCCTGTTGATGCTTGTGCAACCTGAGCCCACACCACCTCCCTACAAATCATCTGTAGAGAGTCATTTTTTAAAGAGTTTCCTTTATAAAAATGCTGGTTTGGCTGATGTTTGATCTAGACACTTCTAATGATTTCTGATTTGATATAGCCACCTATTCACATGCACAACTGCTAGTGACTGAAAAATATGATGATCAAAGTAGAAAGTCACTTTCATTCCCCTCCCTCACTCTAACTAAGCAGCAAAACTGAAACATAACTGAGGACAGCTGCTGGGAGGATCTCCCAGACTTGCAGCGGTAAGCCAATGTTTATTGTCTAAAGCCACTGAGAGTTTTTAGATGGTTTCATATTGTTCTTATTGTTACTTTACCTCTTGTGACCACTACAATTTTGAATCACAATTTGAAAGTCTGAAGTTCTGCCTTTGTAATTTAATGTTATTGTTAAGTGTCTTCCAGTAAGTTTCTCCTCACAGGGCCCCTGTAAAGGGTTTCTGAAGAAAGGCTGGTGGGTTTGAACTTTCCTCCTTGCAGTTGGCCATCCAGTACTTGTTCTATTGCATCCCACCAAGACTCCAAATTAACATACATCATAAAAATGTCTCCTGTTGCAACACTATAAAAAGAACTATCCCTTTAAAAATGACTTAATAGTCTACTATGTTGATGCGGCATGATTTACTCAACTAATTTCTATGTTAGTGTTTAGGTTCCTTCCTCCTCTTTTTCTCATCATGCTGAAAAGCTTAATTCGTAGAACTTCTTCAGATTAATCTCCAGAAGTGGGGTCTGGTATAATTGAACTCAGTTTCTTGATAGAATTAAAAACCCTTTGCCAGGATGGAACTCTTGTCAGGCAATCACCACTTTCCAGGATGCTCTTTTCAGGATCTTTCAGGGTACTTTATGCCCCGACCCCCAACTCACTTTATATGTAGTCCTTTGATTCTTCTAATTGGGAAAATTTGTCACTGTTTTTATGTACCTCTGCTGGAGTAGGGGCCCAGTGCCAAGGAGTAAACAACAAAAGCTGGGCACTCTCCTGTTTAAATGCCACCAAGTTTGGAGCACTTGCATTTAGGATAAGTAACCCTTTTACCAGGGGAATACCATATATATTAACATCTGTATCCTGCTTACTCTTCCACTTCAACAGAAGTCCCCCATCAGCAAAAAAAGGTAGCGCCTCACTTTTAAATTCTAGGTACCGTCACCCTAGCGGCAGCTGGTTCCATTAAGCATGTTATTATAAACAATCATCTAAATATCCAAAATGTCTGCTCAGTGGTAAAAAAATTAGGCAAAGATTCAAGCCAGTTCCTAAGGGCCTTCCAAACATCACTAGACTCATTAATTAATATGGTCATGGACCATCACATAGCCAAGGAAGGGGGAGCTTGCGCAGGAGCAAATACCACTTACTACACCTACATAACTGTAACTGAGGAAATGGAGCGCAAGGTCTAACACATTCTAGAGAATACTAGTAGCTGGAGTCCTGGTGTGGCGCTGTGGGTTAATGTGCCAAACTGCAAAGCCATTTGAACTGCAAGGTTGGCAGTTCAAGCTCACCAGCAGTGCCTTGGAAACCCTATACAGGGTCATTATGGGTCAGAACTGACTTGACGGCACTTAACAACAACAACAAAGGTATAAAAACAATATTCTTCCAAACTTTCTGGTCTCAAACTAAAGGTTACCTTCCCTCAATAACCTAGATCCATGCCTCCCTTAGGGCCCTGACCCTACTACTCATCTTTGAACCTTGTATTCTAAGCCTGATAACTTCCTTTGTAACTAAGAGAATAAATAGAAGGTTTCCATAGACAAATCTTGTTGACTCATGCTTTGCTGCATTTAGAGTAACTTTCTCTGAGCACTATAAATCAATCAGGCAGGCCAAATCTTCAGGCAGACACCCACTTAATCACTTCCTTTGTCCTTCAACCAGGTGCATCACACTGCAACCACCAACCCCAGACAGTGTGGTGAAGACCTCTCTAACCATAAGGATAGGAGGGAAATGGGTATCATGCCCTAGGGACAATGCTGTCTTCCAGAAAGAGGTAGCTAAGATTAGATGCATCACCCCTTTTTCCTGAAGCATCAGTTTACCTTAATTCCTTAAGGAGGAATGTTAGGCAGTTAGATTAGGGAATGAGAGGTCAAATGGCAAACTGTTCAGAGCATTAGTGTTGCAGCTAGGTCAAGAATACAATTATAACAGACTGACCTGCACTAAAGGGGTTATTAAGAACCAAGGAAGGAAATATCAAAAAAGGATGTCATCCAAGCATTGGACAGCATAATCATCTGGAGATACTGATGAAGGCACTGGGCACAAACATCTGGAGACAACACTGACGAAGGCATAGGAAGCCAAACCCCCTCCAACTAGCACCTGAAAGCCTAGTCTCAGTAATTAGCCAGGGCAACCATCTGAAAAGACAGAAGTCAAACCCTCTGCAACTAATACATAAAAGCCTAGTCTGAGTAATCAGTTGTCGCCCCCTGCTCACTCATGAGGTAGAAGCCCATTCTCCTCTTTGATAGAATGTCTATGCTTTGTCTATGCTCTCTTTATGAGATCTTGATGCTTGCTTAAACCTCTGGCTTCTTTTGTGTGCCTATTGTGCCTACACCCTACCAATTCTTTGGAAAGATAGTAAGGCCAAACCAGGATGTGTCATCTCACTCAGACACCCTTTGACACTGCTTCTCTCTACTTTACTTCCCTCCACTTCCTCCTGGGACTGAGCTCCTCTCAAAGCTTCTTAGCACACAAAGCTCTAGGGAACCTAAACTATAAGAATTACTCTTATTTGAAAAGTCACTGGAAATTTTATGAAAACAAAACAAAAAACTATTAAACTACACTTATTTCAAAAAGTAAGTGAAGTATTGCTATAAAAAAACTTTTTGAAGTGAAAATACCAAATTCTGAAGCTACTGTGTTTCAACATATCCTCCATCTAGGTCTATACCCATCTAAAGACAGCATTTCCATTTCTCTAACCCTTCCTTGAAGAAGTCTGTGGTCTTCTATTTACACCATGTCTAAATAGCATCCTTGAAGGATTCAAATTGTATTCCTTTTCAATGTTCTTTTAAGTTTTGTAAGCAAGAATTCTGAAGGGGAAAAATCAGGGTCAGAGGGTGAATGAGGTAAGGCGTCCCAGGGAAAATCTCATAAGACAGCCCTTGCCACCCTGGTTGTGTATTGTGATGGGGAAAATTCCTTGGTACAATTTCTCTGACCATTTTGTCACCAGTTCAGTTTTCAATTTTCTTCAAACTTGTTCTTAATAAGCCCCTGTAATCACCCTGTGTCCTTCGAGAAAATCTGCCAAGATTGCCTATTTGGACACCAAAAAAACAGTCTCTATAACTCCCTACCTCACATTTAATTGACCCTAGCAGATCCTGAGGGAGCATAACGGGTCTGTAGGATAAGCACTTAACTACAAACCACAAGGTCATCAGTATGTTCTAACCAGCTGCTCCTCAGGAAAAATATGAGGCCTCCTTCCCTATGTAGGGTTGAATACTAACCTATGAATCCTAACCTACTCAAAGGCACATAACAAAACAACAAGCAGATCCTATTGGAAGTCACTGTTTTGTTTGGCACCCAATGAGCTATCTTTCTTATAGGTATCCTAATAGAGTCTTGGTGTGGCACTGTAGGAGAAGCACTGGGTTGCTAACCAAAATGTTGTCAATTCAAACCCACTAACCACTCATCAGAAACCCTACACAGAGTTGGAACCGACTCGAGTAAATAACAACAACAATGAGACTGAGGAGCCCTAGTAGGATAGTGGCCTATATGTTGGACTGTTAACCTCGAGAAGAGTGGTTGGAATCTACCAGCTGTTCTGCAGAATAAAGATGGAGTTTTCTGCTCCAGTAGAGATTTATAGCCATGGAAACGCTATACAGGGTTCCTATGTGTTGGAATCCACTCAACGACACAAAACAAGAACAATGAGACTAAGACAACTATATTACAGAGGGAACTTGTCTGCAGCCATTCATTGAATGTAGAGTCATGTGAAAACATATTTTGTATGGAAAAATCCTGTACATGTGTGAACTGGACTCTAAATAGCAATACTTTTTAATGTACTCTCTTATTAACCCTCTGATATTACTTTCAATCTTCTTGTTGTTAAGTGTTTTTGAAATGGTTCTGAGTCACAGTGACCCTGTATAGAGTTTCTGAGGAGCAGCTCATGGATGTGGACTGCTAACCTTGTGGTTAGCAGTGCAGTGCTTATCCTATAGCTGTACACCAGAACCCCAACACTCTCACACTTGTTGTTGTTGTTAGGTGCTGTCGAGTCGGTTTCAACTCATAATGACCCTATGCACAACAGAACGAAACACTGCTTAGACCTTTGCCATCCTCACAACTGTTGCTATGCTTGAGCTGACTGCTGATGCCACCATGCCAATGCATCTCATGGGGGGGCGGGGATCTTCCTCTCTTTTGCTGACCTTCTACTTTACCAAGTATGACGTCCTTCTCCAGGGACTGGTCCCTCCTGATAGCATGTCTGAGTATGAGAGACAGTCATATCATCCTGGCTTTTAAAGAACATTCTGGCTGTACTTTCTTCAATACAGCTTTGTTTGTTCTTCTGGCAATCCAAGATACTTCCAATATTCTTCTACCACACCATAACTCAAATGCATCATTTCTACTATAGTCTTCCTTATTCATCGTTCAACTTTCACATGGCTTAAGTCAGGTGCACCCTAGTCTTCAAACTGGTATCTCTACTCTTGAACACTTTAAAGAGGTCTTGTCCAACTGATCTACCTAATACAATAGGTTGTTTGATTTCTTGACTGCTGCTTCCATGAAGATTGATTGTGGATCCAAGAAAGATGAAGTCTTTGACAAATTCAATCTTTTCTCCATTTATCATATTATTATTTATTGCTCCAATCATGAGAATTTTTGTTTTCTTTACTTTGAGGTGCAATCAATACTGAAGGCTGTGGTCTTAGATCTTCATTAGCAAGTATTTTAAATTTCTTCACTTTCAACTAGCAAGGTTACATCATCTACATATTGCTGGTTGTTAATGAGTCTTCCTCCAATCCTGATGCCACATTCTTCTCCATATAATCCAGTTTATCAGATCATTTGCTTGGCACACAGATTGAATAAGTTTGGTGAAAGAATACAACTCTGATGTACAACTTTCCTGATTTTAAACCATTCAGTATCACATTTGATAGCGGATCAGGTAGATATGCAGTGAAGTGCTCTGTCAGCAACAACACAGAATACCAGACAAAGCAGGCTCAGGGGACAACGCTAGAACTCTGAACCACATATAAAGGAATATTTGGAAGGTTGGAAGGCTTATAGCTAGGGGAATTTGTAGCAGAATCAAGAAATCCAGTGCTTTCTAATTCAAAAAGCTCAGCTGCTCCC
The DNA here is from genome assembly GCF_000296735.1 of Chrysochloris asiatica. Classification (NCBI taxonomy): domain Eukaryota; kingdom Metazoa; phylum Chordata; class Mammalia; order Afrosoricida; family Chrysochloridae; genus Chrysochloris; species Chrysochloris asiatica. The sequence continues at coordinate 20,104,496 of NW_006408554.1, read as the reverse complement.
GGGGCTGCCATCTTGGGAGAGACCAAGCTGGGAAAGGATCAGAACAGCCAAGAATGCCTGACAGAACCACAGAGATACAGGTGTGGATGTTCTTTTTTTGGTATCTGTTTATTGGTTTCTCGCTGTCTGCGCACTTCCATTCTGGTGACTAGAGGGTATACCTGAGTGAAGGGACACCCCACCCCCACCCCTGGAAGGTTCTACTGTGCATGCACACAGATCCCCTAGAAATTTAGAGTGACAATTTCCACTTAAAACCAAACAGCCATGACTCGTCTGTCAGTTTGTTGCACTGTGGTGGCTTGTGAGTTGCTGTGATTCTGAAAGCTATGCCACCGGTATTTTAAATACCAGCAGGGTCACCCATGGTGAACAGTTTTCAGATGAGCTTCCAGACAAAGACAGACTAGGAAGAAAAAGTGATGAACTACTTCTGAATATTTAGTCACTGAAAACCTTATGAACACCAGAGAAACACTATCAGATATAGTGCTGAAAAATGAGATCCTCAGGTTGGAAGGCACTCGAAATGCAACTGGGGAAGAGCTGCCTCCTCAAAGTAGAGTTGACTGTGATGACAGTAATGGAGTAAAGACGGTGGGAGTAATGCCCACAGGACCTTCATTTGCTGATGGGGCACAACTCAAAATGAAGAGAAACAGCTAAAAACATTCACTGAAAATCAGAACATGGAATGTACAAAGTATGAATCTGGGAAAATTGGAAGTTGTCAAAAATGAAATGGA
>NW_006408554.1:20074951-20101560 GCF_000296735.1 Chrysochloris asiatica | reverse complement strand
AGTATGGATTACATCTCAATGTAAAGAAAACAAAAATCCTCACCACTGGACCAATAAACAACATTCTTATCAACAGAGAAAAGATTGAAGTTGTCAAGTACTTCTTGGATCAACTATCAACAGTCAAAGAAGCAGCAGTCAAGAAATCAAACGACGTATTGCATTAGGTAAATCTGTTGCACAAGGCCTTTTAAAAGTGTTGACAAGCCAAGATGTCAGCTTGAGGACTAAGGTGCATCTGATCCACCTATGGTATTTTCAATAACCTCATATACATGAGAAAGCTGGACAGTGAATAAGGAAGACCGTAGAAGAATTGATGCTTTTGGGTTATGGTGTTGGAGGAGACTACTGAATGTGCCATGGGCTGCCAAAAGAACTAATACATCAGTTTTGGAAGAACTGCAGCCAGAGTGCTCCTTGGGGGACAAGATGGCCAAACTTCATCTCTCATACTTTGGACATATTGTCAGAAGGGACCAGTCACCGGAGAAGGATATCATATTTGGTAAGGTGGAGGGTCAGAGAAAAAGAGGAAGACCCCAATGAGATTGATTGGCCAAGTGGCAACATTGATGGACTAAAGTATGGCAATGGTAGTGAGGTTGGCCCAGGATCGGGCAGCGTTTCGTTCTGCTGTGCGTCAGGTCGCAATGGGTGTACTGACTTGATGGCACCTAACAACAACAAGAATCACCTTGTTCTGTTCAAATGACTATGTCTTTGTCTATGTACAGATTCCCATGAGCAGGAAAAAGAATAAAAACAAAAGTGGATATCAGCAGAGATGGAAACTTCCCCTTGAGCATAGAGAAGCTAAAAAGCAACTAGAGGAAATTATGAAGTAAACGCTGAACACAAACTTTGAAAGGGCATCTTGAGGAGACAAAGTCAAATATTCAGAAATGTGCAAAGACCTAGAGTTAGTTAGAAAACTAAAAGGGAAGAATATGCTCTGTATTTCTCATGCTGAAAGAATTGAAGAATTAATTCAAACCTTGGATTGCAATATTGAAGGATTCCGTGCATAAAATCTCCCTTCCTCCTAGTCTGTCTTCATCTGGAAGTGTATCTGAAACCTGTCCACTGTGACTGACTCCGCTGGTATTTAAAATACTGGTGGCATAGCTTCCAGAATCACAGAAATACACAAGCCATCACAGTACAACAAACTGATACATGAGTGGTGGTCTGGACTGGGCAGTGTTTTATTTTGTTGTGCATAGGATTGCTAGGAGTCGGTACTGATTCAATGGCACCTAATATCAACAACATGCACAAAATTTTGAATGACATGGAAGCATCTTAAGAAGATGGAAGGAATACCCAGTCATTGTATCAAAAAGAACTGGCCTATGTTCAAGCTTCACTATAGGCATTGGCAAAAAAACAAGGCTCCAGGAACTGATGGAATACAAATTGAAATGTGTCTACAAATCGATATAGTGCTGAAGGAGAATTAACTCATGTATGCCAAGAAAATTGGAAGACAGTAATGCCAAGAAATTTGGAACATATCCATATTTGTTCCAGTCCTAATAAAGATAACCCAACAGAATATGGAAATCATTGAACAATTCATTAATATCACATGCAGATAAAAATTTCTTTTCAATTTTATGGTGAATTGAGTGAATGTTTATGGGCAAGATCATTTGTTTTACATTCAACAAATCATACACTTTGTTTCATCTCAGTGATTACACTTCTGGTGCAACCCAGTTATCCCACTTCCTCCCTTTGCTTCTTGTTTCCTTTACACCCACCTTCCCTTTTAACTTTATCCTTTGGTAAATATTGCTTTTTCATTTTGAATAGTTGATGAGTTTGTGGTGAGCATACACTATTAGTACTGTTCTCCCTCACCCTCTATTTACCTATCTACTGTTTGGCTGAAATTTGGGCCATGAGGGTAAGTTCTGTTCCAGACATGAATAGTTGAGGGCCATAGTCTCAGTTTCCTCCAGCCTCTTTCTGATCAGTCGGTCTGGTCTTTTAAAATTTTTTTTATAATTTTGAATTTTGTTTCACAATTTCTCACTCTATCTAGGACCTTCTAATGGATCCCTTTCAAAGCAGTCAGTAGTGGTAGCTTGGCACCATCTAGTTCTTTTGATCTCAAAGTTATGGAGACTGATGTTCACATGTTCCATTAGTCTATTGGACTAATTAAAGATTTCAAGCATCTTCAATTTTCGTCACTCTTCCTTCTTCCACACATGGAGACCAATAGCTGCACCTTGGATGGCTACTTACAAGCTTTTAAGATCCCAGGTGTTACTCATGAAAGTAGGATGTAAAATATTATCTTTGTGGATTGTGACATGCCAATTGTTCCTGGTGTCCCCAGATACCATGGTCCTAAGTCTTCAGGCCCAGTAACTAATTTCCTCCAGATGTTTGATAATATCTAAGTAGTTTTCATAGTTTCCCCTCCAGTATATTTCACCACCACCAGTTGTCTGTCAGGTTGAAAAGGACATGACCTGCCAGAAGAACAAATAAATCTGTATTGGAAGAAGCATAGCCATATTGCTCCTTAGAAGCAAGGGTGGATGGCAAGATTTCATCTCTCATAATTTGGACATGTTGTTAGGCGGGATCAGTCCCTGGAGAAGGACACTGTGTTTGGTAAAGTGAAGGGTCAGCAAAAAAGAGGAAGACCTAAACAAGATGAATTGACATAGTGGCAGCAATGATGGGCTCAAATGTAGCAACAATTGTGAGGATGACACAGGACTGGGCAGTGTTTTGTTCTGTTGTGCACAGGGTCCCTATGAGTAAGAACCAACTCTATTACACCTCACAAAACAACAGAATACATGATTGCATTCGCGGATATGTTTTCAGCTAAAGTAAATACCAGTGTACAAATATCCTTTTTTAAACCCTTATATATTTGTGGGTATACTCCCACTTTCCCTTCTATACCCATTCAGCCTGTGTATCTATCCATTTATTTACCTGTTGTTGTTGTTAAGTGCTTTTGAGTCAGTTCCAACTCATAGTGACCCTGTATAGAGTTTTCCAGGAGCAGCTGGCTGGTTTGAACCACTAGCATTGTGGTTAGAAGCTCAGTGCTTATCCTGCAGTGCCACACCAAGACTCCACAGATCACTGTTATTGGAGGATTGTGCGTAAGCAGTGTATCTCTACTACCTGAACTTGTGAACTCCTCCTCATGTCTCACCTGCATTCATCACTCTTCTGTCAACCTCCCTCTTTTTGTATATTGTCTTCCCATTCACCAAAGTTAACACAAGCCATCCTGGTGTGGCACTGTGGGTTAATGTGCCAGACTGCAAAGCCTTTTGAACTGTAAGGTCGGTGGTACAAGCTCACCAGCTGCTCCTCGGAAACCCTATACAGGGTTGCTATGGGTCGGACTGACTCGATGGCACTTAACAACAACTCTCTAACCAGTGAATTACTGCCCTTTTCCTCCCACCCCTGGTACCCATCAAATAATGTATTTTTTAGCATGCAAACCTTTTCTTGGCTTTTTATAATAGTGGTCTCATACAATATCTGTCCTTTTGTTATTGACTAATTTTACTCAGCATTATGTCCTCCAAGTTCATACAAGTTATTAGGTTTTTCATAGCTTCATCATTAGTCTTCAGTTTTGCATAGTAGTCCACTTAGTGCATGTACCAAAGTTTGCTTAGTCATCTTTCCACTGTTGACATCTAGGCTTCCATTTTTTTGCTATTGTGAATACTGCTGAGATGAACATGGGTGTGTATATATCTATTAATGTCAGGGCTTTTTTCTTGAGGATATATACCAATTCGAGGGATTGCTGAGTCATATGAGATTTCTGTTTCCACCTTTTCAGGAAGGGTCTATGCCATTTTCCACAGTGGTTCCACCATTTTACAGACCTACCTGAGTGTAGGAAGGTTCTAGTCTTTCTATACCCTCTTCAGCATTTGTTGTTTTTTGTTTTTTTAGAACTTCTTTGTTAATGATGGGGTGAAATGCGATCTCATTATTGTTTTGATTTGCATCTCTCTAATGAACTCCTGGTATGGTGCTGTAGGATAAGTACTGGACTGCTATCGACAACATCAGCAGTTCAAACCTACCAGCATATATATTGGCATATATATGTGCAAATCTAGTGTTATAGATTAGTGGATTTTTCAATACTGTCTCTCTCTTTCTATATAGAAATATATATAAAGTATGCAGGATCGCTATAAGTTGGAACCAACTTGATGGCACTTAATGGCAACCATCACAACAAATAAATAAAAAGAGCTAAAAAATTTAAAATTGTCAGACTACTTTCATTCAAATAAATTTCAGCCAATTTAACTTTAGCCACAAACTTATTTAAAGGCAATATAGATTTCATACCAACAATAAAGAATTTTTAAGAAAAACCAACAAGCTATATTCCTGATTTGTAAAGATTCCCAGTGTTAACCTCCAGGATTTTTCACTACAAAATTCTGCACTGTAAACCTTTACCCAATTCACAATAAAAAGTTAAAATACAAAACAAAACAAAATCAAAATAAGGAAAATACACGTGTAATGATGAATAATTATAATTACATTTCAAAATGAATGTAAGAAAACTAAAAAAATTCATGATTCCTTTGTCTAATTCTGAATTAATGATTGGATTTATTCAAAGACTAACTTGATCGCAATGTCTCTAAAAGACATTGGTAGTGATAACTAATTCCATATTGATAATTATAAAACAGATTTAAAAGGAAAATATTATTGACCTTCAAGTAGCTCCACTTACATGAATAATAACTGATGATGACATCCTTTAACTAAGAAAATTTCCAACCTCTACATCCTTATCCAGAGATCCCTGGTACAATAGATGAAGTACTCAGGTTCTAACCAAAATGTTGGTAGTTCAAACCCATCGTAGCATGGGAGAAAAGAGTTGGTTGTCTGCTTCCCCAAAGATACAGCCCAGAAACACTGTGAGAGTGTTCTATTCTGTTATACAGAATCAGTATCAGTGGGAATCAACTCAACAGTACACAAGTACAACATATACTTATCTAGAAGTCCCAGGTGGTGTAAAGGATTAAGCACTTGACTACTAGCCCAAGGGATGGCAATTCGAACCCATCCAGAGGTGAAAGATCACAGTTCTTAAAGCCCCATGGGACACCATGAATCAGAAACAATTAACAACAAGATACTTATCTAGGACTTTTCAGTTTATTTTGTTTTCTTTGCAAAGGTTTTGATTAGAACAACTTTTATATTTAAATTACACTCTTTAGCCTAAAGAACACTCTACCCACCTCATCTGAATCTTAGTTACATTGTGCTCATTACTGAGTACGTCTTGACGTTTTGAGAATGTATACAAGCCTCCAGGGGATTTGCAATTTACTGAAGTTTAACAGCTGCTCTCATTTAGTGAAGTATATGATCATATTAAAGATAAATTCACTTCACATCAGAATTAAGAGCCCCCCCCCCCATATAACTATTTATTACTCTGTCACTTAGGAGCTCTGATAGTGTAGTAGTTACAAATCGGGCTGCGAACCCCAAGGTCAGCAGTTTGAAACTATCAGCTGCTCCAGGGGAGAAAGAGGCTTTCTGCTCCCGTAAAGATTTACAGCCTCGGAAACCCTGTTCAGGTTCACTATGGGTCGGAACCAACTCGACAGCACTTAACAATAACAACTCTGTCATTTCATTTTAGAAGAGGGTCCTTTTGGAAGGTTGGAAGGAAGATCTATCTATAAAAGATAAATAAACTCATATAATTTTTTTTCTGACAGCAACAGCTATATAATTCCTATGGTGGGTTGTCAACTACATTTGCTGTGTGTCAAGAATTCTGCCACAGAATTTCCTAATGAGAGTTGTTACAATTTTTTAAATGCTTATATAGGAAAGCACACAGAAGGGTAAATTGTAAACTTAAAAAATTTGCAAAAGAAAAAAAAATTAAGAGTGGGAGGAATATCAGGAGGAGGCAGTGTAAGAGACGTGATTTCATAACCAGAGGAAAAGATAACATCAGAAGAATCCCTTGCTTCTGGGAAATGTGTTCCATAGGGGGAACCACCTCTTTTGTGTTGTATAACAATTTCTTGCTCTTTTTGAGGAAATAATATAACCTAGAGATAATCTGAAGGTTTAATATTTTTATATTGTACCTTAACTATTTGTCATTTAAGTCATTGCAAAAGGTTTTAATCTCATTCATTTATTCAGCCTGTTTTCTCTGTTGAATTTTTTCATTTATTCATTTTTTTTTTTTATCACTTGAGTGAGTAGCCAGTTTTAAGACTCTTTAGGTAAATTAAGTTTTTGTATGTTAGATCAGTTCTCAATATGCCCTCTCTAGAAATATACATGACAGATGATATGTACATAGAAAACACTCACACTGTGAGATATTCTGAATTGTAGTCAACTGTGGGTATGCTACACTATACCCTTGCCACTCCAGAGAATTAAAATATAAAAGTGTTATCGTCAGAGGCATAACCTTGCATTTGTTTTACTGCATAAAGCTTCAGAATTTCACATCTTAAAGTTTTAACAACAGCAACAAAGTTTAAACTAATTTTAGAAATAAACTATTTCTTGTAGCTTATATGTATGTCACACCAAATGGAACAAGATAAAACTAAAGTCAAACCCACTGTCATTGTGTTGACTCTGACTCATAGACACCGTATAGGAACCTAGTAGAACTGCTACCTAGGGTTCCCAAGGCTGTACATTTTTATGGGAGCAGACAGCCTCACTTTCTCCCTCATGATGTTGTTGTTAAGTACCGTGGAGTTGGCTCCAACTCATAGTGACCCTGCATAGGGTTTCCGGGGCTGCAAATCTTTATGGGAGCAGAATGCCTCATCTTTCTCCCATGGAACCGCTGGTAGTTTCAAACTGCTGACCTTGAGGTTGGCAGCCTGACTCGTAACCACTACGCTACCAAAGCTCCCTCATGATATGAGGTTATAAATCATTTGGTCTTCAATGAGTACCTTTTCAACTATAGTGGAATGGAGAGCTGTACCTTCAAACCTGTTGACTTAGAGCACTCCCTACATAATGGCTTTTTACTTTATAAAACTGATTTTGTTGTTGTTGAGACTACAGGTAGTCCTTGACTTAAAAACAGGGTTTCTTTTAGCAACTTTGTCATTTGTCAGTTCTGATGTAAATCGAATCCCTCTTTTTTTTTAAAAAAAAGTTTTTTTTTATGATTGCCTTTAATTCCATTATCTTTATAAAGCTAAACTTGATTTGGTTTTGGGCTTTGGCATGAGAATGATAACATCAGCACTTAGTATTGCAACATTGTATGTAGAACATTTTACTAATGATGGACTAAAGAAAAGGCTGGTTGTAAGAGCACCTCCTCATAACCTGAATACAATATAGATTGGGACCAATTTGTATATGCACCAAAATCTACATCAATTCAACAGTTTCTACTTGTATGATCCAATGACATTGGTTATATGCTTCAAGTTGTACCACAATTCTCACCCTCCTTGTCCTAGTTTTTCTTCCCCCATTAATCCTATAACAATTTCTAAAGATAAAACGTATTTAAAATAAAAATTTTGGTTTGATTTCCTTTAAAAATTACACTGGAAAGTTCTCAAGGTGAAAGGCTATTAGCCTGTGTGAGAGGGATAGCATATTCCCGCTGCTTCTTTATTGGATTGAGAAAAATAGATCAAGAGTCTTAAGCACCCAACAGCATTTATAAAATAATCTGTGTAAGACATTGATTTAAAATTGATGGTTATATACAGCCGCTTCTCTCAAAAAGCTATCTCCATATGGTAAATGATAGAATCTAGCAAGAGAATTTACAGAACACTATTTGCTTTGACCATATATGTGAATTGTTGTAGCAATTGGATATGGGTATAGCAGAATGTTAGATCATGTTTTCCCTGAGTGTTCTCCCTAGTGTCCTTTGAATTCTAGGCACAGTCCTAGGATGATTTGGGAAGAAAAACAGCATCTAGAAAATACTTCTGTGGTCATAAAGATCTTTCTAGAACAACCTATCGAAGTCTCCTAAAGCATTTACCCCTACTTTTTGCCCTTGAATTGTATTCGTTTGGCAAAGGATACAGTTATGGTTCAGCCTGGCTACTCGCCCAATTATCTCAGATTGCTGTGATAGTTTTAGATCTCAGTTCAGGGCTCTTTGTTACATATAAAGCAAAGTCCTCTGGGTATAAAACCTATCAGGCTCTTGTAGTCCCTGAGTAGTAAGAATGATGAACATGTTCAGTGGTTAACTAAAAGATTGGAAATCTGAGTCCACCCAGAGATTCCTGGGAAGAAAGAAAAAAATCACTGATTGAAAGCTTTATGGGAGCACAGGTTTACTCTGACACACATGAGATTGTCATGAGTTGGAAGATATGTGCTATCAGAGCACTACTGGATTGGACTCTTGATTGAGATGAATGTCATCTCTGGGTATTATGAAACCCTCTGTTGTCTTATACTATCTTCAGAAGGAGGGAGCCAAAAGACAAGCATACACTGTTGACTTAAGGATCTGGCTTTCTACTCAGGCAGGAAAAACTTGCAATTATAGTAGTACAATAACACAGAAAAAGAGGAAGAAATGATCTTACTTCTGACTTTACTTTGGAATGAATCCTGGGTAAGGGCACATTTCCAGTGATGACCAAAATGCTCATATATCGTACTAGTTAGTAAGAACATTTGTCACATGGTTGTTAAAGCAAGGTGGTGCAAACAGTTTGCCCTCTACCATGGTGATAACTTTCCATGAAGATTACAGCCTAGAGTACCTTGTGGAGCAGTTTTGTTCTTTAACACATGAGGCACATGGGGTTGCCATGAGTTGAAATCAACTTGATAGTGATAGTTTTTTTGTTTTTTTTTTTGTCTTCATTTGGTTTGTTAAACCAGGGGCTGCTCCAGAATTTCTCCGAGAGAATTGTTTATAAGGAGATGCTAAGCGGCTTCCAAAATGTACAGTTTCTACATAGGGTATAGTAAAGACATGTTCTAAATGTTATCTTCCTGCTTGTAAGTTTTAATGTGAGGCAGCTGGGGTATTGACTGAGATGATTTGTTGTTGTTGTTGCTGTTAGGTGCCATCAAGTTGGTACCGACCCATAGTTGATAGGGATGTAAAATTCCTCACAGTCAACTCTGGGTGCTGCCATTATAAAAGGATACAATATGAATCTGAGGTTTTTATCCAGAGCTTTTAAAGGATAGCAAGTGAGGGGGATGGCTCCATTCAGAAGCAAAGTATTATTTTAGTCTTCAAAAGGAAGATTCTTCTTAGTTTAATTATATTACTCCAGACTGTTTTTATCTGACTGAATCTCATTATTCATAGTAATGCCCTAAATCTCTTCTTTCTTTTTATATTCACATCTTTAACACAATAGCTCTCAATCAGTTAATTCCTTTGAACATTAATGTGCATTTCCACAGAGACTGTTGAATATTCTTTAGCATTTCAGAAAATAAATTCTGGTGGGAAAACACAATGCTTCATCAAGTATGAGTAGAGCTGTTGACTTTTAGAATCATTTTACCTTTTTCTGAGTCACCTTGATCAGGTGAGTTTACCAAAGACACTTTGCTCAACACTGAGTTTTCAGAACTTGATGGAGGAGAGTAAATAGATGTCTTGACACAACTTTAAAGAAGTCAAGTTCAATGACAGTGCTTTGTTGTTTTTGTTCCTGGTGTCATAGTGATGGGAACTGTGGTTATAGAATGACATTCCAGAATCCAGAGTCTCTGCCAGGAGCTGCTTCCACTGACAGAGTATAAGTGACTGAGCACAGGAGAAGGGCAGGAAAACAAAACCCAGAGGAGTTACAGAAAACTATGGGTCTGACTTGATCTCTAAACAGGTACATTGTCATAATAGTCTTTGTTACCAGTTAGACTATATATTTTTATCTTTCCCTTCTTATTTTGCTTCCTTAAAATAGATTTGTATAGTTCATGTTAAAAAAATATATGGCTTCAGAATGAACACTAGTGTCATAAAATTCATATTAGTTAACTTCAGCCAATAAACAATACTGGAACAATAAATAAAATCATGAAAAATGAAGAAAAGATTAAAGTTGTGAAAGACTTAATTTTGCATGGATCCACTAACAACAATCATGGAAGCAGCATTCAAGAAATCAAAGGACATACTGCATTAGGCAAATCTGCTACACAAGACATCTTTAAAGTGTTCAAGATCAAAGATGTCAGTTTGAGGACTAAGGTGTACCTGATTCAAGCTATGGTATTTTCGATAGACTCATATGCATGTGAAAGTTGGACAATGAATCAGGAAGGCCATAGAAGAATTAATGCATTTGTGTTATGGTGTTGGATAATAATCTTTAAAGCACCATGGACTGCCAGAAGAACAAACAAATCTATGTTGGAGAAGTACAGCCAGAATGCTCCCTAGAAGCCAAGATGATGAGACTTCATCTCTTATGCTTCAGATATGTTATCAAGAGGGAGCAGTCCTTGGAGAAGGACATCATGCTTGGTAAAGTGGAGGGTTAGTGAGAAGAAAGAAGACCCTCAATGAGATAGATTGGCACAGTGGCAGCAGCAATGGGCTCAAGAGTAACATTTGTGAGGAAGACACAGGATGGATCAGTGGTTCATTTTGTGGGACTTCTGCATTGTAATGCTAAACGGTTTCTCTAACTAGTTTAAAAAATGGATAGCACTGAGGATTAGTTCAGTCCTGAGAATTCCCTTTCAAATTAGTGATGATTTCCTTATTCTTTATCATTAAGATTTCTTCTTTAAAAATTATAACAATTTTGTGCCTATTGAAATTACATTTCCAAATTTAAAATTTTTGAACCAAGAATATGAAGGAAAAGAAAAAGAAAAATTTATTCAGATACAGTTAACGGGTTAATGAAATACAAGATAGCATTTTCTTTCCTCGTAGCACATCTATAATAGTCTGACATGCTACACTTAACTGTAACAGCCAGAAAAATGGGAACTTTACATCAGTGTCTGGATAGTTACAGGTTTGGAGGTGATATTTAATAAAGGTTTGTTGAAAGAATGAACAAGATTGATGCTAATTCTCCTGGCTTTTAAGCCTGATGCGTTCTCTGGACTAAAGCCACCATCTTTGTTATTAAACATGCATGCAATTCTCACAACAGTTTAAGAACCACTATAATTGATCATCAAATAATTATTTATATGCAGCAATGAAAATTAGCAACACCAAAAAAAAAAAGAAAAGAAAAGAAAATTAGCAACACCACATCATAAAATGGCATTATAAAGATTGACTTCCTGTTTGAATTAAATCATGCTTGAGAAATTTACAGAAACTATTGGGTAGATTATGAGTCTCTGGGTAGTACAAATATTTAAGCACTCAGCTAAACGATTGGTGGTTCAAACCCACTCACAGGTGCCTCAGAAGACAGACCTGATGATCTGTTTCCAAAAGATCACAAGCTTAAAAACCATATGGAGCAATTCTAATCTGCACACATGGGTACAATATATGTCAGAAGCAACTGTATGGCAACTAACAATAACAATATGGATGGACAGATAGGTAGAGAGAAAGATAGAGAAACAGCTGCTATCAAATTGGCTCTGACACAAGGTGACTTATGACAACAGAATGGAACATTGCCCAGTCTTATATCATCCTCATGATTGACAGTCTATCATTGTGGTTATTGTGCTTGTCTACTTCAGGGTGTCTCCACCCCAGATGACTCCTTTCAACACACATGTCATCCTCTTGCAGAGATTGATCTCTCTTGATGTGTTCAAAGCAAATAAGTCAGACAATTTTATGTTGTGCTGCATATGGTTTTCATTGGCTGATTTTTACAAGTAAATCATCACGTCTTTTTTCTAGTTTTTCCTGGTCTGTAACCTCCCTGCAGGTATTTGGAATACTGGTGGCAAACTTTTCAGCCTCAGTAACATGCAACTCACCACATATGGTAAACTGACATATGGGTGAGGTTCTAGCCTAAAAAAAAATGTATAGCTAAATCAAAGCTAAAGAAGTTAAGATCTCAATATTGAAAGAGATATACTTCAAACATCTAAAAAGTCAAACTATAAAACTGGCAGAAATAAGAATGGTGATTTAGTTCAGATCTACCGTAATATGAAATTGGACAACTATTGTGGACTTGCTCTAAATATCACTACCACAGATGCTTAAAGACCGAAAGGGTAATTACTAGCTGAATCACATAAAGATGACTGGGAAATCTGCTTTTCTTTTCACGTCTCTCAGAAGGAAACCCTCCAGTATGTAGTGGTAATAAGTCAACTACATGAAGACAATCACTGATCTGTGAATTGCTTCGATTTCTGCTTATAAATATTAAACCATATTTACCTTGTAATGTACTCTGATCTTGTACTCTGCCACTTTACTGATCCTTCCATTAGTTCCCTTGTTGAGTGTCTGGGATTTTCTATATAACAGCTCAGATGGTCTGTAAATGGAGATAATTTTACTTTGTCAATTTGAATGGCTTTTATTTCCCTTTCTTGCCTTATTGCTCTAGCTAGGAATTCCAATAAAATATTGACAATGAAGATGTCTCAGAATGGTGGAGTGTTTTGTTCTGCTATGCATTTGGTAGCCAGTTGAATCTGACTCCACAGTAACGAACAACAGGGGACCAAGGAAGCATAGAGGAGGCAGAGGAAAAACAGCAAATAGGGGGCTATAGGTTTTGCACCCTTACTTTATACTCATTGCTATCTAGTTGATTCAATTCATAGCACCCAAGAGACCAGAGTAGACTCGGTTTACAAAAGTAGACTGCTGTATATTTCCCCTGTGGAGAGGCTGCTCCATTCAAATCACTGACCTTTTAGTTAGCAGCTAAGCACCTAACCACTGTGCCAGCAGGGCTCCTACCCATACAGCTTAATTTTCCTTACCTTTATATAGTATTTAATTTGAACCAAAATTTTGTGGCTACATTTTTGAAATCTCTAATCAACACAATTTGAAAAGCCTTTCAACAAATAAAGAGTATGTTTATACATTTCAAATATCTTCGTTGTCGTTGCTAAGCATCAAGTCAATTCTGACTCATAATGACCCTGTATAGGGTTTCTGAGGAGTGGCTGGTGAGCTTGAATTGTCAAACTTGTGGTCTAGTGCTTATTCGATAGTGCCACACCAGGACTCCTCAAATGTCATAGAGATGTTAAATACTAGAGGATCAGGAAAGTGAATTAGAACGTGGCAAGATGTTTAAAGTAAGGTGATAAATTTTATGAAAAGGGAAAAATATTAATAATAGATCTTCAGTTTTAGAAATAATTAATTTGAAGTATTAATGCAAAGGAGTGATGATAAAGGACACTGATCATGTACATAATAATTACTTATGCCTTGATTATTAAGAGGAAAAATAAGATTGTGTCTTAAACATATGAGAATATTGTTAAAAACTGTTTGTTTGACTATTTGCTCCAAGAATACTAGACTATATTACTTGTAAAATTTGGTGGAGCCCTCAGATGTCAGAGAGGACTGAAAGCTATTTCCTTTGAACAACTCTTTTGTGACCTTTGTGAAATGTATTTACAATTTGAGCTTAATGATGTGACAGGGTTCCATATTTGTTTCCATTCCTGAAATAAATGTCAGTCAACTTGTAAGAAATAGCAGAAAAGTATTTTTGGATGCTGGAGTGCTGGTAGGGAGCTTTAGGATAAGCACTAGACAGCTGCAAGGCTAGTGGTTCAAACCCACCAACTGCTCCTTGGAAACCCTATTGCTATGAGCCAGAACCAACTCAATGGCACTTCATAAGTAAATAAAGTCAGAAAGGAAAACAAATGGTTATATCTTAAAATTTGGCAAATAAATTTGTTATTAGAGATACCCCCGCTTGTCAGTTTCTCAAACTGTGGTGGCTTTTGTGTTGCTGTGATGCTGGAAGCTATGCCACTGGTAGTTTAAATACCAACAGGAACACCCATGATAGACAGATAGAAGTAGAATTTCCAGACTCAGTCTAGGGAGAAGGATTCAGACCATTTCTGACTGGTTAACCACTGAAAACCTTAGGAATAATAGCAGAACAGTGTCATATAATGTCAGAAGATGAGCATCTCAGGTTGGAAGGCACTCAAAATACGACTGCAGAAAGTTGTCTCCTCAAAGAAGAGTTGATCTTAGTGATATGAATAGAACAAAGCTTTAGTATCTATATGCCTATAAAGAAGATCAGTTAATACCATTATTGCTCAAACTTACAAATCATTCACTAAACCCAATGATGATGGAATTGAAGAATTCTACCAACATTTTCAGTCTGAAATTGATCAATCATGCAATCAAAATATGTTGATAATTATTGGTGATGGGGATGCAAAAGATGGAAACAAAGAAGGATGGAAATTATGGCATTGGTAATAGAAATGATGCTGAAGATCACATGATAGAAGTTTGAAAGATCAAAGACTTATTCATTACAAATACCTTTTTCAACAACATAAACAGTAACTGTACATGTGGACCTCACCGATGGAATACACAGCATCAAATTGACTACATGTATGGGAAGAGATGGAGTCCTGGTATGGCACTGTGGTTTAATGTGCTAGACTACAAAGCCATTTGACCTTCACGGTTGGCAGTTCAAGCTCACCAGTTGCTCCTAGGAAACCCTATACAGGGTCGCTATGGGTCAGAACCGACTTGATGGCACTTAACAACAACAAATGGGATGAGATGATGGAGAAGCTTACTATCATCAGCCAAAACAAGGTTAGCGTCAGATTGTGGAATAGACCATCAATTGCTCATACATAAGTACAGGCTGAAGCGGAAGAAAATGAAAACAAATCAGTGGGGAGAAGGGACTTGATGGCGGAATAGGCAGATGGACCCATACAGAGTCCCGTCAGCAAAGACACAGAAAACGGGTGAAACAGTTCAGAAGGACTGTGTCGGAACTATCAACTTTACATAAAGTGATAAGTTGGTGTCTCAAATGCTTAGTGGCAGAAAGATTTGAAATAGCAGCAATAAAGAGAGTGACTTCTGAACTGGGACAACCACTGAGCCACAGCCTTTGCAGAAGACAGCAGGAGAGGACAGCAAGAGTTCACTCCCAGTGTAGAAACTATCTAGCAATCTGCAGAAACAGAGAAGCCAGTGTCTTTTTTCCATCAATTTTTTTTTTTTTTTTGCTTTCCTTTATCACACCTTCTCTGCCCAGTCTGAACATCTACACACGGGTGAGTACACACCCCCTGGGAAGGCCCAGCTTTGTCGCACAAGGATTGTGATGCACAGAACGATTTTCACTGATATGCAGAGTTACTAGGGGGAAGGATTTGCGCATGGCCAAACAGGAAACTGATCCGAAACTCAGTTGCGTTTGTAGACTAGAATCCATTTTTCTGTCCACTAGTGATGGTGGTGGTGGTGGTGTGCCAGGGAGTCGGTTTAGACTTATAGTAACCCCATATAGTATTTCCAAGGCTATATATCTTTATGGGAGCAGAAAGCCTCATCTTTCTTTCTTTCACGGAACAGTTGGTAGTTTTGAACTGCTAGGTTAGCAGCCCAATTTGTAACCCTAAGGTATCAGAGTTCCTTTTTTGTCCACTAGATGGCGCCAAACAATTACTCATATTTCCCAGGGATTTTTGATGTTTATTTTTATTTTAGGTTATTGCTTCTTTAATTTTATTGGGTGTGATAACTTTATATAAATATTTTTGTGGGTTTTTATGACATTTGACTTTGGGGTTTAGTCCTGAACTTGGCCTTCCTCCTTTTCTGGGAGTTTCTAGTCATGCCTCACCTAATAAGAGACAGCAACTCTGGCCGTACAGCCAAACTACATTTTCACACTGTAAAACTCCACCAATAGGACAAGAGCTAATATCAGCTGCTATATAAGGAGCTCTGTAGCGTAGTGGTTACAAATCGGGCTGGGAACCGCAAGGTCAGCAGTTCGAAACTACCAGCTGTTCCAAGGAAGAAAGATGAAGCTTTCTGCTCCATAAAGATTTATAGCCTCGGAAACCCTGTACAGGGTCGCTATGGGTCGGATCCGGCTCCACAGCACATAACAACAACAACAACATACCAGAACAGAGTATACAACCAACATCTGTTAAAAACACTGTAAAAGGAGCCACAAGAGCAGTGAACAGAGAAGCCCATTTCCTGATCATGCCTAGCAGAAGACAATTTGTAGTGTGCTTTAAGATTACACCATTATACATTCCTCTAATCAACACAAATACAACCTAAAAAGCAGTAGAAAATTTCTGCTCATGTGCAGAAACAAGACAGAGTGGCTCAGACAATTGACCAAGAGGAAGAGCTAGGAATGGAATTAGAGGGTGAAGAGGTTGTGGAATTGTGTGAAGGTGAATTTGTTGTGTTGTTGTATAGTGCCAGCAACTCGATTCCAACCCATAGTAACCCTGTATAGGTGTCCAAGGAGCAGCTGGTGAGCTTGAACCACCGACCTTGCAGTTCAAACTGACTTTGTAGTCTGACCCATTAACTCAAAGTGCCACACCAGAACTCTGAAGGTGAATTTAGGAGAGTGATATTGAGGTGCATTCAAATGTTCCACAGAAAAGCAGTGGAACATTAGGAAGTAGTCAGAAAAGCGCTACAGGGACAGGCAAGCAAAATCACCACAATGTTGGAATCAATAAAAAAAAAAAAAAAACTGCAAAAAAGAGGTCCAGATGATTAATGCTAAAATATTAGAAATGGACAATACATTGAAAGCGCAAAGGAGTAGAACTGGAGATAGAAGCCAGAATCAGTGAGCTTGAAGACAAGTCTTGCAGTACTGCTAAGGTAGAATAACAAGCAGATAAAAGAATTTAAAAATCTGAAGAAAACCTAAGATTCACGGGGACAACATGAAGAAGAATACCGTGAGGCTAATTAAATCCTGGAACAAGAGGAGACCCCCCAAAAAAGCAAAAAAGAAAAATGATAGAAGAGATAGTCGAAGAGCTGCTGGAAGAGAATTTCCCTAACAATTTTTTTTGGGGGGGTGGAGTGGGGTGGGGCTTAAACCTTTAATGAGAAAAATATGTATGTAAAGTCAAATTCAGAACACTGTGGTTGGTGTGTTAGTAGGTTGCGTGCAGGTTGAGGATGCATAAGACAAGAGCCAGTCAACAGTATGTACAAAACCAAAGCTTTGTATGAAAGATGGTCTCTGACCATCTGTAGCTAAAGGAAAACAGGGGCCTGGCACAATCAAGTCTCAGTTTCCTACTTATTCAGCAGCATGTTGGGGCAGATGGGGAAAAGACATCCAGATTCTGGGCACTGCAGGGTACCCTCCAACATGTGCACCTCTAGCAGCATGTGGTACATCTTCCTCAGAAAATTCTCATCATGCTCATTTCCTTCAGTTGGCCCTTGGGGACTTCAGCCAGATGCAATTGTACGCAAGAAGCCTAGATCATCTCTGGGCATCCCTGAACCTCCCCCTTGGGCTACAGCCTTGTCCCAAGGCCAGTGGGAAGACCACTCTGGGAGGATAGGGGCAGTCCTAATGGTATTGGCTGCCTCCCTTCCATAACATCTTGAAGGATGAGAAGGTAAGCATTTAAGAAGCTGAATTAACTCCAGGAAGGCTAGACCCAAAAGAAAATTACCAAGACTATCAAACTCTCCAAAACCAAAGACAAGGAGAGAATCCTGAAAGCAGTTATGGAAAAAAGAAATGTTACATACAAAGGAAAGCCAGTAAGATTAACCTCTGATTTCTCAGCAGAAACCATGCAGACAAGAAGACAATGGGGAGACATATACAAAACTCTGAAAGAAAAAAAACTGTCAACCAAGAATCATATACCCAGCAAAAGTGTCAATCAAATAAGATGGTGAAATGAAAACGTCTCAGGGTAAACAGAAATTAAGGTATTTTTAAAAGACCAAACCAATGCTCCAAAACATATTAAAGGGAGTTCTTTGGACTGAGAATCAACAAGACCAGACAACAACCAGAGACTGACATATGTGGGAACACCACCCAAAACTCAGAAGAGAGATGGGAGAGTGTGGGGCAGAACAAAACTATAAGATTGAAATTAGAGGCTCTGGGTGGTCAGTCCATGAACAAGGATAACTACAAAGCAAAAGAAGGGAAAAGTTGCTGAGGAGGTTATGTAGCTCTCAGAATAAAACAGACTATCATAAAAAAGAGAAATAACTTAATAAAATACAGGGTAACCTCAAAGAAGCTGGATACATCTCCACATCAAATCAAGAAATGAAATATTCAAAAGAGTATGGAAATATTAACACATTAAACAAATTGGCAAGAAAAAGCATATATAAAAAAGGAACTCAGTACAGGAAGGCATAAGGAACAAAGAAATTAGCAGCACCAGAAAAAACATATAGCATAATGTCAGCAATTAATCCATACCTATCGATATATAGTGGTTAAGAATCGGGTTGTGAACCTTAAGGTCGGCAGTTCGAAACTACCAGCTGTTCCACGGGAGAAAGATGAGGCTTTCTGCTCCCGTAAAGATTTACAGCCTCGGAAACCCTGTACAGGGTCGCTATGGGTCGGAACCGACTCGATGGCACTTAACAACAACAACATCGATATCTATCTATCTATCTATATATATATATAGACACAACTGGGAGGAAAGGACATTTATTTCCATACATCAGGTAATCAGGGAAGAGAGAGCACAGCCCAATGAGTACAAACCAATTGCAGGAGAAAAGGGGGACAGCAGATGGGAGCAGCACCAGGCACTGCCCTTGGACACCCCAATCTGGTGGGGGTGACAGGATAACCTTTTGAGGTGGGAGCTGGGACCTTCAGAACACATGGTGTGTGTGTGTGTGTGTGTGTGTGTGTGTGTGTGTGAGGGAGGGGGTACACGGGGGATTGGAAGAAGATAAGTGACAGATTAGGACACAGAGTGAGGATTTACTGTCTAATACACACCAGCACTGACCACAATTTCTGTCTTCAGTTTTTCTGATCACAAGCTTTAACCCAAAGCCTTCCCTCTCAAGTTGAGCTACGGTCCAGGCAATTTAGACAGAAGGGTTGGGAGGCAGTGTTTGGAAAAACACCGAACTTGCATCAGTAGAATTTATCTTAAATAGGTCATTGCACTTAATACACTGATAAGACAGAGCAGGTGGAGGGTCTGGGAGTTCCAGATGGTGTATATGCACCCGTGTGTGTAGGCAGAAGCACCTAAGAGTTCCTCTCCATACTAATTCAAGAACCTGGGTCCAACTCTGCTCACCAGTATCTTCAGCTGCACACAGAAAGGACACTTTCTGTAGAGTAGAGATGGAAATGAGATTCCCCTAGTCATTCCTGGGGGCACCAGCTGTGGGAGTCCTGGTGTGGCGCTGTGGGCTAATGCGTCAGACTGCAAAGTCATTTGAACTGCAAGGTCGGTGGTTCAAGCTCACCAGCTGCTCCTTGTAAACCCTATACAGGGTCGATATGGGTCGGAATTAACTTGACAGCACTTCACAACACCACAACAACATTGATAATTATACTAAATGTCAATGAATTTAATGCACCAGTCAAGAAGCAGAGAATAGCGGAATGGATAAGAAAGCAGGATCCTACAATATGCTGCAGTTGAGAGACACACCTACAGCACAAAGACAAAAATAGATTGAAAATTAAAGTGTGGAAAAAAGTATACTAAGCTAATTGCAATAAAAATTAGCATGACAATATTAACCTTAGACAAAATAAACTTTAAAGCAAAACCAGCATAAGAGAGAGAAGGACATTATCTCATGGTTAAAAGTTCAATTGAACAAGAGGACATAATCATAATACTTATACTCCTAAGAAAAGAACCCCAAAATACATAAAGCAATCCCTAACAGAATTAAAGCAAGAAATAGACATCTCTACAATAATAGTGGGAAAGTTTAACACACCACATGCTAAAAAGGACATAATAACCAGAAAGAAGCTCAGCAACAACACAGAGGAACTGAATAATACAATCAACTAACGTGACCTCCTATATCTATATAGAAAGAAGCTCTAGTAGTGTAATGGTTATGAATCGGGCTGCGAACTGCAAGGTCAGCAGTTCGAAACTAAAGATAAGGCTTTCTGCTCCTGTAAAGATTTTACAGCCTGGGAAACCCTGTACAGGGTCGCTATGAGTCAGAACCGACTCCACAGCATATAACAACAACAACATCTATACAGAATATTCATTCCAACAGCAGCACAATACACATTCTTTTCCAGTGCACATGGAACATTCTCCAAAATAGAACATGTGTTAGGCCACAAAGCAAATCTCCATAAATTTTAAAAACATCAAAATATTACAAAGCATCTTTTTGGGCCACAATGCTATAAAATTTGAAATCAACAATAGGAAGATCAAGGAAACAAAATCATATACATGGAAGCTGAAGAACATCCTGGTTAAAAACTACTGGGTAGTAGAACAAATAAAAAGCAAAATAAAAAACTCCTAGAAATGAATGAGAATGAAAACATCACATACTAAAGCCTTTGGGGCACAGCAAAATCAGTACTGAGAGGACAGTTTATTGCAATAAAAACACACATAAAAAACAAAAGAAGAACCAAAATAACACACTAACACAATATCTTCAACAACTAGAACGACAAAATAAAGCTACAGCTTTATTGTTTTTGTTGTTGTTGTTAGGTGCCATCGAGTTGGTACCGACTCATAGTGACCCTATGCACAACAGAATGAAACACTGCCTGATCCTGGGCCAACCTCACAAATGTTGCCACACTTGAGCCCATTGATGTTATTAGGGGGTCTTCCTCTTTTTCACTAACCCTCCACCTTACCAAACATGATATCCTTCTCCAGTGAATAGTCCCTCCTGACAATATGTCCAAAGTATGAGAGACAAGGTTTGGCCATCCTGGCCTCCAAGGAGCACTCTGGCTGCACTTCTTCCAACACAGATCTGTTGGTTCTTTTGGCAGCCCATGGTACTTTCAATATTCTCCTTCAACACCATAACTCAAAGACATCAATTCTTCTGTGGTCTTCCTTATTCACTGTCCAGCTTTCTCATGCATATGAGGTTATTGAAAATATCATGGCTTGGGTCAGGTGCACCTTAGTCCTTAAGCTAACATTTTTGCTCTTCAACACTTTAAAAAGTTCTTGTGAGAGATTAGAGCAGAAATAAATGAAATAGAAAACAGAAAAACAATAGTAAGAAATCAACAAGACAAGAAGCTGGTTCTATGAAAAGATGAATAAGACTGACAAACCTCTGACAGATCTAACAAAGAAAAAGAGGGAGAAGACACAAATAACATGCATAAGAAACCACATGGGAGATATTAAAACAGAAACACTGGAAATAAAGATATAGCAGTGCTATGAAGAAGTGAACTGCTATGAAGAACTGAACAAATGTGAAAATCTGGAGGAAATGGATACATTTTTAGAAAAAACATGATCTACCTAAACTTACACAGAGTGTAGAAAAAAACTTGAACAGACCTATAACAAAGAAAGAAATAGATCAGGCCATCAAAAAACTGCCAACCAAAAAAGGTCCAGGCCCAGAGGGCTTTATCAGTGAATTTTACCAAACATTCAGAGAAGAGCTGACACCTATTCTACTCAAACTATTCTAGAATACAGAAGAGTGGGAAACTTCCTCATACATTTTGCAAAACAAACATAACCTTCATACCAAAACCAGGGAAGGACATCACTAAAAAAGAAAACTATAGAGAATTATCCCTCATGAACATAGATGCAAAAATTCTCAACAAAATCTTAGCCAATACAATTCAACAACATCGCAAAACAATAATACACGGTGACCAAGCGAGACTCATACCAGGGATGCAAAGATAGTTTAATATTAGAAGAAAAAAAAAAAAATCAATGTAATGCACCACATAAATAAATAATTAAAAAAAAGGACAAAAACAACAGAATTATATCAATTGATACAGAGAAGGCATTTGAAAAAAATCCAGCACCCATTCCTGATAAAAACACTAAACAAAGTAGGAATTAAAAGGAAATTCCTTAACATAATTAAGAGCATATATACAAAACTAAACAGTCAACATCACTTTCAACAGTGAGAAACTGAAAGCATTCCCTTTGCAAACAGGAACCAGAAAAGGATGTCCTTCATTCAATGTCGTGTTGGAAGTTTTATTCAATATTGTGTTAGAAGTCTTAGCCAGAGGTATAAGGCAAGAAAGGGAGATTAAGAATATACAAATTGGCAAAGAATAGGTAAAACTCTCTCTATTTGCAGATGATAGGATCCTCTGCATAGAAAACCCCAAAGACTCAGAAAAACAAAAACTACTGTAAATCACTGGAGGATTCAGCAAAGTGACAAGGTAGAAGATCAACATCCAAAAATCAATTGGATCCCTACATACTAATAAAGACAACTTTGAATGAAGAGGAAATAAGGAAAACAATACTATTTATGATAGCCACTCAAAAGAAGAAATATTTAGGAATAAATCTAACCAGAACAACAAAAGACCTATATAAAGAAAACTACAAAACACTACCACAAGAAACCAAAAGAGATTTACAAAAATGGAATATACCATGCTCATGGATAGGAAGACTTAAAATTGTGAAAATATCAATACTCCCCAAAGCAATCTACAGATATAATGCAATCCCAATCCAGATTCCAACATGTTTTGAAGAGATGAAAAAAATGATCATGAACTTTATTTGGAAGAGAAAGAGACCTTAGATAAACAAAGTACTACTTAAGAAAAATAACAAAGTGGGAGGCCTCTCACTTCCTGACTTCAAAACTTAACTACAGCACTACAGTGTTCACAATCGCCTGGTACTGGTACAATTAAAGACACATAGATCAATGGAACAGAACTGAGAACCCCAAAGTAAATCCATCCATATACAGTCAACTGATCTTTGACAAAGAACCAAAATACATTAAATGGGAAGAGATAGTCTCTTCAACAAATGGTGCTGACAAAATTGGAAATTAATTTGCAAAAGAATGAAACAAGACCTGTATTTCACATCATATATAAAAACTAGCTCAACATGGACAAACAATCTAAATGTAAATACCAGAACTATAAAGATTATCAGTGAAAAAATAGGGATAAACTTAAGGGCTCTTATATATGGCACACATAAACTATGAAACAGCAAAAAACACACGAGAGAACAAAATAGATGACTGGGACATAGTAAAAGTCAGAAATTTATGTGCATCAAAAGATTTCACCTAAAGAGTAAAAAGGTAGTCCACAGACTGGGAATTTTTTTTTGCAATGACATATCAGACAATGGACTAACCTTTAAAATTTATAGGAAATGACAACACATCTACAAGAAAAAGACAAATAACCCAATTAAAAAATGGGCATAGGACATGAACAGATACTTAACTAAGGAAGACAATTGGGCAGCCAACAAACATATGAAGAAAGGTTTCACGATCATTAGCCATTAGAGAGATGCAAATCAAAACAACAATGAGATCATCTCTCACCAGCAGTAACACAAAGTTCAAAAAAGCAGAGGTAAACAAGTGCTGGTGAGAGTGTGGAGAGACTGGGACCATTCTCCATTGCTGGTGGGACTGCAAAGTGGTTCAACTACTCTGAAGGATGACAAGAAAATCAACCTGGAATGACTAGAGGAACAAAAGATACTTCTTGAAATAAAGTCTAAGGGGCAGTGAAGAAGATTAAAAAAATGAAGTGGACATTATCAAGCAAGCTGTTTGCCCCAGAGCCATCAAGGCAAGAAAAGTCAACTCATCAAGGTAAACTCCTTTCTAAGACTGAACCTCAAAGGGGATGCACAAACAGTCATCTATGCTTGCTGGCAACTGTTCTGGTTGACTCATGAGTGGAAAAGGGGGAATTGTAGCAAAATCTGCTTTGCTGCAATTATCCCAAATTTGTTCATGGCTGAGATTGGCCATATTCTATTGATGCCCAATAACTTTGTAATTAGGGAGAAAAAGGATGCGTTGATAGGTTTGAAGTTCAGGGTGATGTGTGCACTCCCGTGCCCAAAGACACTGACCTTACCACTGAGGGCTAAAGTTAAGAATGAAGCAACCAGCAGATCTGAGGAAGAGGGAAGCGTGAGAGAACTCCCAGACTCACAGAGAGTACCTACTGGACCTAATGTGTATGGCTTGCTGATCAGATTTTAACCAGATGAAGATAAAGAAGTATGTTACAGGGACCAAACATAAATTGCTGCAAACTGATCAACTGGATCCTTGATTATGGATAAGGCTGTTCAAAATTCCACCATATATGGAAGGATTCTCCACATTAAGGATATAGCATGTCTCCTCAGTACACTGGGTTGATAGGGAATGGCAACTTAGACTTTGACTACCAGCGTAGTGGTTATGAATCAGGCTGCGAACATTAAGGTCAGCAGTTCGAAACTACCAGCTTCTCCGCACGAGAAAGATGAGGCTTTCTGTTCCCATGAAGATTTACAGCCTCGGAAATCCTGTATAGAGCCACTATGAGTCAGTTCCGACTCCACGGCACATAACCACCACCATCATAAAGGCTGAAGGAGTCTTGGTGTGGTGCTGTGGGTTAATGTGTTGGACTGCAAAGTTGTTTAAACTGCAAGGTTGGTAGTTCAAACTCACCAGCCATTCCTCAGAAACCCTATACAGGGTTGTTATGGGTTGGAACCAACTTGATGACACTTCACAACAACAACAAAGGCATGAAGTAGCTGGCTAACAAGCTTTCATGAGGATGCTTAGAGTCAGAATGTGGGAGTAAGATATAAACACAACTGAGTAGTTTTCCTCTTGTCCAGATGGGATTGGTGATGAGAGGGATAGGATTTTATGATACAATTGCGAGTAACTATTTTCAGCTCTTATGGTGATTGTCACAACTGTAAATGTAGAAAAGGTACAAATAAAAGGGGGAGCAATGAATTTGTCATTTCAGGAACAGGGGATCCTAGTACCATTAAGAGGGAAGAACGTGAGAGGAGTGAGGGATCCTGACCAGAGAAACAGCAACAACAGAGATGGTGGTGGAGGTGATGCTAGAGAGACAGAACAGCAGTGGATTTCAGGACCATGGACTGAGAAAAGCAGCGTGCCTGTGGGTAGGAGGCTGGCTTACAAAAATGTGCCCTTTGGACATTTAAACAAATATATATTTACAACATGTTATATGTACTCCAGAAAGAAAAGGTAATATGTAAATACTGTTGGCTAAGGGTGCAAGGAGGTTATTGTAATCATTATAATGATTTGTTGAATGGAAAATTGGTGATCTGCCTTGTAAGCCTTCACTCACTCAATACACATTAAAAGCTTTAAAAAAAAAAAGAAAAGGAAAAGAAAACAAATCCCTGAGAGTCCAATGTATGACCTTGAATGTATCCTATTGGAATTTAAAGACTTCCCATGAACATATTTGATACATTAGACACTAATGACTGAAAACCAAAGGAACTGTGGAATGACATGTGGAACATTACTGTCAGTCAATATTTTTCTGTTTTTACAGGCTATCCAGTTTGTGGTCTTTTATTTAGGCAGCTCTAGTCAAAGCTGTAGGATAAGCACTGGACTGCTAACAGCAAAGTCAGTGATTCAAATAAAACTGTTTCTTGGAAACCCTAAAAAAGGGTCACTGTGAGGCAGAGGATTCCTGTTATGGCATTGTAGGATAAGCATTGGACTGTGAACCAAAAGGTCGGTGGTTCAAACTCACCAGCTGCTCCTCAAAAACCCTGTACAGGGTCACTATGAATGGGAATCCACCAGATGGCACCTAACAACAACATGAGTCAGAACGGACTCTCCAGCACTTAACAATAACAATAAGCAAGTAAAACAGCCATTATCCCAAATTTGTTCAGTTCATCGGTGAGGCCCACATCACATGATCATTTGCAAATTCCACCTTCTTTTGCCAGTCAGGTATCTCCTGCCACTACCATCTATCCCAGAGTTCCCACATATTGGGTTTATGCAGAAAGTCCATTGTCACTGTAGCAGGAGAAGCATTAACAGTTATAACACCCATACAAGAGCAAAACAGACCCAGGAGGCTTTGGTTTTCACAGTGGCTACTTGGACGAGTTTGTAGAGGCAGGAAGTATGAAAAAATTAGTATACTGTGAAGCAAGAGCTAGAAAACAAACTTCATGCTTTTCCTCATCTTGACAATTTCAAGGGCTATCAATGCATATGGTCTCTCTGGAGTTGTCCTACCAGACACTAGGTTATTCAAATGATTGGCACACTTGGCTGTCGACCAAAGTGTTGGAGGTTCTAGTCTACCTACCTTGCTTATAATTGTTTTCCATAGAAGTTGGTACAGTGACTGCCATGTAGTAAAAACCTGAAATACATTTAATGTATAAACTACATTTATCAGTGTTTTTCTCTCCTCACATTTTTTCAAGTCCAGAATATTTAGTTTTCTCTCTCATGAATTTCAGAACACTGATAAGCACTAGGTTGTCTTTGCAAACTCATTTGACAGCTTTCTTTACAGAAATATATCAGTTGGTATTATAATGGCTTTTAAGGAACTGAGTTTCTAGCTAAATTATATCAG